>NW_022196904.1:65286651-65338976 GCF_008632895.1 Mastomys coucha
TGGTAGGATTCTTGAGTTTGCCTTTCGCCATCTCTTGATTTTTGGTGTTAGATGTTCTTAGTGTCTCTAACTAGAGCTTGTCCTGTCCCTGCCTCCCTGCAAGTCCCCTGCAACTCGTGGGGCCTGTGCCTCCCGGCTGGCTTGTCTGGTCTTAGAAACTCACCAGAGAGAAAATGGCAGCTCTCACCCAAGTCTCTTGGTTAAGGTGCTCCCTGGAGGTAGGCCCTCCACTTGCAGGGAAGGGGCAGAGAAGGAGGCTGATTCACCTCTGTCACTCAGAAGCTGAGAGGATCCTGTCCCTGCCTCCCTGCAACTCCCCTGGGACTTGTGGGGCCCATGCCTTTAGCTGGCTGCTCCCGTCTTAGAAACTCACCGGAGAGAAAGTGGCAGCTCTCACCTATTTCGTGCTGGATAGTTTTATGTTAGCTTTACACAAGCTATAGTCATCCAAGAGAAGGAAGCCCCAGCTGAGAAAGTGCCTCCATAAGATTGGGCTGTAAGCTCACTAATCTATGCAGTACTTCATTAGTTAGTGATTGATGTGAGAAGGTCTAGATCATTGTGGATCATGCCACCCTGGGCTAGTGGTCCTTGTTTCTTTAAGAAAGCAGGCTGAGCAAGCCATAGGGATCAAGCTGGTAATCAATACCCCTCCATGGGCTCTGTGTTAGCTCCTGCCTCCAGGTTCCTGCCTTGTGTGAGTTCCTGTCCTGACTTTCTTCAGTGATGGACTATGGTTATGGAAGCATAAGTCAAAATACTCTTCAAGTTGCTTTTGGTCATGGTGTTGCATCATAGCCATAGGCACATAAAGCACATATATTGAACTGTGTTTGCACAATATGATCATGTTATATGATCTTCCACATTTGTATTCATATTTAATTTGCTAATGATTTGATAATACATTGTTGAGGATATTTGTATCATGGCTCTTCAGGGATATTGAAGTTCTTCTTTGGCTTTGAGAGTGTCTGTGCGGTGGTTCCAGTAACATAGTTTTGGTATCACAGTGATGTTGGCTTTATAAAAGTGAGTTTGGAGATGCTTAAAATTGGAAGAGTTCTAGGAAATTTGCCAGTAATTCTTCAGTTGTTTGGTAGGGCTCAGCAGAGAAGACCTCAAGTCTTAAGTTTTGTGGTGTTGACAAGTGCTTGATTACTGACTCAGTCTCTATTAATGTTTAGTCTCTTCCAACTTCTTGTTTGTTGTGATTTGGTCTTAGCCATATGTTTCTATGGATTTATCAATTCTTCTTCATCTAATCTGTTGATATTCACTTGTTCATAGCAGTCTGTTATTATATTTTACATGTCTGTGGCATTAGTTACAGTGTTCCATCTTCCATTTCTTATTACGAGTCTGTTCTGTGTTTCCTTAGGTCAGCTAAAAGTTTATCAGTTTTGTCTATCTTTGAAAAAAAAAAACTGAGCCTACACCTATTCCACTTTAGTGCCTCTTGTAGACACATATTGGCTAGATTTCTTGTCTCCATATTAGTTCATTCTTCTTCATTACTCATCTCCAGGACAACCTGCTAAGTGAGGAATGGTCCCTTCATCTCAAGGAAATAAATAATAAAATATATGATCATCACCAAGTGACAAAGTCTGGAAAATGTACATGTCGTGTGTCAAAACACAGACAAGGAATCTCAGTGTAGGAAGACTTCCAAGAAAGATATATTCTGTTCTTCTTGAGGTAGACATTAAGGTCTGTGCCTAGGGCTGGGGAAATGGCTCAGTGATCAAATGCTTTTCATACAAGCGTAAGTATCTGAGTTCACATACCCAAAACTCACATAAATGCTCTTGTTTATAATCCAAGATGGAAGACAAGCAGGAGGAATCTCAGAATCTCACAGGCCAGCTAGCTTGCCATGGGCAATGAAACAAAAAGACACTGTCTCAAACAAGGTGGAAGCCCAGCATGTCTTCTGACCTTCATACATACACAGTACAGCATGCATATTCCTGTATACACATACCTGCACTTATATATCTAGATGCACACACATCTACACATTTATATATCCACACATATCATACAGGAGACAGTGAGCAGTGACAAGTGCAGAACCAGGGAAGCAAAAAAGAAAGTCTGTTATATAGTTAGGAGTACTGGCATATAGTCGAGAATAAGTGGAGTATAATTAAGGCAGAGGTACCTGGTAGGGGATGAGGCTAAAGTGTAAGACAAATCATAAATAGCTCTGTATCTATGTATGTGATAGAGTGGGGAGCCTGAGTTCCTATATCTCTAAGATGGTCTTAGGTGACTGGCCCTGCTGGCACTGAAACAAGACTTTGAATAGCAAAAGGATTGACTTTCTTTTAGCACAACGAGGACACTGACCTCAGATCTCAGAGATCTCATTCACCCAATATATGGTTTTAGTCAAAAGCTCTTGCCTTGTGGGGGTCTTAGCTACCTCATTCATAAAATGGTTGCTGAATTCCAAGCCTTCTTCCTACACTTTATTTTTCAAGGAAATACAAATCACTAAAGATGAGGTTCTGTAGACTTCTCACTTAGAAAGAAGTTCTTCAGGTCCAAAACAAGCCTCACAAGATGGTTTAGCAGGAAAAGGTGCTTGCTGCTGAGCCTGATGACCTGAATTCAAGGAGAGAACTGAATTCCCAAAGTTGGCCTCTGACTTCCGCATCTACACTATGGCACAATGTACACACATAGATGGATGGATGGATAGATAGGTAGGTAGGTAGGTAGGTAGGTAGGTAGGTAGGTAGATAGATAGATAGATAGATAGATAGATAGATAGATAGATAGATAAAAAAACACAGACAAAAGCCTAAACACAGATGTCTAATTAAAATACAGAGGGACACGTAAGACATGGTTTTAACAAAAGTGACTTCCAGGTTACCCATTTGCTATCCGAGCAGAAAAAAAGCTACACCAGGTATTAAGCTATTGTCTCCCAATCCAAAGCTATTCTGGGCCTTACTTGATGCTGCTCCTAAGGTTTTCCCACAGGAGATGATAGGGAGAGGCTTGAAGAGAAGAAACGAAGATCCTCTTCCCTCCATCCTGTTAATGATGGCTTCATCATCACCACCCTGACACCAGCAACTCCTTTTGTATGGTAGCAGCTGGATCCAATTAGAGGAAGCTCATTGTACCTCCATCCTCTTCTCTCACACCAGGGTGAGCCAGCCAAGGACTCCACTTCTTAGATACATCCCCAGGGCATCACTTCTCTCATCTGCTAAGTGGTAATAATTCCAGGACCTTTTCTCAATGTCAACAGTCCTAGGGGTGCTAGTTACACCCTACTTTCACCACTTAAGCAAAAGCATTTCACTTATCCAATTACTAATCTCTGACATCAAAGTCTCTCTTCTCAGATAACTGCTATTACATTGGTGTCCTTGCTATGCCTTAACTGATCCAGACTTACCAGGACCCAAAAACCTTAGAAATTAGTCTTGAATCTCACCCACTCCACCCCCAATTTCATCAGATAAAGTAGTTTAGCCCCAAGAAGCTCATCACTTCCCCAGAACCTTAAGGCTGGCTGAGGGTCTATGATCACTGCATCCTTGGTTTTCTGGCTCCAAGCCAGGAGCTTTCACCAGCAAACCTCCCTGTCTAAGCTAATGGCAGCATCAGGAGGAGCAAGAAGAGCTCCACGCATGTTGCCTTTGAGAATGGGGGAGAAGGAATGGAAGAAAAATTATCCTTATCAAAAGGGAAGAGAAATGTGAAATTAACTGTGCCTCTGAAATAACCACACACTACTAAACTCATTTAAAACCCATCTTTAGCTGAAGAAATGAAGATAATAAATTTGGAAAATTAGAGTGCAATGGAGTTATCAAAAAATTACTTTAGCCTGAAGCAGATGAGAGACCACTTAGAAAGCTGGGGACTCCCATCCTTCAATTCCATTCAATAGACCACTGGGAGATTAGGAAAGTGTCCTCCTCCCCACCCCGAGTACACTGAGACTTTTTAAAAGAAATTAAAAATTATGGTTACTATTTGAAGAGTAGAGCTAATAATGTCAAATGGTTATGGGATGACCAGGAGGGCCCTTCTTTTAAACTACTGGCAATGTAATAAAGCCATGTAATCTGCCTGTGTGGAAAAGAAAGCGGTCCGCACTAACAGCCATGTGGAAAATCAGAGGCATCTTCTCGCTGTGTACAATGACCAGCAACAAGGCCGTGGTTATCCCAGACCATGTTATTTCTTTATGAACTTTGGCCAGTGGCCCTCTTGCAGAGCTGTTAGGACAACAGGAGATTATATGGACAAGGAGTAGAGGCTCAGCCTAGATGTGCAATCACATTAAGTTCCTATTGTTGTCATTAATAGTGTATCTGGTTGTAGGCTACTGCCTTAGAAGCCAAGGCTCGGGGGAATGGAGGTGTAACAGTAAAATCAAGCTAACCATATATGAGAGGAATCACAAAGGAGACTGGAGAGTTGCAGAAGGTATTTATTTATAGTAGCTTGCCCTTTAAGTAGACTTTCCTTCCTCCAGACCTGGAGAAGGAGTCATGTTCAAATAGAAAGCTTCTTTGGACTAAAATACTTTCCAGTTTTTCTTCTAACAGAGCTTGAATGAAAAACCTTTTCCCCAAACTAACTTTTCAATTTTTAAAGATCTCATTATAAATGTTATTCCATTAGGGAGCTATTCCCAATGTTCTAAACTCTGCCTCATTGAATTTTTCTGCTAAGGGCCAGAAAGTACATATTTCACTTGCAGGCAATTGCTTCATAGACAGCCAAGGGTTTTTGCTTTGTAGATCTCACTTCCTCCTCCTCCTCCGCTTCCTCCTCCTCCCCTTCTTCCTCCTCATCCTCCTCCTTCCCCCCTTTAAGTTTGTACTTTATGTGAAAACAGATTTAGAAGGGATATGTGCAGGTGACCTATAGCACAGGAGGGTGGCTATAGTTTGTAGAGTTTATATATATATATATATAAAGACTGAAAAGAGCTGGGTATTGTAGTGCATGTCTTTCATACCATCACCTGGGAAGCAAAGGCAGGCAGATCCATGTGAGCTCAAGGTCAGTCTAATCTAAAAGGCAAGTTCCCAGCCAGCCAGGCCTATATAATGAGGCCTGCTTTAGAGACAGAGGGGGCAGGGGCTATTATCTGAATTTGACAATTCTATACCACATGCATAATCAAGTTATAACACCACAACCCATAAACATGTACAATTATTGTACATCAATTTAATTTTATGTAAATTTGCAAATCCTTTTAAGCAGTACAAATAGAAATAGGTTGCAGGGCTTTTGGCCATATTTTGCTGACCCTTGTTCCAAACTAACATGTTCACCCAGCTCATCTTTCTATGACAGACTCTCCCTCCATTCCACATGTCTCTATTTGCTATTAGACAACCTTGTATCCGATGCTTATCAAACTCCTTTGACTGTCCACTCCTGCAGGAGTTCTGTCAATTCTGCTGAAGTTCTCCACTGTTTACCACACATTTAGCACAGAGTGGGCACATAGTAGGTATCCCATGAACCTTTGCTCAGGGCTGGGGCTGTAACTCAATGGGAAATGTCATTCAAGGCCCCAGTACTGCCAAGAAAAGGAAGCCATTAATATTTCTTCAGTAAATAAAGTAATATAAAATAATTCATATTCATCAAGGAAAAACATGAACAGTACCCTCAAAATGTATAAACAATAAAAAAAACAATAAAGGAGAAAACTATCCAGCTTAGTGCCACTAGAAGATGGTTGTTATTATGTCTGTGGATATAGATATTACATGTTATAGTAACATGGTCAAAATCAATTCAGCACTGGAAAATCCAGAGACCGTTATTTGTTCCATTTCATAAATAACCCAGAAAAGGTGCATATGGCCTTGTCTGCATTTCTAGTTGTTTGCTCAGAATAGGTCCTAAGAACCAGAATCATGGAGTTTACAGGGAACCAATAAGTCTGTGATTCCCAGCATGGAAGGCCAAATGCTTTCCAGATAGCAGGCATCTACCAACCAGGGAGGCAGTGTGACAGAAAGATGTATAATCAGACTGTATTTGCTTAGAGTGATATGAAAAAGGGACCTTACATGGCTGATCATATTATTTAGCAATTAACCCAGGATGAGGAAGCCATTCCTAGCTTTTGTTTCTTGCCTAAATACATGGAAATTAAATGTACTAATTGTACTGGAAAATTTTTCCAAGAAGTACGCTAAACTCCCTTTCCCTATCACCATTTCAAATATTTATTTCGTTCTATTACACACTTTGCAGAGAGCAATATTCAGCACTCCCTGGGTTCAACTGTAGAGTACGTGCATAGCTTAGGATAGACATGCATGGTACAGGCTAGACTGGATTTGATTTTTAGCAGCATAGTCCCTTCTCATCTAAACTATCTCCATTCTACCTACCATTTATAACAGATAATTCCTGGCAAGGATTTTCTATCATTGTTGCTGTTGTTTAAAAAAAAGAAAGGTCCTTTGGTCTCCTTTCTTCTTGAGTTTCTTTTGGTTGGTGGAACCTTCTTAGAAGGGGGAACAAAATACCCATGGAAGGAATTGCAGAGACAAAATATGGAACAGAGACTGAAGGAAGGACAATCCAGAGACTGCTCCACTTGGGAATCCTTCCCATATACAATCACCAAACCCAGACACTATTGTGGATGCCAGCAAGTGCTGGCTGACAGGAGCCTGATATAGCTCTCTTCTGAGAGGCTCTGACAGTGCCCGACTAATACAGAAGTAAAGGCTCACAGCCATCCATTGGACTGAGCACAGGGTCCCCAATGAAGGAGCTAGAGAAAGGAGCCAAGGAGTTGAAGGGTTTGTATCCCCTTAGGATGAACAACATATGAACTAACTAGTACCCTCAGAGCTCCCAGGGACTAAACCACCAACCAAAGAATACACATGTTGGGACTTATGGCTCCAGCTGCATATGTGGCAGAGGATGGCCTAGTCAGTCATCAATGGGAGGAAAGGCCCTTGGTCCTGTGAAGGTTCTATGCCCCAGTGTAGGGGAATACCAGGGCCAGGAAGCAGGAGAGGGTGGATTGGTGAGCAAGGGGAGAGGGAAAGGAATAGGGGTTTTTTTTCTGAGGGTAAACCTGGAAAGAGGGTATCATTTGAAATGTAAATAAAGAAAATATCTAATAAAAATAAATTTAAAAAATATTAAAAAAGAAAGTTACTCTCTAAGAGGAAGATATTCTCTTGGTCTAGGTTCTGAGGTTTATAGACTTTAATGGTGATAAATATGCAAGGGTCTAATTCTAATCCACATGGCAATAAGGCCAGAGGTTTGTAGGCAGAGAATCTAAGAGTAAGATGCCCCTTGCTTCCTCACCATAGTGTCAGGACAGACCTTTTAGCCAGAATCAATGGGAGGCTAATGGCCCTATAAGGCAACCTGGAGAATTCATCATCCTAGAACCTCAGGAATACCTCCTGCTGAGCAGTATTTTCTGTCTGCAGACCCAGAATCCAGATCCATGGCCATGTCTGTGGTTAGCAAAGGCACACTGTCAGCCATGGTAGGAGCAACTGTAGCATATATGCTGCAGAAACCTTAAGTTAGGCTTTAACCAGGGCTTACCCTAGCCCTGGTCTTAGAGAGCATCTTTAATTTTCTCTTGCATTGAAAACAAGAAGCATATTCCCCAGAGAATATTCCCTGGAGATACTGCAGGAGAATTGTCACTCCCTTTTTCACATACTACACTAGAAGTGCCTTAGAAAGACACATTTTCTCTTTTGGAACTTACTATATATGGAGAATAGTTGTAGGTAAGGCAGGTTAGGGGAAGTGACACCTGAGCCATAGATGTACGACTCCTCTAATAGCTCTTCTGGGAACTGTGGATGGACATCTCAAATACAATTACAACCCAGTGATGCACAGCAATGCCTTAGCCCTTTGACTTAAGGTTATGTTGTGATGGCTGCTGTGGTCCTTGCTGAGAGGGCTGAAATCTGTCTTGTGAGATCTAAGAACAGTCTAAGAGTGTCACAACAGGGCCAATATCAGAATACATCTGAGGGACATGTCAAGAGATCTGGAGAAGGAGCCAAAGTCTACTTGGCAGTTTGGTAAGCCCATGTAATGATTCCATGACAATGATATGGAGACAAACAAGTCAAAAGTCCTCTGAGTGGTTTTACTTATACACTTAGGAATATATGCAACAACAAGTAATGAAAAAACAAGTGTATGAGTTTGAAAGAGAACATGGAAAGGGATATGGGATGGTTTGGAGACAATAAAGAGAAGGAGAAATGATATAATTATACTGCAATCTCAAAATAATTTTAAAAAATGAAAATTTAAAGAATGTAAATAACAATTCTGAATGTAGGTCTGAGGAAGCATAGTTTAGATGCTAATGAAATACAAATAAAATCTTTTAACAGTATTTTTTTAAATCCTCTGCTTTCTGAAAACTCAAATTCCAGGAGAATTTGAAAGAAGCTCAAAGTCCAAAGAAGGGACACAGCAAGAACTCTGCTTGGAAGAAGGGTGGCATCTGAGAGTGGCTGACTCAGCATCTGAACATGGAAGGAAGAAGCCACCAGAATTAAGTGGTTTATCATGTGATCAGAAGGCAATGAGGCTGGAAATTAGAAGAAATGGAGCTCATGACCTGTGTCACTTCAGTCCTTCCGGAACCTAGACACATTTTTATCCAGTGACTGGACCAGATGTCTCATCTTCAGAAGTCAGTATTGCCTGTGTTCAGGTAGAGCTGCTTTATATCAGGGAAAGATAGACCTTTATCTCTGGGAACACTTGGACACCTGACTTTGACTCTTGGTCAACATAAGGGCATCTGTGATGTAAAAGTTGGAAACTCTTCTAAGAATGTCTAGCACTGTTCACTGATGGGTTTTGGTGGCACAATAGATTATTATACCTGGTTTGAACACATACAACTGGATAGGCAACTGACTTGATATGAAAATTCCTTTTGACACTTTCTGCTTTGTTTGTTTCCAAAGTTAAGATTTTTTACACATATATGAGTAGCTCAAACTAGAGAAAGGTCCATGACTAGATGTCTCCTGGTTCTTCAATGTTTGCTTACACTTTCTTTTCTTCATCCACTGTATTCTTTGACTTAAAGTATGTCTTCCTTTCATGAATACACTTAGATGAGTCATATGGATCCTTTTAAATATGCAAATGGATTTTTATGCATCATGACCTTGAGGTTTCAAAGCCAGATGATTACAGAACAAGATAAATAACACTCTTGGGTGAAGCCAGTCAGGCATTGATAAGGAGTGGGTGGCCAGAGATGTGGGAAACCAAAGCATATGAAGAGGGAGACTACAGAGTTGTCTTAGTAGATAAGAGTACCTTCTGCTCTTTCAATGGACACAAATGCAGTTCCTAAGCAAGCCCATGTCAGATGGTTTGCAATTACCTGTAACCCCAGCTCCAGGGAATCTGACACCTTTTTCTGTTTCTTCTGGCACTTGTACACATATGCATACACACACACACACACACACGCACACACACACACACACACACACACACACACAGGGGGGAGTGTTCTTTTATAAGTATGAAAATAAATTATAGAGAGATTATAGATAGATGGAAAGATATATAAATAAATGATATATATGCATATATACATACATACATGGATGGTAGATACCAGATGATAGATAGATAGATAGATAGATAGATAGATAGATAGATAGATAGATAGATAGGCAGATAGATATCTCATCTAAAAGGAGTGGCAACCACCTAATCTCAAATAACTGCAGAATTATGTATGGCAGATCTTATAGTTTCAAAGAGAAAGAGAAATTTGAATTGCTAAATCAAACTCTGCTTTTAAAACACTCTACTAGCAAAACAGTTATCTTTATCTATTGTTTGAGAACCGATGTGTCTTGTTTGATTTGTGCTTTAATAATATGTTAATAGTGAATACTCACATTTTTAAATATAAAATATAACTCATGGGTCAAATCTATTGTTCTTTGAACCTGCAACAAATATGTTTAACATGTTATTACATTGAGTGGCTCCTAGATACGAATGTCCTATGCACTTTCCTGCCTCAGTATCTCCTCTAGCATTTGCATACACTGTTGTTCTCCAACCTGAAGATCTTCACATGGTTGGTTCCCTCTTAAACTACAAGTCAAGGTTCTGAGAGGCCTCTCCTTACTAACCATCCATCCTAGCTTCTCCTTCTAACAAGTTGAGTCATGACAACCACTAAGAAGACTGTTGCTATATATTCCAAGTAAGTGATGCTGGCAACATGTGCCAATATGGCAGCAGGAGAGGTGGAATCAAGTGACTGGGTTCCAAAGATTCACAGAGAGTAACATCAGTCCAAGGGCAGTATTAAAGTAGAGGCTGAGTGAGTTCTCCAGAGGCATGAGTGGTCATAGAAAAAGCAGGTAACTAAGCACTAGATATCCCAGAGTTTAAAGGCCAGAAGAATGAAAAGAACCTTAGGGCAGAATGTGACAAAGGACAGACAATGAGCAGAAACAGAAATGGGAGAGAATGACAGGGGAGAAGTCTATTGACTTCAGTGTGTTGTGCAGAAAGGAACAGTACTGGCAGCAGTTGCTGTGACCTGGTCAGGATGTTGAGCAAAAAGGTCAACACATAG
This sequence comes from Mastomys coucha, assembly GCF_008632895.1. NCBI lineage: Eukaryota > Metazoa > Chordata > Mammalia > Rodentia > Muridae > Mastomys > Mastomys coucha. The sequence goes on from NW_022196904.1 coordinate 65,297,288, forward strand.
GACCCATTAGTAATGTAGACAATAACAAGCTTCTGAGGTGGTTTGGGATTGAAACCTGCTCGAATGGGTTCAAGGGAGAATGGGAAAAGAGGATTGGATTCAACGGATTTTATTAAAAACAGAGACTAGAAAAGATATTTGTGGGTAAACACTGAGGAAACTCCAGCACACTGGGTGCTAATAGGAAAAAAAAAAAAACATAAAAAGAAAAAAAAAAACTATTGATGGGATAGAAGTGAGAATTTTAAAAGTGATGACCCAGGGAAATGGGAAGTGATGAGAGCTGATGTGCATGGCTCAGGACTGAAGGGGTTATGCAAAAGAGGTAAGGCTTAGCACCATAAAGTTGACCTTGGGCTAATTGAGAGAAATATTTCCCTGTGTTTCTGTAATCTTTCTGACATCCCTCCATGGCCTCTGCATCAGCTCCTGCTTCCTGACCTGCTTGAGTTTCAGTCCTGACTTCCTTTGGTGATCAACAGCAATGTGGTAATGTAAGCTGAATAAATCCTTTCCTTCCCAATTTGCTTCTTGGTCATGATGTTTGTGCAGGAATAGAAACCTTGATTAAGACAGGCCATGAAAGAGAAGTTCAACAATGAATGTTGTGAGTGCAATAGATAGTAAGAGACATGTAATCAGGTGTCTGTTGAAGAGGATTCAGAGAAACTGAGAGGCCAAGACACTGGAAAGTAAGCATTGAAACCACCAAGAACTATTATGACATTGGAATATGACAGTAATTCTAGAGCTAAACTCCTAAATGACCAAAACACCATGATGCAGAAGTCACTGGTTTTCTGTAAGGAGAATAAATAGAAAGTGGTAGACCATGGTGACAATGGATTAAAATCTAGCATCTTTAGTCAGCAGAGAGAGGGAGAGAGGTTTGGGCAGGTTCATGACGGGGCAAGAGTGCAGGGAGGGAGAGAAAAAACAGTTTACATTGGGACTTGGCAGCTAAGTAAATCTCTGAAGGGAAAACAAGTTCTGATTACAGAAATAAGGTAAATGGCTTTCAGAGAAGATTTAAAGGGGGGGAGGGGGCTCCTCATTATATGTGGGTGAGAGTATAGGTGACAAGGGGTACCTAGGAAACATGAGACTCCCAGAGTGACTGATACAGAAAAAAATGTATAACAATCTTAGTTTTGGTAGTAGGACTGGCAGTGTTGTGGAAAAAGAAATGCTGAGCAGTCTACCAAGATTGTCTTACATTATCAAGGCTGAGGATGTAAGTGCTTATCTAGCATCCTTGAGGTCCAAGGTTCAATGTTCAGCAGTGCATAACCCAGTCATGCACAATGCAAGCCTGAAGTCCCAGTGCAGGGAACGAGCAACAAGGAGGCAAGGAATCAAGTGTCATGCAGGGGGAGGGGGGAGGGAACAGGGGTTTGTTCTTGTTCTTGTTCTTGGTTTTTTGTTTTTTTGGATATTTTGTTTTGTTTTGTTTTGTTTTTTTTGGAGGGGAAACTGGGAAAGGAGATATTGTATAACATGTAAATAAAGAAAATATCTAATAAAATAAAAAATAATACTTCTATCTATTATTACTATTGGAGAGAAAAAACAATGTTTCTTATCTTTTCATGGAAAATCAGTTGTTGGTGTTATATGGTTTTGTAAATTTTAAAAGAATCATTTATTTACTTTGAATTAATCATTTGAAAGCAATATATTGCTTTCCAATTTTTACATATGTTTGATAAATAGCTATTCTAGTGTTACAGTTACATGAAATTCTGAATTATTTTTCTGTTTAAAAAAAAATCATTAAGAAGCAAAAACAAATCTGTTATAGGCATTAAGAATTCCAGCATTCAGAGAGTTATAAAATAATGACATTTCCACACATTTATATGATATAAAATTTGTTATGTAGAATTTGCTTCTAAAACCCTAAGAAATGTTTTTAAGCTTCTGAAGATAAGACTGTAATATGTGTAAAACAAGATAAAAGCTAATTTTATTATATAGAAATAAAAATAATTAAAGTTAATTGTAGAAATAAAAAAAGAAAAAATCTGTCCCTTAAGGAGAAAGACTTATATACCCTATTAATTACAGCTCAATGAATAAATGTTTACTTCTTATTGTATAAAGTAAATAAATAGAAAATATAAGAATAAAATATATTTAATTGACCCTTATATACCAGAGACTTTGCTGAGCCTTTCTATGCATTATCTTTTTAAAGCTTTATTTATTTTTATTTTATGTATATGAGTCCTTTGCCTACATGTATACATGTACATACATGCATGTCTGGAGCATGTGGAGACCAGAGTGAGTGTCAGAGATGCTGGAATTAGAATTAGAAATGGTGATGAGCTACTATGTGGGCACTGGGAGCCAAATATGGGTTCTCTACTGGAAGAATAAGTGCTCTTAACCACTGAACCATCTCTCCAACTTCCCTGTGCACTATCTGTTTAGTCCTCATAAATGTTTTATAAAGCAAGTGCTAATGATATCTTAATTTCATAAGAGTCAGGACGCTTAAGTGACTGATCTAAGATGGTAGAGATAGTGCTATAGTGCTATCACTAAGCTATGAGACCAAATCTACCTTGGAAAAACAGTAGTGCAAGCAGCCAACCCTGTCTACTGCACTCCCATAAACTTTCTTTTCTCACCTTCCTTGTTAGAAGATCCTTGCTTTAGTGGTTTCTTTTATTGATGTTGTTTGTTTGGTTGATTGGTTGGTTGGTTGGTTGGACGGTCAGTCGGTCGGTTGGTTAGATATGGTTTTTGTTCTGTTTTGTTTTTTGTTTTCGGGTATTGGAATGTTTTCTGAAAATTTTCTTCCATACCTAACCCCCAAGGATGCCTTAGAGCTATGACCATCTTCTTCCTGTTTTTTGTTTGTTTGTTTGTTTGTTTTTTGCCAATGATAATCCAGAGAGAAGGGGAGCAGATAAGGCAGCCTGCAGAGGCCTTGGAGTAATGCATCATGGTACATTAAAAGAGAACGCAGAGGGAGATGAAGGCCGTCCACCACTCCTCTCCCTTCTCTACTTAGAAAACTTCCCCGAGGAAGTGGGTGGAGAGCTTCAAACTGTGTTGACAGCCATATGACCTTAAGGAAATGGCAACAATGAAGATGTGACCCTCACAGTCCTAATATCAGCAAGGCGCTGAATCAATGCTTGAAGCCACATACTTTGAGAATTCTGGCGCAGTAAATAAATGATACCTTTATGATTCAAAGCCACTGTTAAAAGCAGCCAAATATATCTTATGCACATATTGTCTCCTATAAAAAGAAATCACACAGATAAAAGATCATCTGACTGGCTTATATAGCTTTTTTCTTAGGAGCAAAGGCAAGACAGTTTGATGTAGAGAAAAGAGCTCTGTGTTCTGGCTAGGCTTTTGCCAACTTGACACTAGCTAGAGCTGTTTGGGAGGATTTACAATTAATTGAGAAAATGTCTCCCGATATTTGGTCTGTAGACAAACTGTAGGGCATTTTCTTGATTACTGGTTGATGTGGGAGAACCTAGTCCAGAGTGGGCAGTGCCTCCCCTAAGTAGGTGGCCCTGGAGTATATAAGAAAGCAGGCTAAGCAAATCACAGGGAGCAAACCAGGAAGCAACACTCCTTTATGGTCTCTGCTTCAATTCCTGACTCTATGTCCCTGCTTGAGTTCCTAGACTGAATTTCCCTCAGTGATGGAGTGTGCCCTGAGAGTTCCAAGAAGAAACACACCCTTCTTTCTCCAAGTTGCTTTGGTCAGAGTGTTTTATCACAGCAATAGAAGTCAGTAGGAAGGAGACACAGGTTCTGGTTTCAGGACTCATGACCTTGACCTAGTTATTTTCTCTGTGTTGCTCAGTTTCCTAAAGCTAGATATGAAGAACGTGATCGAAGCACCCCCCATCCTCTTCATGTCTGATATCACATTGTTCTACAACACTGTAATTTAGGCATCGTGGTTGACTTATAATCAGGTAACACATCCTCTTCCACAGAGCCAAGGAGAGGTGAGGCAGAAGGCCAGGGCGGGAGGTGTCTTCTTTGGGCTATTTTCTGAACATCTCCAACAGAGATTAATGTGTACCCCTGAGTCAGCAAATCTGCAGTGAAACAGAAAGCGCTACTCTGCATGTCTGAGCAACCTGGTCAGCTCACACTCCACCCCCCAGAGAAGACAGTGTTCACATCCAGTTTGTTCTGTGACACGTCCCCCTCCCCAGGGGAAAGATGTCAAAGGGCACGGCATTTCTAGAACCATTTATCTACTCCATTTTCCTTCTTCCCCCTGTTAATATCTATGACATTTACCCTTTATCCTCTAAAATCTAAATCAATCATCTGCACAGGAAAAATAAGATCATCTGGGCTTGTTCAGCTTAAGATTTATAAGTAAAGATGAGTTTTATACCCACCAGCCTACACAGGGCTGGTATTTTAGCTATGTAATCACGAACTCCACATGGGACCCAAGTGTTCCACCTAATGTGGTTGCTAGAAGAGAATCTGGGGGAGATATTTGTGCCTTGCTCCTATGGCATAGCCATGGTGACAGGCATGACCTAGGGGGCATCTTTCTTGATGCAGGGTGGCAGTGTTGCTTCCCACCTCTCTGGAGGCCCGTCCTGGGTAGATAGTCTATACCTCAAGGAAACACTGCCATCCCCTGCCATCCCCTGGCCTTTGTGACACAGCTGGCTGAGACTCATCTCATCTACCAAGATGGTTTGTTCTTGATTCCAGCACTTGGCTAGAAGTCCAGCGCCTTCACTTGTCACTTGCTAGATGATGCATTTTACACAAAAGGTTCAGGTTATGCATGTCATGACAACTGCAAAGTCTTCCATGGATCAAGGGAAAGGAGAAGCAATAGGTCAAGTTAGATATAACCAGTTTCAAATCCTTGTTTTCTCTCAAGTTACTTTAACATTTTAGAGTCCACCTGCTCTCATCTGTGAAATGATAAAAACAATATTTACCTCGCAATAAGGATTAGAGATGTCATGCATCAGATCCTTGTGTAGTGCTGATGCAAGGTGAGACCGTATCAAATCACAGCTTTAGGTCATGATAGTGTGATTATTATAATTTTCTTTTATATTAGAAGAAAGCTAACAGAGATTCTACAGGCTCTGGAAAATGAATGATCTCTTTAGTTTCTGTTTCTTTAGCATCCCTGGAAGAGATTTGTACATGATAAAATCAACCTCCCAACCTCATTAGCAGAATGCAACCCACGCAAAGATGAGTACCAATGAAAGGATCACAGGGCCAGAAAACTTCATTAGGGAGTAGAATAAGGCATTCATCACTGAAGGTCTCCAAGCAACACTTCCTCATCTGGGGAGCTGGGGATTGATACTCTGTTCACATCCCTGGGTCATTTAAAGACAAATGAGAATGACCAGTAAAACAGTTGAGAATCTGTAAAGTACTGAACATGATTCAAATGTATATCCATGTTTTCATTCTGGCCAATAGACAAACTATCAAGGGAAAGACAAGAAGGAAGACCACCTGGGAATCATATATCATCTTGCACAGCACAGAACAAAGAAAGGCCCAGGCATCTCTTTAGTCCACCCTGACAAAGAGCCATTGTATCAGTTATGACCTTCTCTACCAAAGAGTACACAACAAAACCACTTCATGTCCATAACCCACCACTGGGAATTCTGATGATAGCCAAGGAGACTTCCCTGGAGCCAGATATATATTCTGTGTGTGTGTGTGTGTGTGTGTGTGTGTGTGTGTGTGTGTGTCTGTAAGAGAGAGGGGGGATAAATGGTATGTGTGTGGTCTATATACTTGCTAGTGTAGGCGTACGTATATGTGTATGGGTAGACGTGCACATGTGGATAGTGAATGTACTTGTCAATACAAGTATGTACATGTGTTTGCATGTGCACAGTCACATTTGATTGAAAGCTAGAAGCAGAAATTCACTATTTTTCCTCTATCACTACACACACACACACACACACACACACACACACATATGTTAATATATATATTAATTTTTAAGACAAATGAACCTCAAGTCCACTGACTTGGCTAGATGGCTGGCTGATGAACATCAGTGATCCACCTGTCTCCACCACTGTTCTCCTCCACTGCCAAGGTTAAAGTTATAGGCCACCATTACCAACTTTTACATGGGTTCTGAGCATCCAAATTTAGGTCTTCATGCTTATGCAGCAGGTACATTACTGACTGAACCATCCCCAGGCTCAGGTCTATATTCATTTACACGTTCTTGGGTGGTGCTAAGGGATAGCCATGGCTACTATCCAGCTCAGGATCTGTGTAGCCTTGGAAAATCTTTAACATTGACCAGCTTCCCATTGCCTGTGGAATCAAGTTGCTATTGCCATACATGGCAGTCAGTAAGAGAGCCTATAGCTCTCATTCTATCCTAAGAAGTTCTGTGGTCTACCCAATGATAAGCAAGAACAGCTGAGCAAAATAAACTGACCACAGAAAGGAATGCATAAAAACAATCTAGTGCTAGACCTTTGGACATGAAGTGTTCCTCTGCACTGAGGAACTGGTATGCCTAACTTTAAAACTTAGAGAAATATTTACCTTTTTATACTAGATCATCGTAAATCAAATGTTCTGCCCTGAATCTCAGAAATCATTTGTATATAAAATAATTAAAAGATAAATTTTCATAAGATCAGAGTGATAAACTCATCTCTGAGGTACTACGAAAATTCAGCTCACAATTTATGCCAGTAGAGTAACCTCTCTGAAATTGTTCTACATTCTCCTCCTAGCCAGGGCAGACTCCAAATCCTAGGGGCTCCACGTTAGGATCAAAATAATATCTGAAGCATGCTACTCCCTGGGACTTCCCACTCCAGTTAGCAAGAGAAACTACCAAGCAGACAACAGTGAAATGTGCACTAAGAGACGCTTCAGAAAATCAGGACTCTGCAGGCAAGCATGACACTCTTGCCTACCAGTGAGGCTCCCTCTCTTTTGACAGGCATGAAGCTGGGGGCACCCCATTTATAAAGTAAAGAGCAGGTATCATGTCAGCAGGACACCACAGAAAGGATATGCTCACAGCTTGTCTTTTGTGCCGGCTATACTAAGTGTCAGATTAGCTAAAGAAATAGGACACGCAGCTGTCAATCATTCAATATCAGTTGAAAGAAGCAAATCAATGCCTCATCACACCAGGAAGTCGAGAACTTTGTACTGTGAGAGGCACTGCTTCATGTGTTTGGTTTTTTGTTTGTTCATTTGCTTACTATTTGCAGTGGTACATTCTAACACTGTAGTCTCAATAATGTTTCCATCTTTTATTTTGAGATAAGTTCTTATTAAACAACCCAGGCTAGTCTTGATCCTGTCTCAACCTTCCTAATAGCAGTAATTACAATATTACACCAAGAGCCTGGAGATGTTTTTGTTTTTCTCGACTAAAAAAAAAAAAAAAAAAAAAAAAAAAAAAAAAAAAAAAAGAAAAAAGAAAGAAAAAGCATAGCTATCGCTTAAAAGGAAGTAAAAATAAAAGGGAAGTAAAATAAAAAGCCAAAGACAGAAAAAGATCAGTAAGATGGCTCAGTGGCTCAGTGGTAGAGACACTGGCACCAATCCTGATGAGCTGGGTTTAGTCCCGAGGACCTACATGATGGAGGAGGAGAACGGACTCCTGCAAGATGTCATCTGACCACCACACACTCTATGGCACACACACATACTTCATTTTGAAAATGTAAGAGAGAGAGAGAGAGAAAGAAAGAGAGAGAGAGAGAGAGAGAGAGAGAGAGAGGTTGATTAGCTCCATTCATCAGTCAACTAAAATCATAATGTTTAAGAAGTAAATTCTGAGATCAGCCCAAGGTCACAGAACCATCTCAGAACAGAACAGCCCCAGAAAAAGCAGAGGCCCTCAGTCCAAAGCTCCCATTCCCCAGATCCATCCACGCACACTGCCTTCCTTCCTATCCTATATGGTAAACGTGACACCAGTGAATACTGCACGATACAATTATGCCATACTGCACTGTGCCATACTGTACTGTACCAATACTGTGCCATATTGTACTGCATTATACCTTACTGTGTTGCACCATGCCATACTGTGCAGCACCAAACTGTACTTACTATACTGTACTAAATTTTACTGTACTGTACTAAATTTTACTGTACTGCACCATTCTGTGTCACACTGTACAATAACATACCGTGGTGGGCCATATTGCACTGTGCCATACTGTACTGGGCCCTACTGGTCCATACCTTACTGCAATGTGCCACACCATACTGTAACATATTATGCCACACTGTACTTCACCTGATTGTGCCATAGCATACTGTACTGTGCTGCACCACATTGCACTGAACTGGACCATACTGTGTCATACTGTGCCATCCTGTACTGCACCTTACTGTACTACACCTTACTGTACTACACCTTACTGTACTACACCTTACTGTACTATACCATACCGTACTGTAAGTACCATACTGTGTTTTAATGCGCTGTACCATATTGTACTATACCTTACTGACTGTACCATACTATGTCATACTGCACTTTACCGTACTTACTATGCCATACCATAATGTGCTGTATTATACTCTACCATACTGTGCCACAATGTACTGTGCCATACTGTACTGTGCCATATTGAACTGGTTCATACGGTACTGGACCATACCATACTGTGCTGTACTGTATAGTTGTTCTTTCTTCACATAAGATCTCAATTTCTATTGTGAGAATAAAACTTTCTGAATGCTAATATACGTATTGTATTTCTGCCTTGTATTTCTATCAGCCAGAGACGCCACAGGCACATATTGTTCAATAATTATTGTTTAATGAATAAACTAGGGCTAGAGAGATAGTTCAGTGGTTAAGAGCATTTGGTATTCTTCCACAGAACTGGATTTCTATTCCCAGAACTTAAATTAGGCAACTCATAACCACATGTAACTCCATCTCCAGGGGATCAGATGTTCTGTTCTGGCTTCTACAGGAATGGCACTCACATGTGCATATCTACTCACTTATACAGAATTAAAAATAAAATATCTTTTTTCAATGGGTAAAAAGTGAAGCCTGGAGACACATGCCTATAATCTCTGTGTTTGGGAGGGAAAAGCAGAAGGGCCAGGGATTCAAGGGCATCCTTGGCCTTATGGCAATATTCAGGCTAGCCTGAGCCATAAGAGACCCTGTAATCAAAACATGAAAACTTGTTTTAACTAGAAGAAACAAGGGGACAGTGGTGGAACTCAGAATGGAACACATGCTTAAGGTGCTCAAGTACTTAGGTTCAATGAACGGCAATGGACAAAACCCTTTTGTAAACTTTTTAGAGGCTTATTGTTTTCCTTTTATGAGCATGTGTATTGTGACTGCATGCATATAAATGCACCATCTGAACTCTTGGTCCCCAGAAATCACAGAAGGGAGTGTCAGATCCTCTAGAACTGGAGGTCCAGATGATTGTAGCTGCTGGAGTAATGAACCAATGGCTCAGTCGATAAAGTCTTTATTCTACAAGCACGTGGGCTGGAGATCAGATCCCCAGAAGGCATGTGGCAGCCATGTAGCTGCCTGCAGTCCTAGTGCTTGGGAGACAGACATAGAATGAGACCCAACTGGCCAACTAGACTAGCCAGAATTGGTGGGCTCCCAGGTTTGGCAACAAGCCCTGCTTCAATAGATAACATGGAGAGAGATCAAGGAAGACACCTCACATTAACCCTGAGCCTCCAAAAGCATGGGCATGCACATGTATATGCAACTCACACAAACACACACACGTGAACACACAACCACATGCATACATAGAAAAATAAAAGAAATAGAAAATTAGAAGAATGAAGGGAATGCTTAAGAATTCATTATCTGGGGCTAGAGGGATGGCTCAGTGGTTAAGAGCACCGACTGCTCTTCCGAAGGTCCTGAGTTCAAATCCCAGCAACCACATGGTGGCTCACAACCATCCATAACAAGATCTGACTCCCTCTTCTGGAGTGTCTGAAGACAGCTACATATACTTACATACAATAAATAAACAAATCTTAAAACAAACAAACAAAAAACATTAAAGGTGATCGTCACACCTAAAAAGAAAAAGAAAGAAAAAAAAGAAAGAAAAAAAAAAGAATTCATTCTCCTTGTCTTAATGGTGACCACCACTGAATAGAAGCAAGGCTGAACCTTCAGTGCTATCAATATGATCCTGAATCTGGGCATCTGTACATGAGGGGATCGCTAAATATAATGTTCAAAAGAAACAACTAAGATACCAAAACAGCATCTTTAATTTTTCTGAAGTGATTCATTTTTTTTTTCCAAAAAGAAAATAAAATGGCCTCTGAGTCAGACATGGGTATTTCTGTGTTGTTTTCTTGGGCCATTAGCTGAGAGTCAAGCTAGAGACAGAACTTATGAGAGTTTCTTTTAAAATAATGGAAATCAAGGAGGAAAAGTTCTGGAACACAAAGGCCTTTTCCAAGCTGAGGTCAAGCAGTTTGACCTTAAGAGTCTACAAGGCATCATTTGGCCGAAGGATATGTGCAAAGTCATCGGAGCAAATCTGATGTCCTGAGTGTGGGTGGCTCATCACTACCAAGCAATCAAGATGATGATGATGATGATGATGATGATGATGATGATGATGATGATGATGATGATGATGATGATGATGATGATTACAATGTCGATAAAGAGCTGTAAAGATATGTTGAGAATCTGCAAGCTTGGGCAGTAAGCCTGCCCAGTTAACTTCATTAAATCTAGTACAGTTGAACTCAGTCCATTTGTACAGAAAGCCTACTGAGTAGCCACCACCCTGATCCACGCTTTACAGGTGAGGAAAATCGAGCACAAAGCAAGAGGAACTTTTCTGAGGCTGCCCCACTGACAGTCAGCAGTGACCCTTTATACCCAAGCAGCCTGGCCCTGACATCCAGGCTGCCCCATTGTATCAGAGCAATCAGAATCCATGGAAACGCTGACAGGAGGGTGTCGTGGCACAAACAAGAGAGCTGAGTTGTTTAGAAAGCATCCATGCTCTTGCTCTGCCTGCATCATCTCAGGCTTTCCAACATTAGCATCATATCCTTACTTATCCCTCAGGAAAACTGAGTTACAGGAGTTAGAACTTGCCTAAGGTCACCGACTGATAATAACATAGTTAGTTGCCAAACTCTCATGGTCAGTTTCCAGCGCTCAAGTTATTTCCCAGCGTAGCATGATCCCATATAGAGAGAAGGCTGCACAGGGCATGGCTTCTTTTCCATAGCCCATGATTAAGACAAAAGCAGGATAGTACAGAAGAGTGATCCCAGACTTCAAAGTCAGACAGTCCTGTCATCATGCCGTGCTTGGCACTTGCTATCTCAGTGGTCTTAGATAAGGCTCTTCAAATCTATTTCTACGTGTGGCTAACCTACAAAGTGATAACTCCAAGATTCTCAGTCATCCACCCTGTTGATCAACTTAGATTCATGTTTTCTTGACTACCTAGGAAGTCTGCTGAGCACCCAAGATGGGAATCTCTGTTCAGGGTCTATGTGCCGTTCTCAGTTTGAGTCATAGCATCTAGATAAACACGAAGGGCAAAATTGTACCAGTGTGGACTCGCTAGACTATAACCACATTCACTCAGCTCCTGCCCAGTGTTTGCCTTGGAGAGGTAGGAGCTGTCACAATACTGCAATTCTAATAATAAGGTTGCTGGGCATGTGGTGCCAGAAACATTGATGGGCATGAAACCATCATTGACATTGCCAGGATAAACAGGGACTCGGGTTTCCATTGGAAACAGCACAAAAACAAGTTGATGACTTAGAAAATGCTTAAAGTCCATTACGGATGGATTGGCTTCAGGTGGAAATTTTGTTCTTTCCTCGCCTTTTCAAAAATCTACCACAGGGAGCTGGGGAGATGGTTCCGCAGTTAAAAGCACTGGCTGTTCTTCCAGAGGACCCAGGTTTAATTCCCAGCACTGACATGGCAGCTCACAACTGTTTGTAGCTCCAGTTACTCCAGGGGATCTGATACTCACACAGCTATACATGCAAGTGTAACACCAATGCACATAAAAGTAAAAATAAATAAATGAATTAAAACCTACTATTCAACATTTATTTAAAGTTAGATAGTGTATATGTATGTGTCCAGGACCACTCATGTATAACTAAAAATTCTACTGGGTTTTAAAAGCTGAATAACACTCCAGCTTCTAAAAGCATCTGTTTTTATATACTCAGTCTTCTTTGATTTTCTTGGTCATGCCTGATGGAGTTCTAATCATTTAAATGGCATTATAGATTAAGCATAAATGTATAAAACACAGTTTAATGGCCCAGAGACAAATCTTTTTGTTCAGCTAGTTATGGAAGTTTTGTTGCTGTTATTTTGTTTATCTGATGACAATTCTTCATATTTCTTTACATAAGCATTTCTTACTTTTTTTCTGATTTTGCGATAGTCTCATCAAATAGCACAAACTCTGTTAAAGTTCACAGTCTTCTTGCTACCACCCAAGTTCAGTCTCAGTTTTACTGAAACACAATCATATCCACTAGTTTATATATTGTCTCCAGATCATTTTGGTTACAGAATGGGATTTGAATACCTGTGACAGAGGCCATCTGGATTTCAAAAATTTTTACTAGCTCAGTCTTTTCAGAAATGGTTGCTAATGCTTTCTCCAAAATCTAGGTCTAGAACCACACAAGACACATTCCAATGTTTATCCCTGAAGTTATTAAATCTGCATTCATAAAGACTTTCTTGTTCTGTGATATATAATTTTTTAAAGAAACAAAACCTATTTTTCTCCAAAACTGTATCACAGGTACCGCATATTATAGATCAGAAATATGTACCTATTTTTTGAATTAATGAATTTGGGGGCTGGACAGATTTTTGAACACCTGGGGACCATACTTATTCTTTAGTTTGAATGATAAACTGACTCATGGCAAGTTCTCAATAGCTTTATATATCTTGGGCTCTATTTGGACACTAAATATAGAGGGTACATGTTTTTCAGACAGTTTGGGAATCAAGACAAGCCCTTGGCCCTATTATGATGAATTTCTTCTATTCCACACCATTTGTGTTCATCCTCTCTATAACTTCACAAAATCCTTTCTGCCTTGAGCCCTGATGACTATGACTTGGATCTGACAGTGCTGGTCTGCTAACTGACTTACAAGCTGGTCCTCTATTCTTCAGAATACATCTGTGCTTCACACCATGGTTCTTAACTGCCCACAGTGACTCTGCGTGTGAGTATGCTCAAGCCCATCAGTTATCCAAGCCACATGGGCACTCAGCCACTAACTCTTAATACAAGAGGAGCTGGGAACAACTGACATTAGATTCTTGGAAGACACATAAAGAAGAGATGATAGGTGAGACATCATTGGCTTACCCCTTCCAAAATGTATTATTACTTGGATATGGTTTAATAGGAGAATAGTCATTCGAGAAAACAAGATTTGGGAATTAAAGAAAGAGTTACGAATCAAAAAGACTTGAAAAATAAACAAGCTATGATACTAGCTATGGAACTTTTGAGTTAATAAATTAATTGATGTCCATAATATAATAACATCTTAATGGCAAAATGACTATAAAACTTGTAACTTTGCAGGGTGTCTAACAGTGACAAGCTAAACATATGTGTGTGTACACACACACACATGCTTATATATGTATGTGTAAATATATACATATATATTCTCCCTTACTTTCACATACTTGATGTCACAAGGAAAATGACCTTTAGAAGTTCCTACTTACCAAGCATTCCTTTCTTGGAACTGGACAGACACATGTCCTTCTCTGCACTTGGCAGAGCAAAGCTGACCACAAACACTTCCACTCCATCAGCCATCAAGGCCAAACCCAAGACAAAAAAGAGGGTCCACTGGAAGCGCCCATGGCCACACTCATCAATGATGGTCTCATATTGGTGAGCCAGCTGCTCCTCATCTTCCATCCTCTCAGCCATCAGGTCTGCCTGGCCCCGAAGGCCATCTGCTCTGGAGGGCGCCGTCTTGGTCTGCTTAGACTTGACATCATCTGGATGAGGGATGCCTTGGTACTCGCCCTCATAGATCTCATCCTCTTCATCATGACCTTCTGTAACATCACTCTGTGCATCTTCTTCTGGGTTCTGCTCATTGCTACGGTAGTAGCCATCATTGGGGGCGTAGCCCTCATAGTTGTCCCGATACCTGTAGTCATCCATTCCTTAGTTCTGGGATTGTCTGGTAGCCACTCAAGCTATATCTCTTGCTCCGTGGTAAATGTTTGGGCTGTTCCAATAACCATCATCTATTATATCATTGAAATGGTGAGTATGCCAATGTGACTTCTTCAATCAAAACACCTCTAATTTGTTTCTCAAATCAACCAAATTCATACAAAGACAACTTAAGTAGCCTTTTGTGCTGGTGTGTGTTAAACGTCTTTGGAAAGTGTCAAATGTCAGTTTGTTCTCCTTCTGTGGCCCAGACGCTTGTGCTGGGAGTGACTAAAAATGGGTCCAGCTGCTCTCTTTGACAAGGTTGGGGCAGTGCTTGGCAGCTCACTGGCTGTGATGTTTGTCCTTCTCCTGAAGGTTATGACCTGGGAATGGAGACAAGAAAGAGAATACTTACAAAAGGCTGAGATTCTGACATGATCTTTGAATTAAATAAATATATTTACTAATACCCATACTTCATGTGTAAGGTGAAGTATATTTTGGTTAGACATTTGAATTCCCGTAAGCTAAGTAAGGACTGAATTGGTAAGGCTGGTGAATGGAACCATGGGCAGAGAAGCTCTTTAAGCTTTGAAGAACCTGGTGAAGGTCAAAGATCAGATCTTATACAGGAATGCAAAAAGAAGTGGTCAAGGGATTTTTAGTACAAGGCTATTTTGTGTTATGGGTTTCCTTTGAACTTATCAAGCTTTTGCCAACAGTAGAACTATCCTATGGGTCAATTTCTATTGGGAAAATGTATGCTTTTCCAGCTTCAATATGAAGTAATTGTATCACTTTACATTTAGAAATGTAGAAGACAGAAATAGCTTTCTCTGGGGCCCAGCATGCTTTTGAGATCAGCACTGTGGCTCAAAGGCCTCTATGACCTTGTACTTGGCTCAAATGGGTAAAAACGGGAGTCGAATATGAGACTCAGAGCCGTATCTCCTAGATTTTTATGGGAGCCCTGAAGCTTGGAAAGAATCTGTCATACACCAGAGTCATGTTTCATGAGACAATAGTACTTAATGTATACGATTATATACCAAGTACCCAGCCTGCAGATCAATATTATTTCAGGCAATATCATTTTCCTACTTCCATTCTGGAAAACCAGGAACCAGTATTGTCTAGGTCCAAAGCACTGTCTTATAACCCAGGTCTAATCACAGGTCCCCTCTCTTGAGTCCAGTACCCAAGAGGTAGATTCCGGCCCAAACTACTGTCTAGAAAAATGGTTTTCAATCTGTGGATCATGACCCTTTGTTGTCAAATGAGCCTTTCACAGAGGTTTCCTCAAACCACCAGAAAACACAAATATTTACATTATGATTCATGACAGTAGCAAAATTACAGTTATAAAGTAGCAGTAGACATAATGGTTTACTTCCGTAATGTGGAGTCGCTCCAACATGAAGAACTGTACTTTAGGGTCACAGCATTAGGAAGTTTGAGAACTCCTGTTCTAGAATCTCAAATCTCACAAGATTTGAGCCATCACCGAATGATTTACCCAAGTGTGAACTGAAAATGAGCTACATACAGAGAACTAGAGAAGGCAGGGAAAGTAAGGAAAGAAAAGGAGATGATGAGGGGAGAAGGAAAGAGTGCTCGAAGCAGATAGGGACATTTCATCTAATGGATGAAGCAAATGTGGCTCAGAGTAGGTTAGTAACAAAGGCCAGGCCTTCACAAAGGTAGGGTTCACTGCAAGGTCCACAGTCCTTTATGGGCTATATCCTGAATGCTGTCCTGTGTGACTGGCACACTAGATCACACAGGAATTTTGAAAATACAGTCTCCAGCGCTCTCAGAAGGGCCAATGGGACATCAGAAATCTGAATTTCAACACAGCACCCCAGGTAGCCCCAAGGCCCCACCTCAATGAGCAGTCCCTGGGCAGAATAGGGTAGGCCTCTTCCTCAGCCCTTCTCTACTCCACCTGTGCCCAGGAGCCAGATTTTTCTGACTGAGGTAGATATTCAGATCTCTTCCCATCAGAGCTGACAGAAACCCGTGCCTCAGTTCAGCCCGTCTGCCAACAAATTCATAGCCATCAACCCTTACTAAGCCTCCTACCACACCTGGAGCTCACTGTCCTTCCTTGCTTTCAGCAGATGTTACTTCACAATAGACCCCACACACTTGGCCTTTCAGCAGCTGCTGGACTCCTCCCCTGCCCACACTCCATATCTGAGCCCTCTGCCCCAGACCTGCTACCTGGTTCTCCTCACCTTCAGCCTTGGATAGACTCTAGCTCTGGGAACTATGTAACTCCAATGAGACAATGCATTGTCTCATGGAAGGGTGATAGAAAGCACTGGTTCTCAAATGCAGAGAAAGAATGACTCAGGTAACTCATTAAGAATGGGATTTTAGGACCCGTCTCTAAAAGACACTGAACTGCAGTGTGAAAATCAGGCCTAGAAATACCATTTTTTATTAGCCCCACTACCCCCTTTGCTTCACTGCACTTGACATTTGCAGCCATTCTTTGAACCAGATTGGGTGAGTGGGGTTGGTTTTGACAAAGGCATGTTTCTTTTCACAGAAAAAGTCCCAGAATCTTTACCCAAAGTGGTATTTCCTACATATGCTTTCAGAATTGAAAATCTCTCCTTCCTGGCTCGTGACATTTTTGTGGGGCCTCCAAAATAGAAATAACAGAGCAGATCCAGGCAGTTGGCACTCCTTCTCCATGTGACCGCATCCTGCTAACATTTCTGCTGTTTGTGTGTGATTAATTGTCCTCCCAGGGTTCCTAGATGCATGCAATAAAAACCGATTTAGAATATTAATCTGACATGATCCTGGCCAGCCTGGTCCAATTGAAGTTTATTTACTGGAGATGGTGAACATTTTTGTCAAGCTTTTTTTTTTTTCTTATTTTAGTGTGCCTTAAAGCTTAGATCTCATTGAGAAATGCCAACTTATTTTTTTAACAGAATGTTTTCTGGAGAACACAACAATTAGTCATTTGCAACATTGTGAGTTAAATTGCTGCCTTCACAAAAGATAAACTGAACCCTGACCCTTGGGATCTCACAGTGTAATCTCTTTAAGAATAGGGTCTAAGACTGGAGAGGCTGATCAGGGGGTTAGTGCTTGACGAGCAAGCATGAGAACCTGAGTCCAGATGCCCAGGAAGTGCATGCTTGGTAGGAAACTGGGGGCTTCTTGGCCTTGCTGGCCTCGAACCTAGCTGGAAAGTGAAATCCCATGTGAGCTCCACTTTTACTGAGAGATCCTGCTTCAACAAAATAAAGGTGTGTGTCAGGAGGTAGCCAGAAAGAAAGGTACTCACACACACACACACATACACACATACACATGCACACACACACACACACATACACACACACACACACACACACACACACACACACACATGCACACACACCAGGGTTCCACAGAAGTGATAAAATAAGACTCTGGGGGGACCTAAAGTAACTGTGACCTGTGAAAACACAAAGGCAAATGTACATGTGGAGACAGGGAGAGGGATATGCATGGAGGGAAGATGACGTAGACATTCAGGGACAGTGTCATCTACAAGCTACAGCAGGCTTGAGGCTACCAACAGTTGTGAAGTTGGCTGAGAACAGTCTCCCTGATGGCCCTCAGAAAGAACCAAGCTGCTGACACCTTGGCTTAGCACCCCCAAGCGTCTCTGGAACTGGGGCATGGCCAGTTTTGATCCATAAAATCTGTAGTATCCATTCCTTACCCTTTGAAAGAACAGTGAAATTTATCAACTAAACAGCAATGAAAAGGCACCTACAAGAGCAACCCACTAGCTAAGAAGTAAAATGATCTCTTCCCATGAGGCCTTGTCTACACTCAGGGCCAAGAATGAAGCATGATTATCTGTGTTTGTCTGTGTCATGGATAGAAAAGTGGAGGACTGGGAGGATAAGTGGATGCACCCACTTGAACACAGAGAATCTGTACCAGGGGTTAAGTGAGAAGCTGAATTAAAACAGTACGTTAGGGTTGTGCAGAGAGAAAGAACCTGGAACCCAAGGAGTCAAGTCAGGGCCCCACACTCAGCTGGCCCCAGAACTCATCTTGATAAGAGAGTGAATCCTCAGTTGAGTTCTTCTCCCCACCCTCACCTTGCATTTCCCAGGATTCTTGGTGCTTAAAGCTCTGCATAAATGGACAGACTTTACCCCATTCTCACAAGGCTGAGCCATTATGGAAAAGTAAAATTGAAACAACATAGATCATTGCTCGGTGATGAAACGTACATCTGGTTAATCTTCATTGTCAACTTGAATGGACTGAGGATCATTTAGGAGACAAATCTCTAGAAACATCTAAGGGCATTACAAAACAGATTTAACTGATGTGGAGTCCCAGATATAGTAAAACATCAGATGCTCTGCTCCCTGACTAAAGATGCAATGAAGATTGTGAAAATGAGCAGAGAGGGTGTGCAGAGCCAAGATCTAGGCAGATCTCACTGGTGTGGATGTGAGCAACAAAATTCTGGGCTGGGGACCATGAAACAAAGGAGACACATGTACCAGAAGACATGTGTGGAACATGCCGTGTAGGTGTGAAGACGAGGAGACTGAAGCAGCCACGATTCCAAACAGCCAAAGACTAGATTGCCAGTACTTCCAGACCTCTGTCATTTCTATGTGATTAGAACAAAGGATCTTCCTGACCGATCTGCCTTCTGGCATGGTCGTAGAATATATCTCAAACATCTTCGGGTATGAGGGACCCAGACTCAAACCCTGATTCCGCTATTTCTTGCTACCTGTGGAGAAGCTACTAATAGCTTCCTGGTGCCCCAGTATCCTCATTTGTTAATGGGTGTTATAACACCCATGCATAAACTCATTGTGAGGATTTGATGAGCCATCTGGGAACCTCAGTCACCACAGCTTCTAGCTTGAAAAGGTCTAACAATACAAATCCCATCTCAATCATCCGTGTGATGTAATGATTGTTATCTGAGTATTGGAAGTTAAAATGTAGCCAGGATCCCAGTTTGATCCCAGCTCTCTCCCCATGAGATCTGGACCCATCTGGCTGGGCTATCGAACCAAATGCTGACAACAAACTGCCATTTAGACATTCATTGCAAACTACTATTTTTCTAAACCTCCTGGCACTGATCTGTTTGTTGTCTTTCTTTAACTTTTATAATGTTAGCCTGGCTAATTTGTTCAGAATCATTGTACCGTAGATACTTGTCTAGAACAAAAGTTACAAACAATACTGTAATCAAATGATGTAATTCTTCCCAGAAGTCTGAACACTATTAGTACTTGAACATATTCATTTAAGAGAGCAAAAGGGATTCCAAGAGCAAAGAAATTTGGTAAACAGTACATCCTTTATTCACGATTCTCTCTTGGTGACTCACAGTACACACTGTCAGATTGAAAGCTGTGAGAACTGAGCAAAAACCTATTTAACACAACAATGAGACACTACCACACAGCCACTAGTATAGCTGTAATTAGCAGACAGATGACAGCATGCGTGGGCTGGGAGGTGATGAACTAGAACCATTAGAAACCACTGGTGGGAATAAGAAATAGATCGACCAGTTTGGAAAGTAGTTTGCCAGGTTCTTAAACTATACAACATATACTTAATGAAACCCCAGCAAGTCTAATCCAAAAGAATGCACCAAGACAAAGACATATGCTGACACAAAGACTTGCACATACATGTTCACAGCATCTATATCAACTCTAAAATGGGATTAACACAAATGCCCATGAGCCCATGAACACATAAATGAAATATCATGTGTCTGTGCAGTACAGTATGAACTGGCATTAAGAAGGACCAAATAAGTGATATATACAACAGATTGGACTGATACTCAGCTAGTTACAAAAGGCCACAGGTTGTCTCATTCCATTTACATAAAACACCCAGGATAAGCAAGTACACAATATGAGGGGATAGGTCAGGGGTGATCTAGGGCAGAGGTAGGAGTGGGTGTTGACTCCAAATGAACTTGATGAAATGTGGAAACAGAGAAGAAATGGCAACATCCTCAAATTAGGTTACAATGGTGAATGTACAAGCTCAGTATACTCATTAAAAATCATTGTGGCCAAGAGTCGATATATGACATGGAAATATTGCTGTAATCTATACAGAGTACCTCTATAGAGCCCATCTAATTTGCTAAAGTCTGTGTTTACAACAGCCATAAGCCTCTTTCTCCTTGGAAATCTTTAGACAGTCCAGAAAAGGGTGTCAGATCTCATTACGGATGGTTGTGAGCCACTGTGTGGTTACTGAGATTTGAACTCAGGACCTTTGGAAGAGCAGCCAGTGCTCTTAACCACTGAGCCATCTCTCCAGTCCCTCTCCTTGGAAATCTTGACAACATGTATGCATATAGGCTCTTATAAATAGTTAAGTGCTGTTTTTGTATCTCGAGTCTAGATTCGAGAGTCCACATTGTTGCACCTCCTAGAATCCACTTGTAGGAGTGAGGGGAACTCTTTATTGGAAAAGAGAGTTAGGAAGCATAGCCTGGTCACAACTGGGAGAGAAAATCAAATGTGACGTTTTCTCCAGGTTTAGTCAGGCTCTGGTGGTATATCAAGGGCACAGACCATGTCTACTTCAGTGCAAGCACTAAGAGAAGACAATCCCTCAGGAAAGACACAGGACCAACCACAGAAGAGCTGAGACACTGGTGTCCTGATTGACAGACGTCAGTAGTAGTTGTTCCTTTGGCTAAAATTGTCTGTGAAGAGAAATTCTCCCAGATCCATGAGGGTAAAGGAAGAACACAACGGGTATCCTGTGTTTAGAGGGCTCAGGTACCTCTGACTACTCAACAGGAATAGGACTGGAGCATACAAGGAAACATCTGATAAAATGTTCCTTAAGAACCATATTGATGGTGGTGCAGCGTTGGTGGTATACACCTTTAATCCTAGCACCTAAGAGGCAGAGACAAACAGATCTCTATGAGTTCAAGGCCACCTTGGTCTACAGAGTGAGTCCTAGGATGACCAGGATGACACAGAGAAACCCTATCTCAAAAACCTGCAGAAAGAAGGAGGGGGAGGAAAAGAAGGGGGAGGAAGAGGAAGAGGAGGAGGAAGAAGAGGAGGAGGAGGAGGAAAAGCTCATAGTCATCTATTCTACATGAATAAGAATGGGGTGAAGTAACAAACTCAGATAGATACCAAAGTAATGCTTGGGTGAATGAATCCCTGTGAGCTTAGATGCTGTTGGAGTTCAGTACATAATGACCCCAAATATGGCTCCTTGGCACTTGAAAAATCAATAGACACCAGAAAGTCTCTCTGGCCTTCCCTTTCCCTATCTCACCAAAGCCACTCACATAAACAATTCTCTGTTCAACTACAAAAGTAGGTCACAAAATCTTCATTCCACAGGAGCCCACCCAATGCTCAGAGGAAAAGATTGTCCTTATCTATGAAGAGTCTAAATAAACAGGCCCTGTATTATTTTATTATTATTGACCCCCACCCCTCCTATCCTCCAGTCATACTTCACACAACTCACTCCAGATCTTCCTGATTCTTGTACCATCATTGCTGAAGATTCCTGTATCATACAGAACTATCATTATCTCTGCTCAATTTTTCTTTTGCGGCTTGAATATGAAATATCTCTGTAATCTCCTGTTTGGTCCCCAGGAAGTACTATTTCGGGAAGCAGTGAGGAGTTTCAGTATGTGGGACCTAGATAGAGGAAGTAGGTTACTCGGGAAGATCTCTGGGAGTATATTATCCCTGGACTTAATGCGACACTTAATGTCACTTTCTGTTTCCTGGTCTACTATGATGTGAGCCTAGGGATTCCTCCATTTTTTTTCTTCACCTTAATGGACTGAATGCTATAAGCCAGCAGTTCTTGACATTTCTAATGGCCCATTGTGGTGACTCACAAGCATAAAATTATTTTCATAACTATAATTTTGCTACTGTTATAAATCATATTGTAAATATCTGTGTTTTCTGATGATCTTTGGTGACCCCTAAGAAACAAGTCATTCATCCCCAAAAGGGGTCATGACCCACATTGAGAATCACTGCTGTAAACTGTGAACCCTTCACAGCTAAATGAAGATAAATCAGATGCTTTGAACACCACAATGAAAAAGTTAATACACTGTCATCCATTCATGAACTTAGTAGTAGGTGAAACCTCCACCTCCCCCATACTAGCTTGTCCTTGGGTTCCCTCCTTATTGAGAAGTCAACACCAATGATAAATACTTGGAGACACACAAGATATGAGAAAGGCCACTCTATAGAACTGCTGTCCTAAACTTGTCTTCAAGCCACTGTGGGATCCTGGATGACTTGTGAGGCTGCAGTCCTTCATCTCTCCAGTGGGGACTGTGCTGGATGATTTCTGTGCAGCCGTCTGCTCCAGTATCTTTTTGTGTACTTAATACAACACAGAGAGTGCCATCTGAGAAATATATAATGTAAGTTTTCTTATCTTAATATCCAGGATAGTACCTCTTTCTAATTAAGAGCAATGTTCATAGACTAACAACTTTGATAGCTTGTAATTCTAGAACACTTAGAATTGCTCTAAGAAGATGCCTGGCATATGCATAGTTCAGTATTTACAGCTTATATGATAGTTATTAATGTCTCATTCTTTACTGTGTGTTTCTCTGCTGGAAATCTATGAACAAGCCTAGGGTAGGAATTGTTTTACTTCATTTTGAATCACCATCGTCAAATGCATAGTCTTTGAGCATAGCAGGTCTTTGAAAATATTTGCTCAACCAAGAAGGTTAACAGTTAACTCAGTGCCTCACTAAAAGCAAGTCAAAAGAGGCCTGTGTAAATAGACCTTCTGGCTTAACACTGCTTAAATGGATACTTTCATTTTTAAAGGAAAAATGAAATGAAAAGGCTGGATCAATGAATTCCAAGGGAGCCACCATGTCTCTCCTCACATCCTTCAAATACTGGCAGCATCCTAGCTGAGCTTACGGGGACACAGTAGTCTAAACATGCTTGGTTGTCTGTTACCAAGTTTCTGAGCACAAAATAAGTTTTAATCACCTGTGATATTTCTTTAAACGCATTGGTGTTTCCAGCAGAGGCCGCCTCGACTGCAGTTGAAAGTAGCAGGACTCACTGTTCTGGATGGGAATGGGAAACCACCCTTTGGAACTCCAACAATCACGTCTGGGTTTGCCCCCTCGAGACCATGCTAGTGCATTAGTGCTATAACCTTAGGGGTATGTCACCCTTCTTAGCTGAACCGCTCCTTTCCATTCCACTGCATTAGAACAGAAAGCTGGCGTCGTGTGAGAGACAACTGGGGTTAAGCAAGACCAAACTCCCTGATAACCCACTGATTTATTTCCCAAGAAATTAAAACAAACCCTTCACAGTCAAGCCAGACTTAGTTTGAAGTTAGAGAATGTCTCCGGTTTTGAAAAGGGAAAAGTAGGGCAACAACTGATGAAGAATATTAATTATAGCATTGTTTGCGTAATAAATATTGAATTAACTCATATGCTAAAAAAGAGGCCAGGCAAATAAACCTTTAAATATTTATATAGTTAAATAATGTGGTGATATAAATACTATGCTTTTGAAGGAGTTTTATTTAGAAAAACAGGGAAATGAGAACCTATAGCAGGAAAATCATGTATTTGTCTAGTAGACCGATAATATCCATAGAGACATTTGTAGATATTATTTTACACAAATATCTCTGACAGAATTATCTTATTAAGTCATAAGTGTTCAATCCTTACTCTGAAAAGTTTGTTAGTTCCCTTTTTGCCTGCATTCTAAAGCTGCAACTGTGTTTTTCACTGTGTGGTCTGCCCTGTCAGGAAAGCCTCCAGGTGCTGCCCAAACGCACACTCCTGGGCAAGAGCAGCCTACAGCAGAAGCAGCACTCAAATCTGCTTTGTTAGGAAGCTCCCTCCTTCAGAATTAAAGACCTGGCCCTGGCTTAAGCCTTCTTCTCATGTAAGCAAACCATCATACCTTTGTGAACCAAAGGCAAAACCAAAGAGACAACCCGTCTTCAGACACCTAGGTTCTTCCAGGAGCTGAGCTAGAAGGAAAGGAGATAGGAGCTGGTGCTCAAACTTATAGAGATGCCGAACCACTGAGATCAGACATACACACGAAAGAATATGAGTTCCCCAAAAGGAGATAGTACCAACAGTAAGGTGTCAGCCCACAATACAACCTACAAAAGGATCAGGAGTCCTTGAGCAGTGACCATTGGTTCATCCAAAACAGAATTGTCAGATGTCAGCAAGCTTGCGCCTGAAGGCAACACTAAGCAGCAGAAGCATGCTGAGGAACCATGGCTCAACAAGCCATTCATCCCACAGTTTAGGATACATCTTCATCAAGCTCTCTGATAGGCTAGGGAATGTAGCCAAGCAAAACCCATATGTAGTAAGTAGTGCACAGCTGTAACCCCATTACTTGGGAGGTGAAAGCATGAAGACTACCGTAAATTCAAGAGCTGCCTGGGACACATAGCAAGATAGTAAAACCCTGTCTCAAAACTAAAATCAAATTTACAGGCATCTTGCCAGTCCCTCATCTCTTTGACTTGACTTTATCACATTTTTTCCACAACATTTCTTGCCTTGGAGTTGGTGTTACAAAGCAGAGCTTTGAAATCGTGTAGATGCCAGCTCTGTTAATCAGAGAGTATACTTGACCCTGGAAGTTTTTGGTCTCTTCATGTGTGAAATGAGAAGAATATAACACCCTAGTTACTGAACTGTTATGAAAGTAGCATTTTCACAAAGCTTGGTAGAGTGTCTATGACCAAGAAGCAACACAACCGTGAAAGCAGCAGCCCCTGTCTCTGTGTAAATACAAACACCACACAGAGAAAGGCCGTGGTCCGCATGCACCATTTATGCCTCAAAGCACAATGAAGCCAAAAAGACAACGGGGATGCTAGCTTCACCTCCACACAAAA
The DNA here is from genome assembly GCF_008632895.1 of Mastomys coucha. Taxonomy (NCBI): domain Eukaryota; kingdom Metazoa; phylum Chordata; class Mammalia; order Rodentia; family Muridae; genus Mastomys; species Mastomys coucha. The sequence continues at coordinate 65,322,451 of NW_022196904.1, forward strand.
ACAAATCTTCAGTCTCCTCTGGGAGAGCTTTTAGATTTGGGGTACCCCCATTCTACTGGAGCCCTGAATCCCCATGCCACTTTGGTGTAAGATCCTCACATTCTTCCACAACCTCTTGAACCTCCTCTATGACCCTGAGTCATAGGTCCATATTCATATTTTGTTCCCAGAGTGAATAATTGTTAAGGTAAACATTTTGAGAGCAGCAACGTTGCTCTTCATGGTGTCTAAGATGTTTTTCTCCTATTAAATAACATCAAATTACATAGAGAAAAAGTAAGTCTATATCTATTAGTCATTTGGTCCTTTTTGAGGTAAGGATCTTCTGAGGTGACAGCTCAGGTTTACCAGCTCCCTGCTGACTTTCTACCTGTCCTTTCTAATGAAATGGGGACAAGCCTCGTGCTCAGAAACTTTAAAAGAAACACCAACAGCTTACAGAAGACATCATGATATTGTAGTGTTTTTATTGTCTTTGATTTTATTATTTACACAGTATATACAATAGTAATGTGCTAAAAGATACATAAGATGTATCTTTCTTGAATGAACCCATCTGACTGGGACTTTATTTTTATTTGTGTGTGTATGCGTGTGTATATGAGTGCACATGTGGTGTATTTCTATGTATGTGAGTGTATGTGTAGGTTGGTATATGTATATGTGGTGTCTGTACCAGAAGGTGTGGTTTGGGGGTTGTGAGCCAGAGGGAGATAATGGGTGTTTTGCTTTATCACACTTCAGCTTATTTTTTTTGAGTCAAACTATCTTCCTAATGCCAAGTTCACCAATTGGCTGGACTAGCTGCCAGTAAGCTCTGAGGATCATCTGTCTCCACCACCACCATCACCACACACAGAGAGTTCTAGAGTTACAGATACACACTTATGTGCTTGGCCTTTTACACAAGTGTTGGGGTCTGAACTCAGGCCCTCAGGTTTGTGTGGCATACATTTTTACTGACAGAGCTATCTGCCCTGCCCCTAAGCTGGTATTTCAAACAAACAAACAAACAAACAAACAAACAAACAAAAACAGTAATGATGAAGAATATGAGAATGGTCTTCACCAGAGATACAAACAAATGAAAGTACAAAGGAATGTTTCTGAACCGAGTAATTTGTCCACTTACTTCAATTTTGCAACATTTGGGTGCATATAATTTTACTCTTCCATCCCATAGATGATACAACTAAAACTCAAAGAGAGTAACTTGCTTGCCCTTAGCTAGTAAATTCAGAAGCCAGCTTCAAGGTCCCTAACAGCAAGCTGCCTGCCTGCCAGGTTTACTGCATCACCTGCATGGACAGTTCCCAGTAACCAACAATAGATCAGGAAACACTGATTATATATGGAAATCTATCAACTGCCATTGAGAAGGCCAGCTTGTCACACAGCACCTTGTCCCTGGTCTAAAGGTGGGTTTCATCTTCATCTCTTCTCTATAATGCTGCTTCCTGTTACAAGTTTACCCAACAGAAAATATCTGCCGTATGCCACAAGTGAGAACACCCCTGTATGACTGATCACTTAGGAGTATCTACACCCAAAGCCAACCCTGAAGGTGACAGTGAACTCAAGCAAATCCAGGTGATGTCAGAGTATCAGGTGAAGGGATCCACATGGTGGGCGAGTTTGGGAAGATTCTGGAAGATACATGTGAAAGAAAAGATGGAAACAGATTGGGAAAGGTAGAGACAAGTTAGGAAGAAGTTCAATGACAACAAAAGAGATAAGCTAGTTGACACCTCAAAGCCTGAAAGGGGGAAGCAGCACAGGTAAATCTAAGCATCAGACAGAAGAGGAAGGGGACACATTTGGAAGTATCAGATGCTGTTCCTGTTTCTTTTATCCAAGAGACAAATTTTTTTAGAAAGAAAAGTAGAAGCTATTACAGTAAAAGCCTCTGCTCCTATACAGATTCATGTGAAGGGTCATGGGATACAACGTTAGCTCCCCTAAGAAACTATTTATAATAGCCAGTAATATTTCCAGCAAACTTCAATCCCCTGGAGAAAGGAAGAGATATTATAACCTGCTGGGCATTTCAGACATGTATTTTTTCTTCTTCTTCCTGAAATAGTGCCGATTGAAAAACAATTCTACAGGTAGAAGGTATGCCTCAAAAATAGAGAACAAATAGCTTAAGCCACTAAGCAAATAATAAAATCACTGCTGACCTTGGCGATTGCCCTTGCTCACCACAAAATGGACCATAAAGGAGAGTTCAATGATTCCCTCCTTATGTGGCTGGCAGATATTGCCTGATGGACACTACTACCTTCTACATTGTGTCACCAAGCCTAAGAAGGTCTAGTAATAAGCACTGTACACCATTCTACTGACATATCTCTAATATACATCTTATCCCAATCACCCTAACACCACCAGGCTCGTCTTTCTCCAAACAGCTGGAAAATCCTCTTAATGGCCTCCCAAGACTTTCAAAACACTTGATTTGGCCTAAATGATCCTTCAGTGAACAATGCACACCCCAGCTCTCTGCTTCACTTCCCTCTTTCTGTAGTTCCTCCCTGAACAAACGCCCTTACTCCTTTCCCATTGTTGCTCTCATCATCTATTCTGTCAAACACTGAAAGTTACATAGATGTCCCATATCAGGTGCTAGGGACATCCAGGAGAATGTAACAGGATCTCCCTGTCACATCCCTTGCAGGACAGTAGGTATATATTTTACTAAACACAAAGTTTTTAGTAAACATCCTGTCTGTAAGGGTAAGAACTTCTCACCACACATAAGACATCATCATCTGGGTCACTGGAGACTTTGGATGAATATTTGAAAATAAATAGACAGAGCTACCAGTAAGCCTAGATTACTGCTCCAATATGGGGAATAGGCTGAAAATTGGGATCAAGGAGGGCTGGAGATGTGGCTCAGTGGTTAAGAGGGCTAGCTGAGCTCCCAGAAGACTCAGCATCCACATAGAAGATTGCAATAATCAAAGGATCTAATACCTTCTTCTGGGCTCTTTGGGCACGGCAATCACACAATGAAGGATATACATGAAGATAAAATATCCATAGACATAAAATAAAGGGAAAGTTTTGAAATGTTCAAGGGACTTTATGGATATAGCTCTATGGATTTGAGAAGGAAGTCTGAGAGACAAATAAAGATATCAAGGTAGATTTGGGACTATTCTTCCCTCCACATATCCCAAAGGCAAGTCTTTGAGGAGAGCTAGCAAGCCACAAGACCCACTTCATATGTCTTGACTTGTCTCTGTCTTTATATACTTTTCATTTTTGAAAGGAACATACTTTTGGCTAGAAACTAGCCCTGCCATTGTCCTGTCCTAGAGATGCCCCATCTTCTAGGAGTGTCTTAAGTGGGTACCTTATGCATCTCAGACCCACTAAGGCATCACTCTCTGCTTGTTAGGGTTCCCTGGTCTCTATTGCCTGGCTATGGTCTTTCTCAGTCAGCCAATAACGCCCTGAGCCTTTGAAAATCTTACTTTTCTCAATGAGGAAATTATAAATAAAGGCCTCACAGCTGACCCTGAACTCTTCACCTATTTCCCTGGAATGATTTTTTTTAAACTCATTTCAATACATCACAATCCCTATTCCATCTCTTAATTATCCCCAATTCACTAACTCCTAATTAATATGGGTCCCATGATTCTCCTCTGCCCTGACATGCACCCCCCACTCCAGTGTCCTAATTAGTCTCTCTCTTTCTCTTTCTCTCTCTCTCTCTCTCTCTCTCCATCCTCACTCCTAATTCAGCCTTGGCAATGTATAAACTTTCTAATTAGAAAGTGCTCAAATGTTGCCAGGAACACAAACACTTTCAGTGCTAGAGCCTAACATTTTGTGCCATTCTGGGCTCTACTCCAAATGCTAGAAAAAAAGAGAAAGACAGGAAAGGAAGAAATCTTTACTGAGCCTCTATTCCATGTCTGGGATATTCTAATACACAATCTCACATAATGCTCCTAAAGACTGGAGTGGGACTATTGGGAGTTCGAAGACCCAAAAGACATTGCCAAAATTAAAAACCTGGAGAAAGACAGAAAAGATTCCATCTCAGATCTGTATCTTTTATCAGGTGAATCTAAAATGTCATGTTTTTAAGCATTGGTCTCCATCTAGTGGCACTATTTTTGGAGGGGTAGGACACAGATGGCAGAAGTAGGTCACTAGGAATGTGTCTTTGAAGATTATACCCAGCTTCTGGTTGCTCTCACTCTCGTTCTCCTTCCTGGTTAGCAATTATATGACCAGCTCTGCCACACCCTCCAGCCACACTGATTTGAGCCACTCTACTATTCCTTCCTCTATCCTGATGAACAGAACCCTCTGAAACCGTGAACTAAAGTAAATCCATTCCTCTCTTAAACTGTGTCTATCAGGTCCAGTGGAAACAGTGGTGCAGAGACTACCAGCAAAATACTTTGTCTCGGTTATGGTCTTAGGGCTTCACAAAATATCACATGTGACCTCCATCTGACATGTCTGATTGGCTCACCTAACTGAGAGAACAATGTCCTCCACATGTTTTCCTATTTAATGATGCTACATACTTAGCAAGGAAAGGTGCCAATGGTACCAACATCTTTCAAGAATCTGCAAGATACAGAATGCAGTCTTTATTCTTGCAGTGACTGCTAGGTTGTGAGGACCTGGAGGGTAGAGTCCAACTATACCTCCCATATAGCATGTATCAGGACTCCTGACCAAGTCAAGTCTAGAGTGATAGAAACTCAAACAGCCATTACAGCATCCTTTACTAAACTATCCCTGATATTGAAACAACTGCCAGTGCTTGTGTCAGAGGATCCTGAGAGGGAACAGGAGAGGGAGGAAATAGTCACCAAGCTGAGAGCAATAGTCAGGTCAGCTTCAAAACTGTGTCATTTTTATTCTCTCTCTCTCTCTCTCTCTCTCTCTCTCTCTCTCTCTCTCTCTCTCTCTCTCTCTGACAGAATCTCACTAAATTTCCCTCAATCCTCTTCCTTCTGCCTCTCAAATGCTATGATTAAGATTGTATAACTACCAGTCAGGCAATGGTGGCACACACCTTTAATCCCAGCACTTGGGAGGCAGAGGCAGTCAGATTTCTGAGTTCGCGGCCAGACTAGTCTACCGAGTGAGTTCCAGGACAGCCAGGGCTACACAGAGAAACCCTGTCTCAAAAATAAATAAATAAATAAATAAATAAATAAATAAATAAATAAATAAATATAAAAAAAATAGAAGAAGAAGAAGAAGAAGAAGAAGAAGAAGAAGAAGAAGAAGAAGAAGAAGAAGAAGAAGAAGAAGAAGAAGAAGAAGAAAAGAAAAAAAGTGTAAACTACCATACCTAGTACCCTCCTTTCTCTAAATTGACATGTTTTAAACAGGAGTGTCTCAAAAAAGGACTTTTTTGAGGAGTGCTAGCAGGAATGTCTTCATAGGCATCTCAAAGCCCCTCCCCCAGCTACTAGGAACAGATGGCTCATAGCTGCAGGAAGGACATTCCACATCAGACAGCCACAGGATCCACCCCCAGTACTGCTGGCTGCTTGTCATCAGGAGTCCTGAAACCAAACACAAGATGTCTTTCTGCAAGACACGACTAAACACTGTCATCAGGAAAGTGATTTGTAACCACTTTCTCCTCGCATTGAAACCAGCTAGCATCCTATTGTTTTCTTTCCAATGATGGAAAACAAACAAAAGTGCATTGTTCGTTATTCTAAGGCACACAGTGATTTTCCCACTAGAAATCCAAAGAAGCAAGAGGTCACTTGCAGGATGTTGTGCACTTAAGTTGAAGTACAGACACACCAGCTTATGCATAGGGAAGGCTTTTTGGTCTCTGCTGTGGAGTTGGAAGCAAGCTGTGCAGACAAGTTTCTAGCGCACAGAGAAAGTTCCAGGGGCTTGCAGTGGACCAGAGCCCCGGATTAGAGTGTAGAGACAGGGTGTAGGTGGGAAACTCTGCCCTGCAATGTGGTGCCATGGTCAATGAGGAAGCAGCAGAGGCTACAGTGTCTGACTTCCCTCCTGTCCCATTTGGAGTTGGAAGAAATTAAGAAAAGGAATGGCAAGAAGAAACAGAAACAAAACCAAAAACAAAACAAAACAAAACAAAAAGCACCTCCTCTTGCACAACCCTCCCCACACCATAAGATCATATCACACATTTGCAAAACTGTCCACAAAAATACACAGATCTTCCCACGGCTTTGAAGTTGCGTTGCCAAAGCCTTTTGACTGCACAAAATTTATATTAAATAAATGGGCATATTCTTATCTTCTTAATCTGTTTCTTGTTATGGGGTCTCAGCCGTGAACTTTGCAGCAAGTGAGGAAATTATTTTTCTGCCATTGTGCCGACTAAACAGACGAGATGGCTGTGCCCTCTGCTTGCACAAACTGGACAAATCATTTCCTGGTGGGCACTCTGCCCATCGTACAGACTGTTTTCAGGCACAGTGACTTAGCAGATTCCTTCCTGAGCCAGGGATTTGTCCTCGATGCAGTCTGATGCAGTCTGATGCAGTCTGTCTTTTACAAAACTACCAGTCTCACTTTAAAAAATACCTGACATAAGAATGTCTTAGAGAAAACTGCTCACCATTCAATTTTACATCCTACCATCTTATGGGACTGGGAATTTAACTAAGGGCCTTTTACACACTAGGCAAGAATTCTCCCACTGATCAATATTCCCAGCCTTTGACTCCATTTGTCTATTATAGAATTGTGAATTTTCTATCACTCTCAACCTAACCATTTCTTCTTGCCCTCTCCAGCCTCTCTGGGAGATGTATCCTAAGCACTGAGCAACATTTCGCTTTTTTGTTTGTTTGTTTGTTTTGTTTTGTTTTATGAGACAGGGTTTTTCTGTGTAGCCCTGGCTGTCCTGGAACTCACTCTATAGCAGGCTGGCATCAAACTCAGACATCTGCCTGCCTCTGCCTCCCAAGTGCTGGGATTAAAGGTGTGTGCCACCACTGACTGGCCAACACTTCACTGTTCTACGGGGAAATGATGCACACCAATAAAAGATCCAAATGTTAGAGCGCCCATCTGTCAAGCTTCAAGATCAGAGGATCCCTCCCAAACCCCACCAACCCATCCCAGGTCTCCTGACTGCTCAATGTTCTTTTTCTACTACAGAATATGTTCAAGAGGAAAAACATCATGGATTGAGGCAAATATTTGTAATGTAAACAACATGTCACTAACCAGAAGGAAATATTTTGTTCTCTTCAGTAAACATGTACCCTACAACTTCACTCGCACTGACTCAAAAGGAATTTATAATCATTAGCTTTGAAGTGGGCATTGTGCACTGTATGCTCAGATGGACAGCCCTTCTCAAATGACAAGAAAATTTCAAAGCTTTCGATCTGATTCTAATAAAGAACAGCAACTCCTGACACTATTAGTGATGTTATGTCATTCTTACAGACAGGAGCCTAGCATGGCTGACCTCTGAGAGGCTCTACCCAACATATGACTGAAAGAGATGCAGATAACCACTGCCAAATATTGGATGGAAGTTGGGGACCCCTATGGAAGAGTTAGGGGAAGGATTGAAGTCCCTGAAGGTGATGGCAAACCCAAGGGAAGAGTAACAGTGTCAACTAATCTGGGAACTCCAGAGACTGGTCCACCAACCAAAGAGATGTAGGCCCCTGTCATATATGTAGCAGAGGGCTGCCTACTCTGGCCTCAGTGGGAGAGGATGCACCTAATTATGCACCAGAATGAGGGGATAGTGGAGGGGTGCACCATCTCAGAGGCAAAAGAGAGGGAGGATGGGGAAAGAACTCTGTGAAAGAGGACCAGGAGAGGGCAGCATTTGGGATGAAATTAATTAATTAATAATTTAATGATTAAATGCAATTTAATAAATATTTAATAATTGATTAATTGCTTTAAAAAACAATTTTTGCCAGGGTATCTGATTTTTTACCTCACTGAAATGAAAGACAATTATCTTAGGTAGCCCTTCGATGAATAGCCTCTGTGTGCAAAGCATGTATGAAATACCATTCCCACTGCTATATATATATGGAGAAACTTCTGGAAGAGGAGATCCTTTTGCTTTTGTTTTTGTTTTTGTTTTTTAATTTATTTCAGTTTTATTGCATTATGATGAGAAAAGATACATAATTTAAGTTTATCTGAATTTGTTAACATTTAAAAACATATTTTAAGTAAATAGAATTACATCACATTCTTCTTTTCCTTTTGTACTCCAACTCCTCCCAGAGAACCTTCAATAGTTGCAATACCTTTTTTTATTTTGTCATATTCTTTAAAATTTATAAAATGTTGTAACAATAAAAATGAGTAGTATAAAAGTTGTTTGATATAAAATGATCAATTAAACAGTCTCATGTAGATGCTTGTCTGCAGCAATACTGAAAATACATAAGTTTTTCTTAATATAAATTTTAAATAACTCCAAACATTTTAGCTATATATTTTAAAATGACACATCACTACTAGTTTTTTTAAATGAAAAGAAATAGTCTTTTTGGCTTTTGTTTGTTTTGTTTTTAGTAGAGTTTAAAATCTTGGCTCTTACTGTGGTATAATCCCAAAATAAGAACAATTTTTAGACGTTTGAGTTCATTGTAATAAGACTGTACTTCAGTGACCCTGACATCACCAAAGAATTAACTCATAGCTAAGCTAAGAGTTGACGGTTCTGCTGTTCCAAGGAGTGAATTGTAGGCCTGATTTTTGGATACACATTTCATTCTATGATCAAAGCTATTTGACTGGAGTGATTGCCTTCTTTCTCAGCCCACAGAGAACAGGTTACATTCAAGAAGAAATGATGTGTGTATTAAAATGGTCTATTTGTGAAGTCATTCACTAACTGTTTCAATGAACAATGGTTCTGCTTGGAGGGTGGCACAGACATTAGGTGAGGGTAAGAATCTGGTTCATTGGTTGTGATCATTTTGAAAAGCATTCATCTCAGAGAAAGAGTAACTTATAAAGTTTTCTTCTTCAAAGCTGATACAATAGTTACAAACATCAAGCAAAGCATTCAGTCTCACTCTTTGTTGTTCTCTTATAAGCCACCTCCCAAGTTAATGTTTATGTTTCTTTTGGCTGTATAAATAATGTTGAAATATGTTCAACATTAAGCTGTTCTGAAAACCATAGTAGAGTATAAAAACATCAAATCCTACTAATAGATAATAAAACAATCCTACTAATAGAGAAGCTGAGATAGGAGAAGCATGGTTTTTCAAGACCATTATGATTGTTCACAGCAAGACACTATCAGGTACAAACAAGCAGAAAGTGTATATTGATTGTACAATATTGGACCTATTTCTCCAATTACCAAATTAGAGAGACCACCAGATGATAGCCAACAAATTTTCAATTCCTCATACTTTTGAATTTGAATCAATTGGATAAGTTGCTAATATTAATTTTCATACTAAGAGATATTAAGAAAAAATAATTGATACTTTCTGTTATTTTTGTTGTTAGAGGTGGAATTATGTTTGTGTGGATTTGAAAGATTACTTTCTTGCTTCTTCTAGGGTGTAGTTTTGCTCCTTATATTGGTGTTTTCCATCTATTATCCTTTGTAGAACTGGATTTGTGGAAAGATATTGTGTAAATTTTGTTTTGTCATGGAATATCTTGGTTTCTCCATCTAAGGTAATTGAGAGTTTTGCTGGGTATAGTAGCCTGGGCTGGCATTTGTGTTCTCTTAGGGTCTGTGTGACATCTGCCCAGGATCTTCTAGCTTTCATAGTCTCTGGTGAGAAGTTTGGTGTAATTCTGATAGGCCTGCCTTTATAGTTACTTGACCTTTTTCCCTTATTGTTTTTAAAATTCTTTCTTTGTTTAGTGTATTTGGTGTTTTAATTATTATGGGACAGGAGGAATTTCTTTTCTGGTCCAGTCTATTTGGAATTCTGTAGGCTTCTTGTATGTTCATAGGCATAACTTTTTTTTAGGTTAGGGTAGTTTTCTTCTATAATTTTGTTGAAGATATTTACTGGCCCTTTAAGTTGGGAGTCTTCACTCTCTTCTATACCTATTATCCTTAGGTTTGGTCTTCTCATTGTGTCCTGGATTTCCTGGATGTGTAGGGTTAGGAGCTTTTTGCTTTTTGCATTTTCTTTGACAATTGTGTCAATGTTTTCTATGGTCTTCTGCCCCTGAGATTCTCTCTTCTACCTCTTGTATTCTGTTGGTGATGCTTGCATCTATGACTCCTGATCTCTTTCCTAGGTTTTCTATCTCCAGGGTTGTCTCCCTTTGTGATTTCTTTATTGTTTCTATTTCCATTTTTAGATCCTGGATGGTTTTGTTCATTTCCTTCACCTGCTTGATTGTGTTTTCCTGTAGTTCTTGAAGGGATTTTTGTGTTTCCTTTTTAAGGGCTTCTAGCTGTTTACCTGTGTTCTCCTGTATTTCTTTAAGGGAGTTATTTATGTCTTTCTTAATGTCCTCTATCATCATCATGAGAAGTGATTTTGGATCTGAATCTTGCTTTTCCAGTGTGATGTGTCCAGGACTTGCTATGGTGGGAGAATTGGGTTCTGATGATGGCAAGTAACCTTGGTGTTTGTTGCTTATGTTCTTATGCTTGCCTCCTGCCATCTGGTTATCCCTAGAGCTACCTGCCCTGGCTAAATCAGACTGGGGCCTGTCCTTCTTGTGATCCTGGTTATGTCAGAACGCCTCAGAGTCAAGCTGTCTGGTGGTGTGATCCTATGATTCTGGGATCTTGTGATCCTGGGCTAATTAGAGCACTTGGGAGTACTTCTGGGAATTATGGGCCTTGCTGCAGGGTTTGCGCCCAAGGGCTGCTCAGGGCACCAGCCTACACAGACTGGAAAGAACCAGTGCCACTGATCTGGTGGAGTTCCTGTGTGCCTGAGTCCCGCTGGTCCCAGTTATTCCCAGTGTTGGGACAGATGTTATGTCCTCCTCATCTGTGATCCTCTGATCCTGAGTGTTTTAGAGCGCCTGGGAGTGGAGCTTCCTCTGAGTGTTGTGGGGCTGGCTGCAGAATTTGAACCCAAGGTCTGCTTAGGGCACCAGCCCAGATAGACCAGAAACAACCCATGCCACTTGGCTGGCTGAGTTCCTGCGTGCCTGGGTCCCACTGGTCCCAGTTACTCCCAGTGTTATGACAGATGTGTCCGCCAGAAGAAGAGATCCTTAACAATATATTTGCAATGATCATCTCCAAGAGATATAAATTATGTGCACTAAACCATGTCCATATCACTTTCTAGAAGATGGGGCAAAAGAGTTTTAAAAAAAAAGGAAGCTGGAAAGATCAATCCACTAGTTATTTTTTCTTAAAATATTTGCTATTTATGTGTATATGTGTAAGCCATTGTGAGCTTATATGTACCATGAACATACAGAACCCTGACTGACCAGAAAAGAGTATTAGATCCCCTGGAACTGGAGTTACAGGCTGTTGTAATCCACCTATTGTGGGTACTGAATACCAAATCTGCATCCTCTGCAAGAGCAGTAAGTACTCTTAAGCAATGAACCCTATCACCAGACCTGAGCACCAAAAGAAGAAAAGAAAGGAAGAAAGCAAGAAAGGAAGAAAGAAAGAGAGAAGGAAAGAAAGAGAGAAAGGAAGAAAGAAAAGAGAGTTTCCTTTATTCACATACATTTAGAACATTCAGGTTTTGCTAATTCTACTCCTCAGGATCTGTTGCTATTAGCTTATATGCATTATAGGATTGATCAGTTTCTCTGTGTTCATTCTGTATCATGCTTTGCCCAGAACATGATGGATTCTGTACTAGACCCACCCAAGTCTCCATCCAAGCAATGACCTCCTAAAACTTATTAAATCCCCTCTCTCAGCTATAAAAATTAGCTCTCAGATTGTGTCCTAGAAATGTTAGAAGTTACACTCATGAAGTCCAATATGGCTGACCAAACCTGGACTGAACAGGATGACACCAACAGACAAGCTAATGGGAAAGAGGGAACAGTCACAAGGCCTCAACCCTAGACAAAGCTACAGGCAACAAAAGTAGACTGAGCAGGAGAGAAATAGTTTTTCCCAGGGAGAAAGCTCCTGAATTCTTTATCCAGTATACCTGGAAATATATACAAGTAACATTATAAGGATTAAGTAGATTTTGTGTGTGTGTGTATGTGTGTGTGTGTGTGTGTGTGCACATATTTGAACAGAAAGGTCACAAATTTGAAAGAGAACAATGAGGTACAGAGGAGGGTTTGGAAGCTAGAAGAGGAGGGGGAAATTGTTATAATTACAATCTCAAAATATAAACAATATATTTTGCAATAAATCAATGTAATTAAAGTTTATAAACAAGAAAACTGAAGCATATGAAGTTAGCAATTACAATCATTCCAAAAAGAATAATCAATTCTCAGGGTGGAGATGAAGAATCAAAGAAAAGCAGTTGAATGATAGTTAAGCACCAGCGGTATGTGTGACCATCAATAAATACTACCCATACCCATCAGCTCTCAGCACATCACTAATGGGGAGTAATGGTCCTCCTCAGCAAATATTCCTACTAAAAACAGTAGGCAGCAAAAGTACCAAGGACACCATCAGCACACTCATCCAGTAGAGGACTGTGTGTCCAGCGAGAACTTCACTAGTCTCATTTCATCAACAGGATTCCTAGTGTCAGAGACTCGGAGAAAGTTAATAAGAAATCTCTAGTGTATTAGGACAATTCTCACATTATCTTCAGGTCTTCAGCAAATTAAAGAAAATAACTAAATGAAATTCTCTAGGACAGGTGTTTTTATTTCATTAAAAGTCTGTGAAACCCAAGAAAAGAACATAAACATAAAACAGCCATGCCATTTTTATAACAACTTCAAAGGAAAAGGTTGATAGCATTTGTATAAGGCTTAAAGGGACATTCCATCATGAAAGTTTAACCTTGATGATCTAGCCACATCTCTGCCTGCCTTCATTAAGCCTGTGGCACCAGGATCGTCCAGGTTAGATCCCTTCCCTCTCAATTCCCCTGCCTACTGAGTCTCAGGAAGCACACCCAGCTGCTCTGAGATATGCACTGTCCCCTGAGTTCCATTGTCCAGCCTAAGACTTCCCACTGGAGGCCTGCTGCACCAGAAGCATCCAGATTAGGCCTGCCTTCTTGATACCTACTTTACCAGGAACAACCAGATGGCTAAAGGCCAGCATAAGATCAACAAAAGCCAAGGCAATATGGCAACCTCAGAACACAGCCATCTTACTACAGAAAGCCTGAGATATCCTGACAAAACCAAAGCAGAATGAAATGACCTTAAAATAAATCTTATGAAGATGATTGAGGCCTTTAAAGGGGAAATGAATAAATCCCGTAAATAAATACAGGAAAATACAATCAAATAGGTACAAGCCTTTAAATAAGAAAAAAATAACTCCCTTTAAGAAATACAGAAAAATACAATTAACTAGGTGAAGGGAATTAATAAAACTGTTCAAGACCTGAAAATGGAAATAGAAGCAATAAAGAAAACACAAACTGAGGGAATCTTAAGGTTGGGAAATCTAGGAAAGAGAACAGGAACAGAAGACATAAGTATCACCAACAGAATACAAGAGATGGAAAAGAGGCTCTCAGGCATAGACAATACAATAAAAGAAATTGATATGTCAGTCAAAGAAAACACTAAATATAAAAAACTCCTGACACAAAACATCCAGGAAACCCAGGATACTATGAAAAGACCTAACCTAAGAATAATAGGAACAGAAGAAGGTGAAGAGTATCAGCTCCAAGGACCAGAAAATATTTTCAAGAAAATCATAAAAGAAAATTTCCCCAATCTAAAGAAAGAGGTGCCTACAAACAAAAAGAAGTTTACAGAGCACCAATTACAATGTACCAGAAAAATATCTTTCTGCCACATAATAATCAAAACACAAAATCTACAGAACAAAGAAGGAATATTAAAAGCTGCAAGGGGAAAAGGCCAAGTAACATACTAAAACAGACCTGTTAGAATTTCACTGGACTTCTTAACAGAGACTCTATAAGCTAGAAGGGTCTGGACAGATATCTTCTAGCCTCTAGGAAACCACAAATGATAACGCAAACTATTATGGCCAGTAAAACTCTCAATCACCATAGATGGAGAATACAAGATATTCTAAGACAAAACTAAATTTAAACAATATCTATCCACAAATCCAGCCCTACAGAAAATACTAGAAGAAAAACTCCAACCAAGCAGGTTAATTACACCCAAGAAAACATAGGAAATGAATTATTCCAAACCAGCAAAAAAAAAAAAAAAAAAAAAAAAAAAAAGAAGGAAAGAAAGAAGGAAAATACGCACACATGCACACACACACACACACACACACACACACACACACAACACGCACACATCCGCACATGCATTCATGCACATACACTCACTAACATCACCAACACTGAAATAACAGGAATTAAGAATCATTGGTTTTAAATATTTCTGAAGATCAATGGACACAATTCCCCTATAAAAAGACACAGGCTAACAGAATGGATGTGAAAACAGGATCCATCACTTTTGCATACATGAAACATACCTCAGCAACAAGATTAGTCATTATCTCAGAGTAAAGAGAAGAAAAAAGTTTTCCAAGCAAATGGACCCAAGAAGCAAGCTGGAGTAGCCATTCTAATATCTAACAAAATAGACTTTCAACCAAAATTAATCAAAAGAGATGGAGAAGGACACTTCATACTCACCAAATTAAAAATCCACCAAGATGACATCTCAATTCTGAACATCTATGCCCCAAATGTAAGGTCAACCACATTCGTAAAAGAACCATTTCTAAAGCTTAAATTGTACATTGAACGCCACACATTAACAGTGAGAGAGATCCCACTCTCACCAATGAACAAAACTCTCATCAAGACAAGAACTAAAAGAGAAATAATGAAAGTAACTGATATTATGAATAAAATGGACCTAAGAGATAACTACTGAACATTCTCCCAACTACAAAAGAATATACCTTCTTCTCAGCACCCTAAAGAACCTTTTCCAAAACTACCCATATAGTCAGTCACAAAACAAGCCTCGACAGATACAAGAAAGTTGAAATAACTTCTTTTATCTTATCAGATCACTAAAGATTAAAACTGAAATTCAACAATAACAGAAACAACAAAAAGCCTACAAACTCATGGAAACTGAACAACTCTCTACTCAATGATCACTGTGTCAGGAAAGTAATAAAGAAAGAAATTAAAGATGAAAATGAAGGTACAATATGCCCAAACAAATGAAAGCAGTGCTAAGAGGAAAGTTCATAGCACTAAGTGTCTTCACAAAGAAATTAGAGAGTACTCAGGCTTTCAATTCAGAAGTACATCTGAAAGCTTTAGAAAAAAAGAAGCAGCAGCAAACATACCCAAGAGGAGTAGATGGTAGGAAATAATCTAACTCAGGGCTGAAAACAATCAATTTCCCCAATCAATGCAATGCAATACAATACAAAGAATCAATGAAACCAAGAGTTGGTCCTTTGAGAAAATCAAGATTTTCTTAGCCTTAGCCAAACTAGCTAAAAGGCAAAGAGACAGTATCCAAATTAACAAAATCAGAAATGGAAAGGAAAATATAACAAAAAAACACTGAGGAAATTCAAAGAATCATTAGATCTTATCTCAAAAGCCTATATATCTAAACAAAATCGATGATTTTCTAGACAAATATATCACTTACCAAAGCTAAATCATGATCAAGTAAACTATCTAAATAGTCCTATTTAGAAAAACAAGAAACCTAGAATAATTAAAACAATCCTCTACAATAAAAGAACTTCTGGCGGTATCAACATCCATGATTTCAAGCTATACGACAGAGCAACAGTAATAGAAACTGCATGGTATTGACATAAAAATAGGCAGGGTGACTAATGGAATAGAATCAAAGACCCAGAAATAAACACACCTATGAACACTTGATATTCGACAAAGAAGCCAAAACCATACAATGGGAAAATGAGAGCATCTTCAACAAATGGTACTGATTTGAATGTCTGCATGTAGAAGAATGCGAATAGATTCATCTTTATCACCCTGTACAAAACACAAGTACAAGTGGATCAAAGACCTCAACATAAGACCAGATACACTAAATCTAATAGAAGAGAAAGTGGGAACTACTTAGAACACATTGGCACAGGAGACAAATTACTGAACAGAACACCAAAAATTCAGGCACTAACATCAACAATTAATAAATGTGATCTCATGAAACCGAAAAGCTTTTGCAAGGCAAAGGACACCATCAGTAGGATAGATCAGCAGTCTATAGATTGGGAAAAGATCTTCACCAACACTACATCTGACAGAGGGATGATATCCAAAATAGATAAAGAACTCAATAAGTTAAACACCAAAAGACCAAATAATCCAATTTAAAAATGAGGCACAGAGCTAAACAGAGAATTCTGAACGGAGGAATCTCGAAGGGCCAAGAAGCACTTAAGGAAATGGTCAGTGGTGGAGCACGCCTTTAATCTCAGCACTTGGGAGGCAGAGGCAGGC
>NW_022196904.1:65338986-65359953 GCF_008632895.1 Mastomys coucha
AGGTTAACATTCTTAGTCATCAGGGGAAATCAAAATGACTCTGAGAATCCATCTTACACCTGTCAGAATGGCTAAGATCAAACGCTCAAGTGACAGCACATGCTGGCAAAGATGGGGAGCAAGGGGAACACTCCTCCATTGTTAGTGGGGATATAAACTTATACAACCACTTTGGAAATCAATTTGGCATTTTCTCAGAAAACTGGGAATAGTTTTACCTCAAGACCCAGCTATATAACTCCTGGGCATATACCTCAAAGTTGCCCTACTATATCACAGGAATACTTGTTCAACTATGTTCATAGCAGATTTATTTTAATAGCCAGAAACTGGAATCAACCTAGATGTTCCTCAACTAAAGAATGATGTGGTACATCTGCACAACGGTGCCATTCAGCTATTAAAAATAAAGATATCATGAAATTCTCAGGCAAATGGATGAAACTTGAGAATATCATCCTGAGCCAGAGAGACAAATATAGTATGTACTCACTTATAAGTGAACATTAGCCATAAAATACATGATAACCATGCTATAATCTAAACACCCAAAGAAACTAAGTAATAAGAAGGGCCCAAGTAAGGATGTGTGAATCTCATAAAGAGAAACCAAATGATTTTCGAATGTGGATGGAGAGAGGGAACTGGATGGGAGAGGGGGTAAAGAAGGGAACAGGGTTGGGGATCCAGTATGGGGAGAGTGGTGCTGAAGAGGGTTGAGAGTAAGAAAGGAACTGTGGTGTGGGCATGTCTGAGACTAACTGGAGACATGGGAAGGGGGAGGCTTTAGGGAATCGGTAGGAGTGGCCCTAGCTGAGATTCCTACCAGCAGAGGATATAGAGACTGAAGTGGCTACTTCCTGTAGTCAGGTGGGATATCTAGTAAAAAGAGGGAGACATCAACCCACCCACAAAACCTTCAACCCCAAGTCTGTCCTACCTACAAGATGGAGCAGAGACTGAGGGAATTGCCAACCAGTGACTGCCCCAACTTAAGACCAGTTGCATGGGAAAGAGCCACCCCCTGACACTATTAATGATACTCTACTATGGTACAGACAAGAACCTAGCATAACTTTCTCCTGAGAGGCTTCCTCCAGCAGTGGATGAAAACAGTGGTGACACACAGCCAGACATCAGGTGGAGTCTTGTGGAAGAGTGGGGGATAGAAATGAGTGAGCCAGAAGGGTCAAGGGCACCACAAGGAGACCTACAGAGTCAACTAACCTGGGCTCATGGGAGCTCATAGAGATGGAACCACCAACTAAATAGTTTGCATGGTCTGGATCTAGGCCTCCTTCATATTTGTAGCAGATGAGCAGCTTGGTCCTCATATGTGTCCTTTAACAACTGGAAGAGGGGCTGTCTTGGACTCTGCCACTGCCTGCTATTGGACTCCCTTTCCCTAACTGAACTGCTTGGTTGGGCCTGAGTGGAAGAAGATGTGCTTAGTCCTGCTGGATCTAAATGTCTCAGAGTTTGGTGGTACCCAAGTAAGGCTTCCCGTTCTCTGAGGAGAAAAGGAGGCATAATCAGGGAAGGGTAGGACTGGGAGGAGAGGAGACAGACTGGGCTATGACCAGGATGTAAAGTAAATAAATTAATTAATTAATTAATGAAAGAAGTTTAGCCTTAACTTTCAGACTTTCATTTATCTGGATGCAAGTATGACATATACACAGACACACACACACACACACACACACACACACACACACATACACATACATATATATATGTATATATGTATATATGTATATATATATCAAAATGTTTCAATACACAATGATGGCATTCCAGGTGGTAGGAAAGAACAGGCTAAGACCTGATAACCTAGAATACTACAATAGCTGGACCTATTTTGCTAAAACAAGTACAAAACCAAAAGCAGCCACCTTCTCACCTTCCTCACATATCACATAGATCACCGTTAGGTGATCAAATCTACTGAATTAGGAATCATGGCAATTAGACAGCACAGGAAGATCATTCATTGGTGATAATGCCACAAGGAGAGAGACTTGTAGAATAAGTTCAACATGGAGTATTTATGGGTAAAACTCAGATTCCCAATAGATAAATTTGCTCTGTGCTAAATGGCTCCTCAACTTGCTAAGGATTCTTTGGCAGGAAATTAACTACTAGATAAAAAACAGCATAATAAGAAATCATTATCAACTATGTACTGTAGCAGTTTTACTCTGATGGATAATTGAGGTGTTTGGGGTGATCTGTCAGTGCATGCATGAGGAGAGAGGGAGGGAAAGAGAGAGTGCTTCTGGGAAAAGAATAAAAAATGGATGAATACATGAGAAACTGCTTGTGTTAAATGAGGACTACATAGGAGCATGAGATGAATCCAGAACAAGAGAAATAGGGGCTGTGTTGCATAGACAACTGAGGGAGGATCCCCCATGCATGCAGAAACATTTGAGTGAACAATAGGAGCTGAGTCATGTAGATATTCAAAGGCATATGGTGTTCTGTAATACAATATGTATTATATAATACATATTACACACATACACACACATGCCTCTAACAGTCACTATTCTTGAACCCTATATCTTTTTCTGATATTCCAGGAAAATGTGCTCATAAGTCATCAACAGTGACATTTACATTTGTTTCATTACCTCTGAAATCAAGGTCATATGTTCCAATAACATAACTATTCCTAACCTCTCACTGCATCTTGGTTCCTAATATTTCTAGAGAAGAAATACATTTCAAAGGTCAAACTCTTGACTCCAGCAGAGCAATGCTGCCTGGATTCTACAGGAGCAATATCTGTAAAGACTAGAGTCAAAAATAAGCATCTGGTGCCCTCATCAGAAACATGATCTCTTGGTGAATTATCAAGTATCAGAACATAAACAACAAGGGAAGCTTTAACTTGTCTAAGATCAAGGCATTTCTTGTGTTTTCTAATGAACCTTGGATATATAAAAGTGGACAGTCTGAGTCAACAGTAGAAGATGTCAAGAAAAAAAGCAGACCCCTGAGCTATGGGAGAATGCCTGTCTTGCCAGCCCTTCATTAGCAGAGTAGCAGTCTTCAAGCCTAACCTCATATGGGGTCCCTCAGTGAGAATGCATATATCCAGCCATGATGTCACAGTGCTCAGATGGTGAGATGCTCAAAGCTGCTTTATCTTTCTCAGACAGACTTGAAATAACCTTCAGTCTGGAATAAGCTGTCAAGGACTCACCCACAGTGCACATGTCCATAAACATCACTGTGCCACCATCTCATTACATGGCTGACCCACTGACCCACATGGATTCTGAAACCCAAGTCCCACGATGCTTCCTCGGAGCTCTTACTTTGTCGTCCTGCTATAGTAGTGACTTGGAAGCAAATCTCAAGAAACATATGGCTTTCCACTAGGATCCTCACATATTTGCTTTGTTCAAAGATGCTTAAGGGCTAAACATACCCTGGGGCACAGTGGTTAACACAAAAATATTTAATAAAGAGCAATCAAGACTCATCCATACCCCAGAAAAGAGCAACCATGAAGAAAAAACCATGTTGTTTGTCAAACACATGCACATATGCATGCACGCACACACATATACACACACCAACAACAACAACAACAACAGCAACCATGATCAGGGTGTACAGTAGCATTCAATAGCATTACTCTACCATTTACCCTATGTGTATCCCTTTCAGCAAATCTTACAGCCATTTATTTTCATTCTTTCCCTTGAGAGTCTTGGGTATAGATAAGAATCAAATTATTTTCTGAAAATTCTTCCCTTAAGATTCACTAAGATTACTTCTAGATAGTTTAGATGGCATAAAACAGGTTTTATACTGAAAATGGAAACTGCATTTTATAATAATGTCTATGCTACCACAAACCTTAAATGTGTATTTGAGCACCAAAAGAGATTCTGCAGGTCCTAGAGAGCCATCTCCATGTAGCTCAGGGATGTAGGTCCTACCATGTGCCTTCAGCTCCAATAGTCTGGGTCAGCGCCCACCATACACATAGACCCAAATGTTATCATTACTTGCCCTTGTCACTTTTTCCTGGACATAATGCCCTAACACTTGAATATGCTGTTTTCTTCCCATGCACACCCTTCATCTTTGTAGCCCAAGCTCTAGTTAGCCATAGAAGAAGCCCTTCTACTCATGAAAGTACTGTATTTTGCAACTAATCTGAAAACAATACGCTTTTAAATTTGGGTATAAACATAACATTCCATTTGAGCCAATATGCTCCCTCCCATTCAGTAGACCTCCAAACACACGCCTACACATATGCATCATGGATGCAAACCAAGTGCTGTCACAAAGAAGTAATCAAACCCACTCAATGCTACAGAGAATGACTTTGATAATAGCCCTCAGTGCCTTGATGAAATCATTTTCATTAGTATTTTTAGGATACTGTTAAGTGTTTCAAATATAAAAATATGAAGAAAGAATAACTCAGCCGGGCAGTGATGGATCATGCCTTTAATCCCAGCACTTGGGAGGCAGATGCAGGCAGATTTCTGAGTTCAAAGCTAGCCTAGTCTACAGAGTGAGCTCCAGGACAGCCAGGGATATACAGAGAAACCCTGTCTCAGAACCCATCCCACCCCCGAAAAAAGTAACTCAATAAACCACCATGAATGCATTGCCCTGCTTCATGTAATCTTAACATATGTTTTCCTTGTCTTTTTTTCTCTTAAAATAAAGGGGCTGGAAACATGTCTTTAATCTCAATACTCCTTGGGAGGCAGAGTCAGTGGATCTCTATGAGTTCAAGAATATGCTGGATTTGGGGGCTACAGAGTGAATCCCTGATGCAACAACAACAATAACAAAAACAAAAACTGTAGCTTTTGTTTTCCTTTAATAGTAGGACATAGTGACACACAACTGTAATCCCAGCCCTAGGGAGGTGCAAGAAGAAGGATCAGGAGCAAGACTGAGCTACATAGTAAGTTGAGACTACTACTCTGCAGTAGATAGATAGATAGATAGATAGATAGATAGATAGATAGATAGATACATAGATACATAGATAGATAGATAGATAGATAGATAGATAGATAGATAGATAGATAGATAGATAGATAGATAGATAAATAGATAGATAGATAGATGGATGGATGATTTGGTAAATCCAGACTCTCTCTATAGATGGAGAGAGACAGAGAGAGAGAGAGACAGAGAGAGAGAGATAGTAAAATCTTTGTGTGTGTGGTAAATCCAGACTAGACAGTTCTGGCAGGTTGCATCAACCCAAACAGATGTCGTTTCCCCCATATTACAGGTTTGGCAGCTGTGAGTCAACAAGTTTACACAATACACTCAAGGATAAGAACTTTCATTCAGGACATGCAAAGCTATGTGGTGATAACAAATAGCCCCTCAAATACCAATGACTTAAAACAGAGCCTATTACAGGTTGACTGTGACTCTGCTATAGCCGGCTCCATGTTGTCTTCACTGACAGCAACACAATACAGCAAAAGCAGCTTTGACCATTGCTGCTGGTGATGGCATAGGGAAACAAAAAACTGGCAAGTTATGAGCTAACTCTCAAAGCCACACATGGACATAGGTCATTTCACGCAAACTTCCTCAGCCAAAACTGGTCACATGGCTGTAGCCAAATTCAACTAGGGAAAGTGAAAAATCAAGCATGGTCTACCTACATAAAAGGGTTCCAAACAGTTCATCTCACAACAAAGATGAAGAATATCAGGACCTCAACCTAAAAACAGTGTCTCCTTCCATTCTGTGACATTCTAGAGAATTTCTTATTTCATATCTACATTCCTAGTGGACTTCCTGAATGATGGAACATTGTCAAATGAGTCTTCAGAGGCCTAGGGTAATTCATCTGAAATCACCAAAATCTCTTCTGGAATGTTCTAAAACCTTCCAGAAAACTAGTTAATTGATAAATACCTATGACTTGGCAAACAAACAAACAAAAACAAAACAAAACAAAATAACATTGCTAGATAGTCACCCCAGGAAAACAGGAGGACATATTTGTATAGAACTAGGAATGTTTACTCATAAGTACCACAGAGTGAACTTCGACCATTACCCTGTCCTTTACCTCTGTCACAATCAAGCATGTTCCTGCTTTCTCACATCTCTAGCCATTTCTGTTTAGCTGAAGCACAGTGTCCTCCACTCTAGGTCACCTAGGATACAACACCTGGAAAGTTCTTTGCTTACTCTAAATGCAGCCTAAATTCTACTATGTGTTGCATAATAGTCATTGACTAAGTTTCTGTAAGAAAAGACTCTGTTGAGTCTTTTATCTTTGTCCACTAGCAAACATTAAGTGTGGTTTTTTTGTTTGTTTGTTTGTTTGTTTTTTGTTTTTTTGAGACAGGGTTTCTCTGTGTAGCCCTGGCTGTCCTGGAACTCACTCTGTAGACCAGGCTGGTCTCAAACTCAGAAATCTGCCTGCCTCTGCCTCCCAACTGCTGGAATTAAAGGCATGCACCACCACTGCCCACCCAGCATGGGTTTTCAAATCCCATTATTTATGCCGCAGAGGGAGGGAAAACAATTTGGGTACTTATGATAAAAATGGAGGCTTCGTGTGCCTAAACATGCTGGAGTGTGCAGGGAATAATTTTGAGACTTTTTCTGGACTGAGTTCACAGCCTTCATAGCTTCCCCGGTCATCTGTTTTGTGGCCACTTTGCATGCACTTCACTTAAGAATTAGCACTATAGTAATAATACAAAGGGACAGACATAAAAGCTGAGAGCTTTCTATTGTGAAGATGTAAGACAACTTTGCGATGATGAAAGCTACTTTCATTCTGCACTGGCAAATGTCCTTATGCTTTGTTATGGATCTGATGTCTTCAGGGGCCTCAGATCTTTAACAGTATATGGTCCATCATGAGGCCTGCCTAGTGCTTATCCCCAGCAAAGGGAATCGCCATCAGCATCACCATATACATCTTCCAGAGGATGCCCTTGCCTCTGATTTTGTTCTTGGATATCTTTTTACATCTAATTTGGAAAGTGTCAAAACGGAACAAAATCAATGATGCTTAACAGGAAATGAGAGAACTACACTGCTCCTCGGGATTCCTCTGACAATATGGTTGTCAGCCCAAGTCCACATGAGTCAGCACTCAAGGATGGATAATGGAAGTGTATACCAAGTGTTGCATTTTCAAAGTAACTTCACAATCTATTGTTTATTTCAGTCTTCACAATTCTAGCAGGTTGCATCAACCCAAATGGATGTTCTTTCTCCCATATCATAGGTTTGGTAGCTCTGAGTCAACAAGTTTACACAATACACTCAAGGATAAGAACTTTCATTCAGGACATGCAAAGCTATGTGGTGATAACAAATAGCCCCCCAAATGCCAATGACTTAAAACAGAGCCTATTACAGATTGACTGTGACTCTGTGTATCTGATTTCAGGGTTGGTCATCCTGCACTGGGGAATCAATTAAATGGCTCATCCCTTGGTGAAAGTTCACTCTCTTTTTCTCAGCAGTCACCCATTTCCTATAGTTCTTCTTCATTTGAAGTAAAAATCAACATAAGAACAATGACATATAGTATTTACTACTAAAAGAGTCTCTACCCTAAGAACCTATAATCGTCATGAACATCAAGTTCCATGTAGCACAGCAAATGTGAAGAATCACAGGGGAGAGCAGATGAGCAAATTCTGGTAACTGACAACTCTAATATCTCATTCCAGAAATAGATAAAGTAGAAAACTTCCTGTTGCAGAAGACCTAAAAATGTTTGCTTGTGTGTATGGAACATATGCAAGTGCTATGCACCAGGCCTGCAGGAAAGCATCTGGGGAATACAGTTTAAATCATGGAACAAAAGCCAAAACTCAGGAGCATGCGTGTGAAAATACTTTAAGGAAAAAACAAAATGGAAATCTGAAGATATTGAAAGCAGCCGAGGTTAAAATATCATGATGATAAATTAAAACTTTACCCAATAAAAAATATATGCGTTTAAGATAATGAGCAAATGAATAAATAAATAAATAGAAAAAGAAAAAAGAATACACACTTTTACCACAACTGTACAATATAGCACTAGCCTTTACAAAGCAGTTAAGCAAGAAAAAGTGGGGGAAGCAGATCAATCACATAGTAATTACCACTGAAGATCAATAAGATGTGTGGGCCATTCACATGGCTGTGACAATAAAAGGTAAACATCATTCATCTTTTTTATCAAAAACTAACTAGGAAATAAATATGAAATCAGATAAAAATGCTAGAATAATGACATCCTTAAATATTAAAGAATTATTCTAAAGAGAAATATACAAGATCTTTCCAGAGGAAAACCTAAAACTCTATCCAAAAATCTTTATAACAGATCTGCACATATGGAAAGATTTACCATCTTCATGTATAGTTATGATTATATTCTAAGGGAGAAATTTTCTTAGAACTAGATTGTGTTAATATGTTAATCCAGAGAAAGTTGACTTCATAAATCAGAAGCATTTGAAATATAAGCACACATTCAGAGAGACATACATGCACACACTGGCATCCACCATATCTATGGGGCACTGGTTCATGGTCATAATCTTTGAAATCAAAATCCATGAGCACTCAAATTGCCTTCAAAGGATTTCTTAATGATCACATCCATCCTACATAATCTCTAAATATTTAGAATCATCTGTAGATTACATATGACACCAACATAATATAAAATCTATGTCTATACTTGCTACACTGTGTTCTTTAGGGGAAAATGATCCCCATGTTTAGTTACTATTCTGTAGAGCTGCAGCCAGCATAGGCCTCATTCTATAGTACACAAGAGAACAATTTCTAAGCAGTGGGTGTTCTAAGCTGTGGCTACCTCAGAGTATGTTGCAGGCCATAGCATTTGAGTAGAGTCAGCATACTGTGCAGAATACAGAACTTTTACATTTTACTGTTACAAAATTAATTTTGGAATTTAAAAAAAAAATCTTTTCCATCCACAGCTGATTAAATCTGCAGTTGGCTGAGTTTACAAAGCTTCTACAGAACCATGGAAACAACTGAGAAGAGAGACAGCCTTCAGAACTGGAAGAAATCTGACAACTACACATGCAGCATTGTAAAAAACTAAAACACTGAACACTAAGAAATCAAACAAGCTAATCCAATGAGTGGGTTAATAGACAGTAAATTCTCAAAAGATAAAGTACAAATAGACAATAAACTTGTGGGAAAGGTTCTACATTATTATCACCAGATAAATGTAAATCAAAACAACATTGAGATTCTACGTCACCCCAGTCATAATGGCAATCATTAAGTAGACAAGAGCAATGATGATGGGGATACAGAGAAATGGGAACCCCTAGACGCTGATGGTGGGAATGCAAATCAGTCCAACTGCAATAGAAATCGGTATGGAGGTCCCTCAGAAAAACTAAAAATAGTGCCCATTACAGCACTCCTGGGGAATTTAGTCAAAGAAGTTCAAGTCATTACACCATGAAGATACCTGCACGTTGACGTTTACTGAAGCACTGTTCACAACAATCAGACTACAGATCCAACCTAGTTGTTTGTCGGCCAAACAATGAATAAATTAAAGCTTGGTATGTTACACAACTGATCTATAGAACCAAAAAGAAAAATAGGTTGTGTCATTTGCAGGAAAATGGGTACAACTAGAGATCCTTGCATTAAATGAGTTAATTCAGACTTAGAGAGACACATATTATAGGTTACCTCTCATTTAAAAAAATCCCAGATTTTATGTATATACATAAAATTCTGACATATATGTGTGTGTGTGTGTGTGTGTGTGTGTGTGTGTGTATGACATGAAAATAGAAATGAAAATCTGTAGAGAAATGAAGGAAACTTACCAAAAGGGGAAGCAAGGAGGAAGGGAGGTAATAATGGGGGAACATGATCAAAGTATGTTATATAATGTATGAAAATGACCCTATATTAATAATACAGAACCCGCAGTAATGGGAACCAATTTGTAGACATGAACAGATCTTTAAGAATAGCATCATGTAGAGAAAGGACGAAGTGAAATAAAATATTAGTGCAGCACCATCATAGACAAATGGTATTTGGAGAATAAAAACAAAGGCAGAAAAGAAGACGTAGAACAGAGAAGGCTTGGTTTGTATTAGAAGCTGCTGGGTCATGCGGACAAGTGGAAGGAGACCTGTAATACATGCTGGGTCCAAACAAGTGCTTTCAAATTAATTTTCTTTTCAAACAAATCTCTAAGTAACTTCTACCAGTCAGACTACATAGTCATGTTGAAGGAGTATTTTGTTTGGGCATCCAAATTTTCTCGGCCTGAAGGGGTAGACTTCTTACACTGACAGATCCCTGCAGCACTACCCCTTGGTCTTTGTGAAAGGCAGGTACATGGCAAAGCTCCAATTCCATCTGTCTTTAATCATCCCTGTTTAAATGAGGTCAGCATGAGAACATATTAATAAAATAATTTGATAAAAGCTAGTATGAAATCTCCACATTCTGCATAAATACAGTAGCCCCAAATTTCTTAACACAGATATTTTATGAATACAAAATATCTTTGCTAGAATTGCTATTTAGCTTATAATTTTGATTAAATCCAAATGTAATTTTTTTAAAGCTGCCCTAACAAACCAGACATGGGTATGATGCAGAAATTTACATACAGGCAAAACACCCCTACAAATAAAACTTTTTTTTAGAAAAAAAAATTTAGGCTGCCCTCGGGTCAATGAATGATTTGATTCAGCAGGTAAAGGCCCTTTCTATGCAAAGCTGTCACAAATTTTGAATTTTTGAGTCACATAAAACTAGGAGGGAAGAACTAACTCCATAAAATTTTTCTCTGACCTCTCCAAATATGTACCGTGTCATGTATACACAGATAGACACACACACACACACAGAGAGAGAGAGAGAGAGAGAGAGAGAGAGAGAGAGAGAGAGCATGAAAACACAAATACACAAATATATATATACATACATATATATACTACATACATATATAAGAAAGAAAGAAATGAAGTCACAAAAATAAAACTGACTTAACCTTCAATTATGTGGCTCAGTTTTTTCTCAAAGGCCCTAACCATTAAAACACAATGAATAAGGGAAATACAGCAAATGTGTTTTTAAAGGACATAAAAACATATTCCCACACAGACACACACACACACACACACACACGAACTAAAATCAAATGATTTCAAGATTACTGTTATTTTTCTAGGTGTCAAAGCAGTAATCTGAAATATGCATTCTAACATCTAAAGATTTCCTCTGGTGAGTTATAAAACATGGGGCTGGGAATCGAGCAGAGTGGTAGAGTGATCCACTTAGCATGCAGCAAATCCCGAGTTCATTTCCTGGAGCTATGAAAGTAAGTAAATAAGTAACTATGGATTCTGTCTTCAAATCTGATGTCTTCCTGATAATAACTGCCAACGATCAAGTTCATGAGCAGGGGCAGCCTTCAGCAGGGAGGACAGTCTATTCTCTGCTCAGAGAGCAAGCTGCCTGCAATGTTTTCCTATTTTGCTGACAAGTAGAAACTTATCGATTGAATGTGAGTTATGAAATTCATCTCATACTGAGAAACATTTAAGAACATTATAGAATTTTTTTACCCCTGCAATAAATCTAATGAGTAATAAGAAAAAGCATCTACTCATGAATATAGAGAAATATTTCCTCAAGCAGTCACGCCAGATAAATTATTCACCTCCTACAATATGCCACAAAATATGCTGCCAATAGATTGTTTTTTGAAGTGCACTGTTCGTGCACACAGGGATGAATGTTTATAAAATGTTAATGCCTGTCAGTTTCTTCAAAAGTATGACTGTGCATGACTGAAGTCAGGCACTGGCTGTAAGAATTCAGCAGGTCCAAACAAGCATTTCTTTAAAGTGCAAAAAGATAAACAAATCCTAATAAGTTTCTTTTGTGTATTTGGTTGGCATGGCAAGCCTCTGTCACCAACAAAAGGTGTAAGCATTCTATATGTTTTAAAGTTCATTAAGAATCTAGAATCAGCTACCCTGAGGTAGATGTAATTACGTCCTCTTAACAATTAAAAACCCCAAGGCTGGCAAGATGTCAAAGATGCTTGTCACCAAGCCTGGTGACATAAAACCGTGGGATGCACATTGCAGACAGAGTGAACCAAGTCCTGGTAGTTGTCCTCTGACTTCCACATACTTGCAGAAACATGCACACCCATTCATGTACATACATGCTATACATACATACAAAATAAATAAATTAGAAAATTCAGTGTAGCCACCAAACTGCAAACTGCAGTGCTAAGCTTTGAAACAATCCTTACCCAACTCCATGTATGATGCTTTTCCCATTTAAAATCAGCTGGTCCACTTTGTTTTCCTGGTGTCTTATCTTACAGCAAAACATAAAGAAGATAACTTACTTCATTTGTTTCAGTATATAAAAGTAAAACATGTCTATGGCAATGGGCTATCAAATAGCTCTCCGGAGACCATGGAGGTGCCACAAGCTTTGAGTGTAAAACAAACCAACCTGTTTCCTTTTCATTCATCTCTTTTTTCCCCTTTACTTATTTATTTACTTTTTATCCTGATTGTAGCACCCTTCTCCTTCCAGTACCCTCCTCACATGGTCCCACCCCCATCTCTCCTTCCCCTTCATCTCTGAAAAAGGCGAGGTACCCCTGGGTACCAACACACCCTGATACCTCAAGTCACTACAGGACTAGGGTCATCATTTCCCACTGAGGCCAATCAAGACAGCCCAGTGAGGGGACAGAATCCACAGGCAGGCAGCAGAGTCAGGCCAAGCTCCTGCTCCAGTTGTTGGGGAACCCACATAAAGACCAAGCTGCAGGTCTGCTACATAGGCCTAGGTTAGCTCACTGGTGGACCAGAGCATATTTTGTTGGGATAAAGGAAGCAAATAATTCCATGCCCAAACATACATCCTTGTTCATAACAGGAAAAATGCCACAGTGTAGAAATATGTATTCTGCCTGTTGGTGGTAATGATAATGATGGAGGACAAGTGATGAACAGGTAGACACAGTCTCAGCACTGACAGCACATTCAAGGGAAGCCTAAGGACATCCTACTGGGGTTTGCACAGTTGGGTGTCCTGACTCCCAAAATGATAAAACTAGTGTTGATCTAATGAGCTGGTGCAGTGGGCATTGAACTCATGATGTGGAGTTGGACCTCACTTACATGACTTTTAGCAAGTTATTTAACCCTCTCTGCTATTAGAGTTCCCTCATGTGGAAAAAGAATATAATCATATCTGCCTGCAGGGGATTGGGAGAGCTGATGAGCTCCTGGACCATGGTAATGGCTGAATAATGTTAGTCATTATTGTCATCTGAGCTCTATATGCCTTCTCTGCTATTTGACGTTTACCTGTGTTTTCTCGGGAGATCCCCAAAGGATACTGGCCTGCAGGCATGAGGACCAGGAACATCTGCACCCCTTTAAGCTTTGTTGGAGTAACACCATATTTCCTAAAACAGCTATGAGCTCTAGGCCAAGAAGACCAGGGCTCTTCTAAGCAGTGACTAGAGACAGCTTCACCCCTCAAAGACTCTGCAGCAAATGATCCTTTTGATCCTTTCAAAGGAAGCAAGGAAATCATTGCTTCAAGTCAAAGGGGCTATGTGCAGAAATCCAAAGACATGCAAAAGGGAAATAAACATGTGTTGCATGCCCTTATTATTGTGACTCACAGATCAAAGCAAACTCAATCTGAAGCTTAATTTCTTACATTGTCCTGTCACTGATGTTCAATTGGATGGGCAGACACTTATGAATATGTATCCCACTTGAAACAGATCTTTTGTGATGTTATTTCATTAACCCGAACAGACCAAGTGTTTACAGATGTTTTCAGTACACGTTCATGCATAATAGCCTGTAAAGCCTTAAGAAGACCATGACATTCTGACTTATACTTTTCAAAGAAAATTTTGAAGAGCTGAAGGGAATTGCATCTGGCTGCTCAATTCTGAATAAGGTGGTGATGGTTGTGTAGATAAGTGGGTACCAATGGTGAAATGAAACTCGCTTTGATGTAACAGAGAAGCCATGGGCATAGGCATTTCTCAAGATCACAAAGGAAGTAGCCATGAACAAACACCGAGAAAGCAAGCAAGCAAAAAACAGAGAAGAGTTGGAGAAAAGAAAGGTACCCAAGTGATGATCAGAGGCTGTCTCAGGAACGTTGTAAGGAAAGGGGCACATCTTAGAAGCACTAACCAAAGCGAAACTGATCCTCAATAAATAGCTGGCTTCTCTCTACAGCTCTCACATCTGACATCCAATTCACGATGCTTAGGCAAAGCAATAAGGAGTCCCTTTTACTGAGAGATGGCTTATGTGTAGGGCAGTGTGCCAAGCATCTTACAGTCTTCTTCCGTCGATTGGAATGGGAACCAATAGTGGTTTTACAAACTGTAGTACAGGGGTGTATCTCTTTATCTGTATATTAGCTTCTTATGGAAAACTGAACATCTGAGAAATTAAATGACCTGCCTAAGAACATGTAAGAAAACCAATGCAGAACAAGGCAATGTGACTCAGAAGCCATAGGTTTCTAAATAGATGAAAAAAATATTATGAAATGTTAGGAAAATATGACACTGTACAGCTGGGCCTTTTGTAATATGGGAGAAAAAAAATACCCTGTTGATTTTTTTTCAGACCAAACTTTAATAGAGCTGACACAGAACAAGGAATGCAGAGAATATTGGGAATGGGGTCTCCTAAACTTCAGGGACTTCCTGAACTTTGTGGTGCTTCTTTCATTTCCATTTTATCTTTGAGTTTCCATGTGTGGGTGGGGTTGGCATGGACACATATGTGGAGTTCAGAGGACAACCTCAGGCATGAATCCTCACATGCCTTCCACCTTCTGTTTGAGATATGGGCTCTTACTAGCCTGGAACATAGGCCAAGCTAACTGACCTGTCTCCATGGCTCATCTTGCCATCTTTGAGATTACAAGTATACTTCTTAATGTGAGTTTTGGGAATCTAATCTTACATTCTCATGCTCACAAGGCAAATTCTTTACCTCGGCCCTTCTATTTTTATGCTGTTGTTGTTGTTCTTGTTGTTGTTGTTGATGATGATGATGATGATGTTTGAGAATTTTATGTTGGTTTGTCTTATTTTGTTTTTTTAGGGTTTGAGTTTTGAATGTTTGTGTGTTTTCTCAGACATGATCTTGCTATGTAGTAGCCTTGACTAACCCTTGCACTTACTGCATTGACTGGCCTAGACTCAAACATACAACAATCTCCCTGACTCAGCCTCTCAAGTTCTGGCACTACATGTGTGAGCTACCACACCTGACCATTTTCCCTTGCTATACATAATACAAAATATAATTTGTAACTACTCTAATGATGTCCTGGCATATTGTTTTTAATTGATAATAAATTAACTGTGTATAATGTTAAAAGATGAGGTTAATTTCAAAAGTTTTTTTTTAGGAAGTAATTTTCAACTGTTTATCATTAAATAACAGATTGCCAATCAGATAAATAGTAGTCAGACTGAATTATCATTTTGGTAACTGTTGTGAAGCAGTCACTCTTCTGGGTTACCATGTGACTGTCATTACTAAGTGATAATTTGTCAGTCACTCCTTCCCTGTAACAGCTATGGCTGAACTTATATTGGAATATTTGCAAAATAGCATAAGAAAATGCATAACATAATATCTCGTCTCCTAGCCAGGAAGAGGAGGGAGAGAAGGAGGGAGGGGAAGATGGAGGAGAGGATTTACATTATAGGCATCTTAGCAGTTTAAATATAAAGGACAAGGAGAAAAAATGAACCCTTGGAATTTTGTGCTTTTTCCCCCCTTTCATTTGGAAACACACATCTCCAAATGCAAGATCTGGAACGACAATATCACTGTCTTTCTCAGGGGAAAAAAAATGGATTCAAATAAAGAACATCCTGACACTTGAAAATGAATTCAAGTAGGCAAGCCAAAAAAGAGGACTGTTTCCCCGTGATTAATTTAAAAGGAATGTGGGTTCCAGCATGGAAGGCTGTTCTCAAGCTTAGAAATCTCCCAAGGCCTGATACATGGCCATCCATCTAACTGTCACTGTAAGGAACACCAGCACACTTCAAACCCAGCACTACATTTGAGCCTCACATTAAAGCTGATGCACAGCAGGAGCTCAACTAATATTTGCTGAATTTTTGTGTACACACATCCATATGCATGCATTAAAAAAAAAAAAAAACTAGCTCAAGAAACCCAAAATGTGTTCTCATTTCCAGTCTCTGAAGTAAGATCCTGAAATTGGCTTTTCATTCATGAACTTGACCTGGGAACACTTCATGAACTTGATCCCCTGAAAGCCAGGCAGTTCATGGAATTCTGAGCCCCCACATTATGCAGTTGGTCAACCCATCAGCTCTCAAAGGTGTGTAGTGCCAGCAACAGCATCTCAGTTGCATCAACCCTGAAGTAAACCCAGAGGAAATAATTCCAGAGGTCTATTCTGTATCCAAACACCTGCGTGACTCCTTGATTGTAAGGATTGCAACTAGAATTCTTTTCCTGCTACCTGTAAAAATGTCGCGCATGAGGGGAACAAAGCCACAGTTCTGCTGGATATTAGTTGACCCCAAGCCAAGCTCAGGTGCCAGAGCAGTCGTGTCCCCAGCTCCTGTAGAGTTGTGGTAAGTATGGAGAGACCAGCTTTAAATATCCAGCATAATGGAGTGCATATTCTAAGGACAAGATGGACATTACAAATACACAGTCCAGAGCACGGAGTCTCAATGGAGGAGTTAAAGAAAGGTCTGAAGGAGCTGAAGGGGTTTGCAGCCCCATAGGAAGAACAACAATATCAACCAATCAGACTCCCCTGAGCTCCCAGGCACTAACCACCAACCAAAGAGTACACACAGAGAAACACTTGGCTCCAGTCTCATATGTAGCAGAGTATGGCCCTGTCCAACATCAATGAGAGAAGAGGCCCTTGGTTTTTGAAGACTAGATGCCCCTGTGTAGGGGAATGCCAGGCTGGGGAAGAAAGAGTAGGTAGATGGGTGGGTGGGGGGACACTCTCACAGAAGCAGGGGGAAAGGGGAGGAGATAGGGGATTTTCAGAGGGGAAACCAGGAAAGGGGATAACTCTTGAAATATAAGTAAAGAAAATATCTAATAAAAATAAAAAAGATAGCCGGGCGGTGGTGGCACATGCCTTTAATCCCAGCACTTGGGAGGCAGAGGCAGGCGGATTTCTGAGTTCGAGGCCAGCCTGGTCTACAGAGTGAGTTCCAGGATAGCCAGGGCTATACAGAGAAACCCTGTCTCGAAAAACCAAAAAAAAATAAAATAAAAAAAATAAAATAAAAAAAAAAAATAAAAAAGATTATCAAAAAAAGATACAAGAGGAGTATATGAATATATATGTAAAAGCTATATACAATGTAGATAATTATCTAGATGTGTAAGTTAGCCTACATAATGGTGTACTTAGGGGGCTGAAGAGATGGCTCAGCAGTTAAGAGCACTGACTGCTCTTCCAAAGGTCTTGAGTTCAAATCCCAGCAATCACATGATAGATCACAACTATCCATAATGAGATCTGACACCCTCTTCTGGGGTGTCTGAAGACAGCTACAGTGTACTTACATATAGTAAATAAGTCTTAAAAAAATAAAGTTGTACATAGAAAACATTAAATATATCTTATAATATTGAATATATTATACAATTAATATTAATGTAGTGTGTGTGTGTGTGTGTGTGTGTGTGTGTATTCACACATATTACTGCTGCCAATCAGCTAGGATTTAAGAAGTAGACATGGATCACAAGCTAGTGGACATCTCTGGAGTATGCAGATGCAACAGAAGTAAAGATAAGAGCTTTGGCAGTTATGCTCACACCTCGCTCTTTTTAAAATATCTGAAAATGTGGAGAGAGGGAAGAACTAGTAGTTAGAGTCCTATCTGTAGGATAAGAGAGAGAAACTAACTGCTCTTTTCCTGGGCTCATGAGACATGTTTTCACATTCCTTATACATTGATGTGGAGGCGGGGGAGAGGTTGGTGTATTGTTCTGTTTATATTATTTAACAATTTTGATGGTTTCCAAACTTAAGACTACTGGTTCCAGGCATTTTTTTCTTTTTTATTCTTCCTTCTATCTTGGATATAATACTATATGTTTTTAAAAAGACAAAAACAAAACAAAAAAAACCACACTAATACACCAGTAAAAGCAACGGGAAATACACCACTTGGAGTGGCTTTACTTAATCTGTGTTTTTGGAAATGTTCCTAGTAAGGTGCCCTGTGAGTTGAGATACTCCAATGATCAATAATCAGAAAAAAGTTAAGATCACCATAAAATTTGACTACATGCAAAGCAGGATTAATTACTCTAGCTAATCGTGGGACCGTTCCCTTCACTTGAGTTCTTCAGATGACTCCCTTCAACTCTGTTGTCCACCATCACAATATCCTGTACAGAGTCAGCTATTGGCCAGAACATACTTTAACCTTAGTTATAAAGACACTAATGAAGAATAGTTTGGATAGGAGCTAGGTAAACATTTGTTTGCATCTCTGTTTCCATAGCACCTATAACCAGTTCTGGTGTCCATTTTAAGATATATAGCTTTGCATGTCACAAGTTTAAGGTACATTTTCCCTCAAATAGTCCACAAATTATGACAGATGTCACCACTACTCATTCCCTTGCCCATAAGATATCACCTGCCTAGACGGAGTTCCTCTGCTGAACGGTTTTATTGAAACTCACAGTCATTTTCTATGTGATTGTCAGGACATTCATCATGAGGACAAAGAAAATGAAAACCCCAGGCCTCAAAACTGAGTTAATGTCCATGAGCAAACAGAGCAAGGAAGCCAACAAGCCAGACCCACGTTCAGGAAAACAGAGGAGGGAAGAGACTATTTACCAAGGACAGAATGGAACATAAATAGAATTTTCCTCCTGGAAAATTCCTTTGAAAATATTTACATTGTCATCTTATTTTTACAACTTGCTTAACATCCTAAATAACAATATCCTTGGGCAAAACAAACAAACAAATAAACAAAAGACAATCAAAAACCAACTCTGGTGTCTTCTGGAGTCATTTAATTGAAACTGCCATTAACAAGATAATATTCCCACTTTCATTTTTATGAAATCCCTAGAACACAAAACACTGTATTGTGAACTCAGTGCATAGGGAGAGCTTCAGGAGGGTGTCTCATTTCTCTCCATTGCCAAACCCCTAGCATCAATCCTAGCATCAAACCAAATTGGAGACCTCTGACGCACTTGCAGAGTAAAAGTGACTTATCAAATGTCTCAGAATCAGATGAAGAGAAAGGGGAAGTTTATGGCATAGGAGTCAGACCCTTGAGATTTGGAATTTTGACTTCTCTTTCTTAGCCACTAAGCACTGAAAAACAGGTAGACTTTCTAAAGCTCAAGTTCTGTTTTTGTCAAATAGAGATAAAGACTACTTACCAAATAGAGATAAAGACCATTCATACTAGGACGTGGAAAGTACAAATCAGCTCTGCAGGCAAAAACATCAACACTTACTAGGCATAAGAAAGTGTATGTTCTTTTTACTTTCCCTGAAAATGGTCAAATGATGTCAGTGGTGTGAAAACTTCACTTTTATTAGTAAAAGAAAGTAAGGTGGAGACACAGACCTCTTGACATTCAATATGACAGATACTTTGTTGAAAGGTGTGTGTGTGTGTGTGTGTGTGTGTGTGTGTGTGTGTGTGTGTGTGTGTGTACATATATGGCAGTCCAGGGGTCAGGAGCCTTCTTTTCCTTTAATACAATCTCTCCCTAGCTTGGAATTTCACCAAGTACGCTAGATTCGCTGTCGAGTAAGTTCCAGGGAACTACCTCTCTCTGTCTCCCACCTCACCTTCACTAGGATTCTAAGAATACACCACTCTACCCGTCATTTTCTGTTTGCTCTGGAGCTCATGCTCGGTTCTTCTAGACTTAATTCATAGCTGCCTAAACCGAAACCTGCACCCTGGGTCCAAAATTTGTTCCTCCTCCTTGGCAACAGCTACTGGGCTCACAGAAAGGATTCTATGACCATGCTTTTCAGAGACAAGTGGCAACTGTGTTAGCCACTTTCCTTGTGACAGAACACATGCCAAGAACAATTTAAGGAATGAAGGGTTTATTCTAACTCATGATTTCAGAAGATTTGAGCTACAGCCATTGACTCCATGTGCTTGAGCAGAATCTCATGGTCATGAGAACCTGGAGCTGAGGAGTTCCTTTAACTCATTGTAGAAAAGAAACAGAGATGGAAAACAAGAAATCCCAGAATCAGATTATATCTTCAAGCCTTGTCTCCAGTTACTTTCTTCCAACTAGAAGCTATCACCTAAAGCTTATACCACCTTCTACAAAAAGAACCACCAGTTGGAAACCAAGTTTTCAATACAGAAGCCTGAAGAGGCATTTCATATTTAAATTGCAGCAACTTATCACTCCTTAGTGTCAACTATGATTTGAGTATGGTTTAAATGTCCCCAAAGTGTAATGTGCTGAAATTTAACCCACATCTTGAGAATCAAGAGAGTGGCAACTTAATCTGATTATAGTATATAAGGTCACCAAGTGGAGTCTCATGGTTAAATGCTGGTGCCTTTTAGGAAAAACAGAAGATATATAAAAGATCCCTGTCCCTTGCAGAGTTCATGTGATGGTCTCCATCAACTTGGGGCTCAGCTAGCAAGATTATAATCAGAAAAGGGCCCTCAACTTTCAACCAGAGTATAGAACCAAAGCACACAACCTCAAGAGTTTCATCATAGTAACACAAAGAGGATTCACATAGCATTTCTCCTAAAAACCTTACAATGGTAAAAGTCTCCCTGCCCCAGATCAAACAGCACTATCTGAGCTCAGTTTCACTCTACATAGGGTCCACATCTCAAGCTGAATCCCA
>NW_022196904.1:65359963-65366343 GCF_008632895.1 Mastomys coucha
CACAGTCTCAGAAGACGCATGCTGAGAGACTTGACTACCCACAGCTAGCCTCCAACCATCTCTCAATAAATTTTCTAGAACTGTCACAAATTCACAGAGCCACTTCAGTAATGCTTTGTTTCTGCTATGACCACACTTGACTCCATCTGTCCCCAAACTGAAGTTCCCTCCGTAGGCTCTGTCCTAAAGTACAAACTACCTGAGCCAGCTAGCCTGCACATCCTTCGTGCTGGATGTCACCTAAACAAAAACATTAATGAGAAGTAGGATAGGGAAAAACTATTTAGAGAACTGATCCTTGCCTTTGAATTAAGGCTTTTACCCCATACACTCAGGGTAACACATCATGCTACATTCAGTTTCCAACTAGGAAAGGATTTAACATATGTAGAGACACCACTATGCACTCTGGAACTTTCTACATAGCTACCACATACAGAACTGATTATTACCAACCTCAGGGATATGCAAAGGCGTAAGCAACTAGATTAAAGGCAAAGAGGTAAAGATTGGAATCACAAATCAGTTTCTCTTTCTCTCAGCCCAACTTTCTTCACTAGGAAAGAGTTTGTTTCCAGGGCTCTCTACCTCTCATTGACATACCAATCTGAATTGCTAAAGGTTCTAGAGTGACCCATCAGTCTACAGGAATCTGCAAAATGTGCATGTGTTTGACAAGTGATGGAAGGACCAGTGCAATCAGTTGCTCAATCATTAGAGAAATTGACTGACAGTGGCAACAGTAGGCATGACTCAAGGTAGTGTTCTCCAATGCACATTTAGATCAAGATCCCAAGCATGACGGAAATCCGTGGATGGTTGAGACTAAGGCAAACCCACCTTCAAGTACTGAGAACGTGGTTAGAGCATGATTCCCCCACATGAAAGGCAGGGCCAGGCCTTAGAGAATCACAGGAATGGATTCTGCATGGTAATTCAGATTCCGATGTTGGAAATACTCATCAGTGATATTCATCCATGAATCTCTGCACTTATTCTCTGGGGGTTCCTGATAAAGAACTCTGAGTCTTTGGTACAAACAGGAAACATTTCCTCCTGGGCTGGAGCTGAGCAATCACTCGGAGATATTATGATGGTATGGGACACAGGATGGGTGAGTCAGAGGACACACAGTGGACTGAAGGTCTCTGATGACAAGGCATGCCTAGGGGATGGGTAGTGTTATAATACAGCCCCTGCTGTCATAATACAGTTGTGGGGATCAATATAGAAGACAGCAGTCCTGGATTAGCTGCAATAGAAACTTCAAATGTTGATGTGCTGGTAGGACAAAGCTCTTAGGAATCAAATTCCATCTGCTTGTCACAGCTGAGAACGTATAATGACTAAGCCCTAAAGCCTGCAGCCCAAGGCCATCCTCCTCTGCCTCTCCAAATACTCCAGGCTCTGCTGCTTGGTCACCTCTCCCTCTGGGCTCTTTCCTTTTTCTTCCCAGGCCATGTGCCTAGCTCCTCCAAGTGCCTACCCTTCAGTTCAGATGTAGTCTCTTCATCAAGATCCTCCCAACTATACCCCCACCAACCAAAAAGTCCCATCCTTCCTCCAGAATAATTAAAACTTAGCAAATGTACGCCTTTGTGTCATAATGTGGGGTCATCTTGGTTTGATTTATTCACTGGCTTATTATCTGAACTTTTCCACTAAAAACAAGATGGCTTTTCAAAGGCTGGCTCCTTCTTATCCCAGTAACAGATAGGCAGTAATAATAATAATAATAATAATAATAATAATAATAATAATAATAATAACAATGCTTATGTCATCTTATTATAATCCAGGTACTCATATTATGTGTTACGTATATTAATTCACC
Source organism: Mastomys coucha (assembly GCF_008632895.1). Classification (NCBI taxonomy): domain Eukaryota; kingdom Metazoa; phylum Chordata; class Mammalia; order Rodentia; family Muridae; genus Mastomys; species Mastomys coucha. Next base: position 65,361,798 of record NW_022196904.1, read on the forward strand.
TAATGCATTGGGAAGGAGAATTTTCTGTTCCTCAACATCATAGTCCAGAGAACTTAAGTTACCTGCAAGATTCACACCATTTGTAAAAAATAGAACTTGGAACCTAGCTGAGTTATCTCCAAAGTGGAAAGTCTCACTCTCATTTTCTCCTTTTACTTGTTGAGAAAAAACTGGAACCTTTGTAGGAGGAACCGGTGGGGAGGAACCTTTGCACTGAAGAGGGAGGGCTCTTGGGGACATTCTGTCCATCAGCCTGCCTCTCTCTAGACTCTGCCCCAGGTTCATCTCTATGGATGTGGAGCCCGCGTTCCACATTCCAAAGGCAGAAATAAAAGGAGTACTACAAAATGATATGTGAGGGAGGGAAGGGGCTGCCTGAGGTTAACCCGAGAGGCTGAGCTGTATCTTATGCATAGCTTCATGGCTCTAGGCTTAGCAGACAGTCGGATGCCTGGAAGATCTTATAAAGAAGTGGGAAGCAGCTTGCCCTCTGGATGTCTAAAACTGATACCCACAGGGAAAGTGGTGTGGGTACATTAGAGTACAAGAAGGGAGGTGGACAGGGAATAGGCTAGGAAGAGTCTGCAGCCAGGTAGAAAAGGCACTGTGTACTCAATAAGGGAAGCCAGCTCCTGCTTCTGACCGTGTATGCTCTATAGACATGCTGTTTACACATATACAACAGCAGATTTCTTTTCTTTCTTTTCTTCATTTTTGGGGGAAGTATCTCATTAGTTGCCCCAGCTGGTCTCAATCTCACACTCCTTCTGCTTCAGCCTCTCAAATGCTGGATTAAAATGTGTACCACCATGTTCAGATGGCTGATATGTTTTGTGTGTGTATGTGTGTATGTGTGTGGTTGCTTTATATGTATGTCTTTGTGTGCAGGTGCACATAGTAGGGAGGTGCATGTGGAAGCCAAAAAATAACTCTAGCTGTTTCCTCAGATTCTGTCCACCTTGTCAAGATCTTTCACTCGAGCTCATTGGTTCACTGAGGCTGGTTGGCCTACTCTTCCTCCTGTCTCTGCCTCTGTCTCTGCCTCCACAGCACTGGGATTAAATACACATAATATCACACTCCAGTTTTGTTCTGTTTTTAATGTGGATTCTGGGAATAAAACTCAGTTCACCCATCGTACTTGCAAAGCAAGTACCTTACCAGTTGAGTTACCTCCCTTGCCCCAGCCAGTGTGCTTAAACAAATATAGCTATCCACTATGCCATCACACAGCAGGACCAATCAACACTGCTACCAATCTGAAAAGGTTTTGCATCACAACTGAGCTTCAACCCACAAAATGGGGTCCTCGGACTGGTGTTTCAAGATATGGTTATCCAAATGATGGTAAGGACTCTGATGTTCCTTACCCCACTCATCTCTCCCCATCTGTGATCCATGAGGCAAAGTATATTCAACAGCAGATCCCCTTAAACATCCTCTCAGAACACCGCCAAGTCACAGGCTTTGTCAAAATGCCAAAAGAAGAAAGCATAAACTACCAGAGCTGGCCTTTGCGGGTTAAGCACGGCATTTTTCCAAAAGAGAGAAAAACTGCTGTCCGATCAATACAGCTGCCGCAGCCATCCATTCTCCTCACGAGCAGAGATGAGGCCATTTTAGTGGTCTGTGCATTTTACAGCTGTGAGCACAGCCTCTATGATCCATTCCAGCCCATCACTCAGAGAAAATTAGCTGCCAGCATGACACACGACCCCGTGAATGCAGTGAGCAGCCACAGCTACAGACAAGTGAGGGCACCAAGAGACTCACCAAGCATCCAACCCTGACCCCCAGAGCAAACACTCAAACTCCTCATGATCAGAAAGGTGGTAGCAATACTCATGTGGACAACATACTATGTGTTTTGCACACATTATGTAATTGCACTAATAATGCCACTAGTGAGTACTATTCATGCTTCCATTTAGCAGCTATTCTCAACCTGTGGGTCACGACCCTTCTGAGGTTGAATGACCTTTTCTCAGGGGTTCCCTAAAACTATCAGAAAACACAGGTATTTATATTATGATTCATAAAAGTAGCAAAATTATAATTATGAAGTAGCAATGAAATGATTGTTACCACAATATAATATTAAAGGGCTATAGCATTTGGAAGGTTGAGAAACACTGGCTTAAAAGCAATGAAGCTAAAGCACAGACAGTTCCAAGTGCTTGCATGAGATCATATGGCAGCTATGATTCAAAGGCAGAGAACCTCATTGTAAAGACCCTGTTCCCACTATCCCAACAAATAGCAGAACAGCTGAACTAAAATGAACAATCAATGGTTTGGGTGGTTCGAATATGCTTGGCCCAGGGAGTGGCACTATTAGAAGGTGTGGCCTTGTTAGAGGAATTGTCTTGCTGTGGGAGTGAGCAATGCGACCTTCCTCCTAGCCAAGTAGAAGCCAGTCTTCTCCTAGCAGCCTTCAGATGAAGATGTAAAACTCTCAGCTCCTCCCGTACCATGCCTGCCTGGACACTGCCATGCTCCTGCCTTGATGATACTGGACTGAACCTCTGAACCTGCAAGCCGCCATGATTAAATGTTGTCCTTACAAGAGTTGCCTTGGTCATGGTATCTGTTCACAATAAAACCCTAAGACAATGGTCTAAACACTCACTTCCACAATAGGAAAGATACCGATTATTTTCTAAACATGTCTCTCACTGCCTTATTTACACTACTGATTTTCCCAATGAAAATCACAGGCATATCACACAAGAGGACAATGCCAAGTGGTTGGGTGACCTTCGGGTGAACAAATTGTTAATTTGGTTCTTCCTCACAATTTAGCCCAGGTGTGACCTCCATAAACTACCCACCAACTGTCCACATCAATGCAACTCCACTCCACTCCGTCTCTACCCATTGCTCTGCTCATTAACACCATCTAAAATGACCTCACTCTTCAGTTACCCATTTCCTGTCTGCCTTTCACACCTTAGAATGAACTTCCCTGGGGTGAAGTCTTGTCGGCCTTCCCACAGCACTCACCACCAGTCAGAACATTTCCTGTGCATATATAGTCGAGGGAGTAGCTGCACATCAACACTGTGTGTTCCTGTGATTGAGTCCCTTCCCTCAGCTGTTCTTAGAAAACAGAGACAGGGATATATTACTAAGTCCTTCTTAAATAGGAAGTACCCTGAGGGAAGAGGAAGAGGAGATGGAATTAGTCTCTCATATGCAAAGACATAATGAAATGGCCTACAGACCTCAGATGACCAATGGACCATGAGAGGGGTCATTTATAAAGTAACAGTAAACAGCTCAGTTAAGGAGGGGACTTTAGCCCAGCTTTTCTCTGCACACAGAACTCCACAGCCAAGGCCCACACTGCCTTTTGCTTTGCTCTAGGGGCTTAGGGGTTCATTGTCATATACATTACTAACAATCTAGCTGGATGAAGGCATAGACTCTGCCCCATCTCTCCTGCTGAGTGCAATGAAAACCCCTGCACAAACTAGCCTGAGCAACTACATGAGGATTCTAACGGGCAAATAATTAGCAGGCATGCTGGAGAGGAAAATCAAAGCACAAGGAAGAGACAGTAGAGGGTGTTTCCTGTCTTGATTTTCTTTCAACTCTCAGTTCTTCTGTCTCTCACTCCTCCAGTGGGGACCAACAGACACATTTCTTGGGGAATTTTCCTTTTTGTGCCCCGAAGACCAATAAGTGGGACACACCTGTGGGAAACTGAATGCAGTGGTCTCCTCATGTTTTTCTCTTGGCTGTCCATGACCCAAGTTAATAACCACAGTCAAGAACCTGTATCCTCACAGCCGCCACGTCATGGTCAGCCACACAAGCACCAAACCTTGCGAGAAATCCTCTCTTATGACTACAGGAAAGGGAGTCTTTCGTCTGAAAGGTGTGAGCAGAGTCCCTTTAATTTTTTTCTCTCTGTTTCATCTCACTGTTTTAACTCAAGAGGCCTATCCACCAAAAGTACAGAATTGAGCAGGAAGAATAAAACTCAAATTTCTAGCTGAGGGTAGGGCAAGAAAAGGGGGACCCTGGGAGCCAGAAGGTATGGGGATTATCAGAAATTGGAATGACCATATCATTTCCTAGCCCAAAACCACAGAACAAACAAACCCCATAAAAACTGATAGCAGTTAAGACTTCTGACCCAGAGGTACACCCCAGGAAAGCATGCACACCTACAAGGGCCTAAAACAGTAAAATGCCATTGGAGTCAGAACCTACAGGGTAGAGCCAGAATTTGCCATCAGAAAAACAGAAACACAAAACCAGTGCTCAGGAATCAAAAATGTCTGATTTGCTACAGGAACAGAAAAGGAATCAGTAGCACACAGTTTTCCTAGTCCATAGAACAATGTTTCTACTTCTTCCTGAGCTGCACAATATTACATTACTTGCTGTTATTTTGATGCAACAAAGTATATTCAAGCACATCCCTATTTTTAAAAATACACCTGCCCCTATTTCTTGTTATTTTTCCGTAACCCAGCATGTACTCTCAGGCATTTGCCTGAATGTATGTGCTTTTGTTTTTTTTTTTGTTTTTTTTTTT
>NW_022196904.1:65366353-65386463 GCF_008632895.1 Mastomys coucha
TTTTTTTTCTGGGAGACAGCTTGTTAGAACAGGGATGACTTTACTAAAGGAATACATATTTTAAATGTTAACAGTTACAATCTTAATAATCTCTAAAAATAAATTGGTTTATACTTCCAGACAGTTAGTTCTTCACATTTCAAAAGTGCCTGGGAAAGTTTTAAGGTTTTATTTACATGGCTACATAAGCTACACAGCCAGCTGATTGGGTACTAGGAACTGAACTCACGTCCTCTCCAAAAAAGATCTTTGCTCTCAATTGCTCAGCCACCTCTCCAGCCTCACATTTTAAATGTCTTTGTCATAGATGTTTTTAAAAATGTTTATGTTGTTCAATATATTTCTCTTAGTAATTTCTTGCTTAAGTAAGCCTTTAAGTATGCTACTCCAATATTTTATTTTGTACTTTTCCTGTTTTACTCTCAAATTCACAATTACTTTATTTACATACGACTTACATTTATCTCTAGTTTGAGAATTCACATTGTTCTATAGGCATTACAACAGCCCACGCAGAATACCCCATCATTCCATGTTGCTACCATTAACCCCTGCTTCCATTCCAGCCCCCAAGAAACTATTCATGTATAAAGGATCAGCCTTTTCTAGAGTTTCCTATAAATGGAATCATACAATTTGTAGTGTGTATGCTTGGCTTGTTTCATTTGACATACGTTTTTGAAGTCTGTGTTGTTGATATATCACTAGCTCTGTCCTTTTTGTTGACAAGTAGTGTGTCCATGTCTGTGGGTTCTACATCAAGTAATCATGGATGAAGAATGTTCCAAAGCATTCATATGTACTGAGCATGTGCAGAATTTGTTTCTTATCACTAGTCTCTAAAACTTTGTTACAACAACTAAGAAAATGCAAAACACTGGCTACTTAAGTCATACATGTGATAAGACAAAACAGACAAATCAGAGCTTCCCTTGGAAATGCTGAAGTCAATGTACACTCAGAAACTGGACCCAGATATAAAGGCCAGAATCAAAACCCATCACTCCATTCATCTGAACCACCGCAGTGCGCACATTAGGGAACTTCTGGGTGTCTGAGCTAGACATAAGCAGAGATTGCTGAGTCCAAGCTCTATCTTTCATAGGTGAAGACAGCAAAGGTCAGAGAAGGAAGCCGACCACCCACGGGCACAGAGAGAGAGCAAAGTCAGGACTCAACCAAATCCCCTAAATCCAAGATCAGCGTCCCTGACCCACACTCTCAGAACTCGATAAACCTGAAGGATGGTGTGGGTGGGGGAAACTTGGTGGTGTTAAGGAAGCAGCTGATGTTGAAGGCACATGGTGCACTCTGAAGCAAACACAAGAGTGAAGACAGGTGAAGCCAAGTGGTAAAAGACACTGGATCCCACCCAGTCTTATGAACTTGCTCTTCATCCTACAAGCAGAGTCTTGTTCTATATTCTAGTTCAAATCCTGGCTCTGCCTCTTAACTCTATCATCTAGTTCCTGTTAATTAACTCTTATGTGCTTCATCCTCTCTATATGATGGGTTGATGGCAGCATCCTCATGACAGAGCTGTTGTGTGAAATGAATGAGAAACGACGTACAAAGTGCTTAGAACAAACTTTTGGTGTCAAGAACATCCTCGGCATTGAAAAAATGGTTTTGTGCTGGTGGTCAAAAATCCCCTGACTGAGAAGGCTGTGGGTCTCGCTGGGGAGGATACTCCTGTTGTTTTGATAAATGGATATAATGCACATATCAAGTAGTTCTCTAACTATGTATGTTTATACAGAGGCTCATATCTAGTCAAAGTGCTGAAAATAAGTGACTGCTGAATGCTCAGCCTTCACTGAGGTGTGTGCATCATGCCCTTCAAGGCTCAGGCAGCATCCCACAACAAGGGCCAGGGAGACTGGAAGAGCTGGAGAAAGGGTGTGATTGCAGAATGTTGTCTTCTGAACAGGATGCAGTTTCACACGTATGATGTCACAGCAGCTGTGGTTGCTTGTGCCGTAATGAACAAGGTTGGATCCATCAGCACACAGTCACAGAGGAAGTGAAGGTAGAGGGAGGACTATTTGGAAGGAGGAAGGAATCAACAGGAGTCAGAAGGAGATAATAAAGGGTCACGGAAGGGTGAATACAGTCAAGCTACATCATCATATGCAAGGAAAAACTCATAATGAAACCCATTATTATGTATAATTAATGTATGCTAATAAAAATATTTAAAAATTTTATGAGAAGAGTCTCAAAGAAATCTATGCCTTAAGATCATTACTCTAGATAAAATCATCCTGGAGACAGGAAGAAAGGTGGAAATAGTATTTCTTATGTAGCTGGGATAGGCAGGAAGAGAAGAAAGGGGAAAGAAAGCCAGAAAGACTGGGTTTCCCAAGGGTCTCTGAATCCATCCCACCGGGACCTAGAGCATCTAACACAAACCATCTGTTGTCCACATATTCCTGGTGAATTTGCATCCATTTCCTCTGGAGAATGCTTCCCCAGAAGTCTCAGAGGACTTTGATAAGGATGGAAATGGAGAAAAAAGAAACAGTCCTTCCTGAATCCTACTCTGAATTTCCAAATTCAGCCCAGGCCACCTGCTGCCCAGGATTGAATGTGTGACTTTGACCAGCTCCTGACCTGCTGGGTCTCCACCAAAGTCAAGGGTAACAACAAAAAACACTGGGTAGCAAGAGCCAGGCCACAGCCTGTTCATTATCTGAGCCTTTAGCTTCCAGATGAGGCATCTGGGCTGGCACTTTATGAAAACATAAAAATTCCAATTAGCAGCCCACATAAAGGAAGTGAGGAGTTCTCCATGTGGCTCATAAACCTGGGGAGTTTATGCCTGAGAACAAAGGCTAACAGGCTGTTACAGCCCAGAGCTTTCCAGGCGGTGTTTGAAGCAGGTCATAGGAGCTTCCCTGGCAAGTTTGGGTTGTCACACTGAATTGATCACATCTCCATTTATCTGACTATCTGACACGGAATTTTGACTAGACATTACTGGAGAAGTACAAGTGCTTCACTTGACCTTGTATGTTTACACAAGGTCAGTCACTGGGAAGTATGGTCAGCCCAGAGCCACTGGCACCAATCTCTCCTGAGCCTCTTTCCCTAGCTAATCTGTTTCTGTTCCTCTGGTTTTGCCCAAATCTTCAGTTCCTGTGTTTGTTTCCCAGTCTGTGGATTTTCTTGAGGCTCAAGTTTTCCTCAGCTTGAACACTTGTTGGCCCCTGAGAAGGATCACTAGAAAAGGAAGAAATGAGAACTCTGTGGTCTTGATGGTTGACTAACCCTGTAAGCCCCCAATTCTCTCATAAACCTTTCCCAGCAGTACATGCTCATCAGCTAACTTCACATGAGAGACTCCATCTCCAAGAAGTCCCGGTGTCACACAGGGCCTCTCTTTCTCAATGTGACAGGGAAGCAAGCTCACTGAGATACCTCGGTAATGCTCACTCCCACACGTCACAGGCAGTTGAATCCCTCTGAGACATTTCTACTAGACTCCAGCCTTCAGTGGCCTGGAGCCCTCCATGATAGAAACATAAAACGGCTCTCCACAAGGTCAGTGACTCCACAGAAAGACCAACCAAGTCAACTAACCTGGAACCTGAGGGACTCCCAGGGACTGAACTACCAACCAAAGAGTGAGCATAGGCTGGACCTAGCCCCGCCCCTTCACATATGTAGCATATGTGCAGCTTGATCTTCATGTGAGCCCCAACAACTGAATCAGAGGCTGTCTCTGAATCTGTTGCCTGCTTGTTGATCCCATTCCTTTAACTGGGCCACCTTGTCTGGCATCAGTGGGAGAGGGTGTACCTAATCCTGCAGAGTCTTGATGAGCAGGGGGTTCAGGGGAAAATAGATGTTCCCCCTTCTCAGAGGAGAAGGGAAGAGGGGATGAAGCGAGGGTCATTGTAGGGGGGACTGGGAGGAGAGAGGTTGCTGACATTGAGATGTAAAATGAATAAATAAATTAATAAAAAATGATTTTAAAAATCTCTTCATTCCTTTATTTCTTGTCTCTCTCCAATGGAGCCCATACTTTACTTTGATGCCTATGTTAATCCACACAAATATTGGTATCTGGACCCTACAGATTCTTGAAAAAAGAGGAGATAGCTTTGAAAGTTAAAAGAAACATGGGTGTCTAGGGAAGTCCCATGGGTGTCAAGGATTAACAAGTGAAACCCAGTGGAACTGACTTTCTCAACTGGCAGGAACAAGAACCATCACATGATATCTAAGCACTGAGATCTGATCTTTCCAGCTTGGTCAAGTGGTTCAGCTTATTTTAAATTTGCTCTTATCAATTACAGCTCAACTAAAGAAGTTTTGCTGCCAGTGTTATCACTGCCATAACCACCTTCCTTTCATGAAGACCATCGTGAGAGGGGAGGGCTCCCCTCAGTAACAGGCAGTTAGTTACAGTTGAATCAGTCCCCAAGCTTGACCTTCAGTTTTTAGGAAAAACATTCAGGCATAAGAATCCAAGATATACACCCAGATCTAGGATACAAAACCTTGTTTAGCATCACTGATTGACACCCAGGTCCTGCACCTAGGTCTAGAGGAGGCCAGAGAGACAAAACATGTATAAGAAGTTCTGGCCACACTCTTAGATTATAACAAACAGTAATTACAGTTAGCTTCCTGTGTGCCCAGATCCATGTGTGATGACTGACTGGATAGAAGCCTGCTCAGCTGGCCATGGGTACTGAGATAAGCTAAGGCCAGCTACACTGAGTGATCTCTAGGAGCTGAGGACATAGCTGTCTACTTCAGACCTTGGTGCAAGGGACTCTATCATTTAGAACTCTGCCTCTGCCTCCCATGTTCCACCTCATATCCCAACCATGCCCATTTACCCCCATGGGATTTCTTGTACCAACTTTCTTCCCTCAGCAACTTCTCTGGAATAGTGAAAGGTAGGATATGGTGGGGAAAGATGGCAGGTGGGTGAGAAGAAGCTAAATCCCAAGGGTAGGTCGTGAAGCAGGATTTAGAATATGTGCGAACATTTAGGGTAGGTGGCTCGCTGATGACAACTGATTAGCCATGGGACCAAATGTCCAAGCCCTCTCCATTTGCTTCTCTCCATCATGGTCTTCTGAGCCTGCCTTGAGGACCTATGCTCTTAGATAGGTCTATTAGTTTCCTGGGCCTACCATAACAACAGTCAACACAAACTGGATAGTGACTTAAAACAAGAGAAAACTTTCCTATAAATTGCTTGAAGTCAAAAGTAGGGCCACTTCCCTTTGAAAACAAGAGGAAAGAATCCTGTCTTGCCTCATCCCACTCCTGGTGGGTGCCACCATTCCTTGGCTTGCAGCTGCATCACTCCAAGCTCTGCCCTGCCATCACATGGCCTTCTACATGTGCTTCTTCATTAAATCCTGCCTCCTTTGTCTTACTCAGCATAGCAACATCTTGATAGCCTACCTACATTTGGTACTCTCTCCTGCCCCCTAAACCCTTACCTATTTCATCCTAATCCTTGTCTGCATCCTTTAATATAATAGGAACTGACCTTCAGCCATCAACCTGCCCTCTTCTTTCTGATCTCTGATGACCCATATCTACCTCTGAGACCTATTCAGGCACTGATCATTTGACAGGTCCATGACGCAAGCTTGTCTCAGCATTCCTATGAAAAACTGTGCACAACAGACCACGGTGCTGATAGTTTGCCATGGGCTAGTTCCTCCTATTCACAAAACAACCAAGAGAGATAATAACTATTGTAATCCCATAGTACAGATGAGGAAAAAATGAGCCTCTAGGACATACATCTACAGAGTACCAGCAATGGACTCCATCTTGAGACTCCACCAGTGCAGCCAGAATTGCTGAGGCATGCCAGTTCCCCCCAAAAAAGTGGGACACAAATCATTGTAGACATTGGTGGTAGCGTATAAACGTAGTCTCAAAATTGAATCCTGGAGCTCTGGTTTGAATGAATATGTCTCTCTAAATATGTATGTGATGATTTATGCCCTAGGAAAATGGTTTTGAAGTGAGAAGAGATTACTATTACTCCAATTGTTTCTCTCAAGAGCTTCGGAGAGTTCCCAATCCTTCCAACTCTCCCACCAAGCAAGAACACAGAGGTTGCTCCTTCTACCACATTAAGACAAAATAATACAGCCTCATGCTGGAAGCACGGATTCTCTCACCAGTCCCTCAATCCAATGGCTTTGTAATTTGGGACCGCTTGTCCTCCAGAACTGTAGAAAATGAATTTCTATTGCTTATCAATTGCTCAGACTTGGACTTTTTGTGATAGCAACACAAACAAAGTAAGATACCTGGTAAGATAGCTTCTTGTGGCTTTCTTTCCCAACACAGAATGAAGAAGGCATGTGCTTGGTGATATTGTGAAGCAATTTAAAATTTTCCTGACATTTATTACAATACTTCATGCCCTGCCATTTTTTAAAGCAGAGTTTAAGACTCAAACTCATGAAATTTAGCAGGTCTAGGAAAAAAAAAAAAAGATGAGCCTGGTCATCCTTTCCTTGCTATACTTACTTTGAATTTCTACAAGTTATATTCTTTTGCTTTTGTGGTAGCAATTAAAGGTTAAGTGGCTCATTATAGAGAACATTTAGTAAAGTATAAGATGTGAATCCACTCCTTAATGATTGAGAAAATAATAGTGCATACTTCCCCTTCTGAGAGAACTGAGAGAGCCAATGCATAGCAGACTAGGAATTGGGTACAGGGTCCCATGTTGTGCCACTTCCTAAGACTGGGAAACTCCAACAGTGACAGCAGCAAAGCCAGAGGCTCCTACCCAATCTGGCCCAGAGCACTAGGCACTTAGAATAACTATATGACTTTTGCAACTTGCAAGGAGGGGGAAAAATCCACCACAAGTTTTCGAAAACATTCAGCGTTTACATTCCCTGCCAAAGACCCACAAAGTTTACAAATCAGCTCACACAAGTGAATCCATCCTAACATTCATCCTGCTAGGAACCAGAGCCAGATAAAGCCAGCTTCAAAACAAAAAGAAACACTCTTCTCCCTGGGACATGCTGCATAGCCACATCTTCTTTGCATAAGAACTGCTTCCTTGCTTCTTGCAAAACCTTGATCTCCAAAATCAGACACTATCAGAATCTCACTGTTGGGAACTCTATCTGTACGAATATATACAGATATGGTTGTCACTCAATCTTGCTTGAAGTCTCTTTGATACATGAGAACAGCCTGGTCTCCAACCTGGGTATACAGCTTCACAAAAGGGTTTTCTTTTCTTCTCTTCTCTTTCCTTTTCTTTTCTTTCCTTTCCTTTTCTTTTCTTCTCTTTCCTTTTCTTTTCTTTTTCTTTTTCCATTTTTTATTAGATATTTTCTTTATTTACATTGCAAATGATATCTCCTTTCCTGGTTTCTCCTCAGAAAAAAACTCCTGTTCCCTTTCCCCTCTCCCTGCTCACCAATCCACCTTTTCCCACTTCATGGCCCTGGCATACCCCTACACTGAGGCATTGAGCCTTCACAGGACCAAGGGCCTCTCCTCCCATTGATGACCGACTAGGCCATCCTCTGCTACATATGCAGCTGGAGCCATGAGTCCCACCATGTGTACTATTTGGTTGGTGGTTGAGTCCCTGGGAGCTCTGGGGGTACTGGTTAGTTCATATTGTTGTTCCTCCTATGGGGCTGCAAACCCCTTCAGCTCTTTTTGTCCTTTCTCTAGCTCCTCCATTGGGGACCCTGTGCTCAGTCCAATGGTTGGCTGCAAGCCTCCACCACTCCTGGGCATATACCCAGAAGATGCTCCAACATGTAACAAGGACACATGCTTCACTATATTCATAACAGCCTTATTTATAATAGCCAGAAGCTGGAAAGAACCCAGATGTCCCTCAACAGAGGAATGGATACAGAAGTTGTGGTACATTTACTCAATGGAGTACTACTCAGCTATTAAAAAACAATGACTTCATGAAATTTGCAGGCAAATGGATGGAACTAGAAAATATCATCCTGAGGTAACCCAATCACAAAGAACACACAGAACACACATGGTATGCACTCTCTGATAAGTGGACATTAGCCCAGAAGGTCGAAATACCCAAGATACAATTCACAAACCACATGAAACTCAAGAAGAAGGAAGACCAAATTGTGGATATTTCAGTCCTTCTTAGAAGGGGGAACAAAATACCCTGGAAGGAGTTACAGAGACAAGTGTGGAGCAGAGACCATCCAGAGACTGCCCCACCTGGGGATCCATCCCATATACAGTCACCAAACCCAGACACTATTGTGGATGCCAACAAGGGCTTGATGACAGAAGCCTGATATAGCTGTCTCCTGAGAGGCTCTGCCAGTGCCTGACAAACACACAGGGTTTTCTGATGCTGAAGACAGTGTTCACATATACCTTAACTTAATCGTTTCCAAGGAAACAAGAGACTTGGTTCAATCCACTCAGCACTGCTTTTTGTCCACAAGCTTTAATTTTCATTTTACTGAAATTTTGCCCTTCCCCAAAATCCTACCCTACTTCTGCCTTTCCTGTATTTGTGTTGGTGGGATGCCCTGCACAATTCTACAGTGCTTCTCTATTGTAGAAATGGACCAATTAAAAAAAAAATCTGATTTTACTGGGACATTGATCTGTCCCTGATGATCTTGCACTGACTGAATCAAGGCTGTTTATATTTAACCTTCATTAGTCTGAGTCTGATTTTGTTTATCCTTTGGAATAAACAAACAAATAAGTTACAATTCTCAAGCTATGTCAGAGACATTATCAAGCTGTGACAATTCTTCAGAAACAACCTGGTAATTGGAATCTACTCTCCTACACCATCGTTAATACCATGCTTCTTCATTTGTTTGGATGTTTGTGGCCCTGTTTAATTTCAGTGAGATCCCCATCTGGTTGTAAGGAATCACTTAGGCTTTGAATTACCTCAGGTGTCTTCACTGCTTGTGTCATGTGTCAGCTCAGGGATTCATGCATGTGATGAGGCAGCCTCTGCAGTCAAGGCCACAGCTCTCCTTCCGTCAGCATATTAAGGATCCTGTGGAAGAAAGGGGACCACACCCTCTTTCCAGCCTCCCAGGAGAAGAGGGTTTTGGTTTAATCACAGGACTCTCTGGAAAGTAGAAGGATGGCAAGGCCACCCTCCGTCTTACTTCCCCACACTGCCATCTGTTCTCTCGTCTCTGTTCCCAGCAAGCATCTGCTCTCTGCTTGCTCCAGGCTCTGCTACTCTGCTAACCTATGACTCTGCCGTGACTGTGCAATGAGCTTTGCTTACAGCCTCTGTGAGCCTCAGGACTCAGTTTCCAAGACCAAAACTGGAATCAGATTGGTGCCCTCTTTCTTGGCCAAGTGCCCACTCAGTATAAATACAGAAAACTGTGCCTTCCCTTGGCAGGTCTCTGGATCAGGAAAAGATCAAAGTCAGAAGAGGAGCATTCTGGATGTGCTTCCATGACAACTTTAAAAACAGAGGATAAGAAAGCCAAGTTTTATTCACATCTTGTTTCCCAAATGCAGTTCTTAACATTTTCACCCTTCAGAAGAAAATATCAGTAGATCAGGGGGGTCCGATTCAACCCACCATGAACTAAGTGGATTGGATTGAATCAGAGCCATGACTCTCAGAGCATACCAACAAGAGAGAGAGAGAGAAAAAAAACAAGGTCTGTATAAGACATTCCTCATCATAAAAACAGCTTTCGGCCACTGTCCTGGTTTGAGTCAGTTCAGGAAGTGTATAATTATTATTTTTATTTTATATAATTTAATTCTTTTACATTTATAATTATTGAGCACTTGAAAGGGCATATTCCAAGGAAAAACCTGCAGGTTTCATCACTAGGCATTCCTGTGATGTGATCATGTGAACTTTCCAGCTCTATGACTGAAGTAAATCCCTCTCTGTGCCTCAGTTTCCTGATCAGAGAACAACAGGTAGCACTACCTTGCCCAAAGTTGAACTTGAACATGATAGTGTAATATTCCTCTCGTTCCAATCCAAACACATCAAAGATGGAGAGACCTTGGAGAGCCTCGATTCGTTTTGAGAAGTCAACAGTTCAGTCAAGACTCCCCTTGTGGATCAGAATACAAGGTGGCTGTAGACATTTAGACAATGATACATGTCAATAAATACACGAGATGGAAGGGGTTTGAAAATATTTTTTAAATACTTGTTAATAGGGAGAAAGAAAAAAAAGAAATGCAAGATGGGAAGGAAGGAGGAAGAGAGTGAAAATTCTGTTTTTCCACTCGTCTGCCTATCTTAAACAGCATTATAATACCTGCTCACTGTCTTACAACTATAGTAACTCAATAGCCCCTTGAGCCCTGAAGCTCTAGCCATCTTTGCTGGGCCCAGCCTAGTAGTTTCCTTTGAAGCATTGTGTCTACAATATTCTAACTCTCCTTTCCCCTATTCAGAGAAGTATGAAGTTCTGCTCAAGCATATCAGAGGGGTTTCTGGCCAAGGGAGAGAACAGTGTTTTTCTACTTGTGTGTTCCAAAGCCCAATGTCTGCTAGGAAGTGATTCTAAGTGTGAACTGAGAGTCTCAAGGGATAGAAGGAAAGATGCAGACCTCACTCACAGTATATAGAGATTCTCATGTGCTAGAGAAGAAGAGCAGAAGCAAGGTTTGGGACCAGCACATCTCTAAAGTGATTCACTTTTATATCACATCTCAGGGAGCGACAGAGAATGTCAGGACCAAGAGAACCTTGCAGGACAGGACAGCTCAGTTCTCAGTGATAGCCTTCAAGGGCTGCCAAGCCCAACACTCTGCTAAGATGGTAAGGAAGTCTAGATGGTAGGTCTAAGCTTCTTTAAAAGCATACAACTAAAACTTGTCCACGGCCCAACACTAACTTCTCCACTACTGTAGCAATTGCTGATAAACTTAAGATCAGTTGTTTTTCAACGAATATAAATTCTTAGGCATTGAAGATATGGCTAGAAGAGAGTTCAGTGTCCAACTGGACAATGGCTCAAAGCCAACTTGTAGGCTCATGGATTGAGTTACAAATCATAGAAGCATCCCAAATATGAAATGAGGTAACTCAGACCAAAGTAACTCTATGGTTCCTTTATGGGTGAACAAAGAAGATTCACAGGTTAAGGGTCTTACCAATAATCCCACAGTCGTGATAGGTTGATATTCAGAGCCACATCTGACTGGTTTGAATGCATGGGTGGCTTCCCATTTGCTCACCATCCTCTAAGCCCACAAAGAGGGAGCTCAGCAGGAGTCTGAGAATGACTCTGTAGTTTAATCCCTACTGAAGCTTGCCAAAAAGCATTAGTTATGTCTTGCCATTCAGTGTGAATGTTCTCCAGAGCCAATTACTACATCTGCTAGAGTTCTAAGTGGCTTTCATGAAAACCAATCCTATTCATCACACCTTAAGGAGAACAGCAATCTCCTATAGGCACACATTAATTATCCCATTAGAAACAAGCTAGAGTTAATTATAGTGTCTTCCTAGTTTAAAGGAAAAAGAGAGAGGGGGAAAAGCAGGCCAGCAGCCAAAGAAGGTTCAACTTTACATCCAAGATGAAAGAGCTAAGTCCTTGTCTGTGAGCTGTCTCTTTGCTGGGAAGAAGAAAATTTGAGAGGTCATGGTATCAACACTTTGCCACCAACACAGTAAACCTCTCTAGGCATTTCCTGTAGTGTATCTCTCTTTAAAGAATGGCCCTGAGCCACTAAAAAGTTGGCATCAATTATTAAGAAAGCTTACATCAAGAAATAAGGAAAAATGCATGCCATTTTCCTGGCATTCAATATTTTTCATTATTTATTACTAGTATTCATCTATTTGGAGAAAACTAAACCAATTTATATATGTGTGTGTGAGAGATAGATAGATAGATAGATAGATAGATAGATAGATAGATAGATAGATAGATCCCACAAACAGGCAGGCCACAGTTGCCCATGTTTGGAATCCCAGCACTTGGGAGGTAGAAACAGGAGGATCAAGAGTTCAGGATCATCCTCAGCTGTATAGCCAGTTCAAAGGCCGGCATGGGTTACATGAGATCTTTCTCAAAAGAAGTTGTTGAACAAATCAACTGAAGAGCTAATAAGATTAAATAAACAAATAAATAAATAAATAAATAAAATTTAGAAGTCTTCTCCAAAGCCAGACCATGCGCACTCACCACTAACATCCATGTGAAGATTTTCCCTACTTTACACCAAGGAAAAAAAAGCATATTGAAGCATGCTGTGATTCTGAAACACAGCAGTCTTGCGGTTTACCTTTTGGTTTCTAAAAATAAGTACAATGTCAAGTGAACGCATCCCTAGTCTTTCTCTGAAGATCCTCCAGGTGTCCTTCAAAGTGAAGTGTTGGTGGTCTCCTGCAGTTTCCCGGAAGCACTGTTGCAGTAACCATATTGCCTCCATTGCAAAGAATACACATAGCTCCAGCCCTCCAAGGACAGCTCAGTACTCTCTCTTTCCCAAGAATGACACAGCAGAATTGTTCGACCATGACTCACATGTCTCACATGAGTAGAACCTTGTGCTTTACAGGACAGAAGGCTCTCTTTCCTGTAATAGAAGATAGAATCCACAGACTTTCACTTGCACTTGTTCCAACCGTTCCCAAACCTTGTGTGTTACAGTCAGTTGGAAAGGTTGGTAATCTTCTCTAATAGGACTCGGGTGTCTGATTTTGAATACATATTCCCCAAGTGATTCTGATGAAGAGTTCCTTTTAAAAACTCTTGTCTGTTTATATATATATATATACAAGGGAGAATTAAACTAAACTTAATTTTTTTAAAGGACCTCAGCAGGGCTGGAGAATTGGCAAGCCTTTAAGAGCACTTGTTTTTGCCAAAGACCTGGGTTTGATTTCCAGCACCCATATGGCAGTTTACAACCATCTGTAACTCCAGTCCTAGGAGATCTGATGCCCTCTTTTGACCTCTGTGAGCACCAGGTACACAGGTGCTACACAGACGTACATGCATATAAAATAATAAAATCAATTAATCTAAATTAAATGAACCTTACTGTCTTCTATGGTAGAAGCCTTAAGTAGTTAAGCATAACAAAGAACTTGGGTTTTAATTAATACTCTGGTGGGTCTCAAGTCACTCATTTCCTATCTTGGATATATTACTACCTCTGGACTTTAGCTTAGTAAAAATTTGAGATTAAAACCAACTTTGGGGTCAATTAAATGGCACAACAGGAGGTAGGAAGGCTTGTTATAAGCCTGGGTCCCAAAAATTGTCCTCTGACGTCCACTCACACACTATGGTATGCAGCACACGCACACACACACACACACACACACACACACACTGTGATAATATGACGTCCACTCACACACTATGGTATGCTACACACACACACACACACTGTGATAATATGACGTCCACTCACACACTATGGTATGCTGCACACACACACACACACACATTGTGATAATATGAGGTACTGCACTTTAGCAATGTTGTCTTCTCCTTCTCCTTCCCCTCCCTTTTGTTTTTCCTCTGTGATAAATTTGTCATGAGATTTTCCAACTCTCAAAATCTTGGACCCAGTTTCTTTCTCTGATACAAAAACACCACCACCCACACTATCATCCCTATATTTGTTCAGCATCTCATTACTTAAATATTAGTCTTGGAGGGAGATGAACTAACACTAACATACCAAAGAAGGAACCTTGGGAAACAGGAGAGCTATACTGTAGGAAAGCAAGGGCAAGAAGATCCTTACAGCAAGAATGATAGCAATGGAGAATCAGCAGAAGCAAGAAGTCCAGATTAAAGGGGACCTTTGAAAGTGCATTTGGAATATGAGAAATCTCAGATCGTTCACACTGCGTCTGTCACATGAACCGATGCAGACATGCCCACAAGAGCTCCAAGGTCCCACTAACATCTAGCCTACACTGTGTTCCTGCAAACGACACCTGACATTTCTTCATTGCACTGTATGATATGCCTCTGCCATGAATGCTGAAGGATTCTTACATGGGCATTGTGGGACCTTATGTGCTTTGTTGCCAATATCTTTTCAAGACTATCAGTCTTTTAAACATAAACATTTCATCTCCCATATGTGATGTGTTATTAATCTGCATCTTAGCTACTTCTCTTATTGCTAGGACAAAATGTCGGCCAGAAGTGGTTTAAGGAGAGAAAAGACTCCTTTGGGCTCTTGGGTTTGAGGGGAGCATCCATCCAGGTAGGGAAGGCACGGTAGTGGGAGCATGAGACAGCATAATGAGAGAATGTAAGTAAAGCATTAGCTCACTGCCTGGCAGGGTGTGTGCTCTGTAACTAGTGCCTACTGAGGCATTATTTCTTTCTCAGAGGGTGACATTTTCGAGGGTCATTTTCTGGACTTGGGTCACATTTTGACATTCTTTTCTGCTAAAAGAATGAGATGGTTAATATTGTCAACTTGACAGGATCCAGAATTATCCCTTTTCAGAATGATCCCTTTGCACCCACAGTCAGGAAGCAGAGATAGATGCTACTGCTCAGCTTCTCAGTCCAGACCCCAGTCAGCGGTATGGTGCCACCCACCTTTAAGGTGGGTCTTCCCATCTGAGTGAACTCAGCCTGGATGCTCCCTCACAAACATGTTCAGACATTTGTCTTCTGGATAATTCTGGATCCTGTCAAGTTGACAATATTAACCATTACATTTTCTTAGCAGAAAAGAATGTCAAAATGTGACCCAAGTCCAGAAAAAGACCCTCAAAAATGTCACCTTCTGAGAAAGGAGTTATGCCACAGTAGGCACTACTTACAGAGCACACACCCTGCCAGGCAATAAGCTAAGTGCTGTACTTTTATTCTCCCACTCTATCATCACCAAAGCCCCAGAGTGGTTGCCATTCTTACTGCCATTCTGATAAGCTCGATGAAGCTCATGGGGTTTGGTCATTTTGTTATTGTCTCCACAATGGTAAATTGTGGTCTCCAACCCCCCTTTGCTTGGGAGCGACTTGGAATCTGGGGCTGGACACCCTCTGTGTGGAACCCTGACTGCTGCTCCTTAGATCAAAGACTGAGCAGGTCTCATGTTTATGTTAAAGGATCTTCCTTTCAAGATCTTCCTCTGGTCTGGTGTTAAAGGATTTTCTCGTGTTTATGTTAGATGGGCGAGCTTCGATTTCCTCTGGGTCTGATTCCTAAGTGTAACTATAAATACTGAGTGAATTACAGTAAAGGTCTCTCTCATCATCACATCTACCTGGCGTCCTGTCCTTCCTTACTAACTGTTTGCCTTCTCAGGTACTCAATTATCTCCAGTCCAGGAAGCACCCACGAAGGAAGAGAGACTGCGGGACGGTCTCCTTCAGATGGCGTCCGACGTGGAGCTAGGACATGGGAGTAATTTATGAGCGGTAATATAACATGGATACAGAGATTTCTAGACAGCTCCCCAGAACTGGAGTAGACGGTTTGAGACCTAAGGGTAAGAGTGAAGCATTTTGCCCCTGGGTTTGGTCATTTTGTTATTGTCTCCACAATGGTAAATGACAAAGCCAACCTTCGAAGCAGGGCCTATTTATTCTCTTCAACAGGACACCTTGACAGACTCTCCTGTCATGTGGATTGAGACCAGTTTGAAACAGCACACTACACTGCTGTCAGGTCCTGAAAATTCCAGGTCTTCCTGAAGCAAAACACACCATAGACTTTATGTGATACCAACCAATGATGAGGAAAAGCATTAAGCCCTGGCTAGAACAGCTCGAATTTGGCAACAACAGCTCCATTGGGGCTACACACCAGAATCCTTCCAAAACTGATGGGAACTCTTTGGAAACAGGGTTCAAATAGTCAGGGGTGTGTGGGGTGTATGTACTTGTGCATGTGGATACATGGTTATGCACATGCATGTGGAGACAAAGAGGTCAATGTTAGGAGTCTTTCCTTGACCACTATCTTTAGTTTTTGAGACAGATTTTCTCACAGAACCTGAAGCTTATCTATCTGTCTAACTAGACTGGTTGGACAATGAGCTTCAGAGCTCCACCTGTCTCCTCCCCCACCCTAATGCTGGGGTTACATGCATATCCCAATTCAAGATCTCATTTTGAACAGCAAGGGCTTTGCCGACTAAGTCATCTCCCCTGCCCCAGAAGTCTACAAATAATGCTACCAGTTTCCAGATGAGGGCATTAAGAACATGTGATTCTCTGCCATTCCCCACCCTGCCACCTTAGAGCTTGTAGCACATCCTACCTCCATCACAATGATAGTTCTATTTTAAGAGAACTTGGGGGAAGTGTGGAGAATCTCAGAGTTAGCATATGTTCAACTGAGACAGCAGGGAATTCTGCACAGTGCCTGTGGCCATAAGAAAGCAGAGTTCTATCACTCCAGATGTCAACTCTCAGCCAGGCTACAATTAATGAGGGACCAGGCCAATTATGCTTAATACAAAGTGATATGCAGTCACTGAAGCATGGCAAAAATCTTGCTAGGGCAGATACGAGCACACCTTTGGCAGAAGGAAATGTTTTAAGACACAAACATATGTTACATGCAGCAAAGCCAATTCTGATTGGTCCAGGAAGCCCAGTGTGGAAAGCGATATATACCAGCTCTCCATATTATTTTAGAAAGACAAAGAAAATGGACAGTAATGATCTGTTTCTCAGATCATAAGCAGATGACAGACACCCAATGCATGAGCTAGTGCCTAAGAACTAGCTCCAGCCAGAAGTGTGTGAAAACTTAACCGCAGGATCTCCACAAACCAACACACAGGAGAGAGATATGCGCAATTAATGCCTACGTCAAGGAAAAATCTCTGCTCAAGAATTCCAGAATTTGGAATTGAATGTTTACATAAAATGCAAAAAAAATCTCATATTCTCTCTCTCTCTCTCTCTCTCTCTCTCTCTCTCTCTCTCTCTCTCTCTCTTTTTCTCTCTCTCTCTCTCTCTCTTTCTCTCTCTCTCTCTCTCTTTCTCTCTCTTTCTTTCTCTCTCTGAGACAAGATCTCACTGTGTAGTGTTAGCTGGCCTAGAGCTGCTATGTAGACTTGACTTACTCCAAACTCACAGAGATCTGCCTATCTCTGCCTCTGGGTTAACAACATGTGCCACTACATCCGTGACTGTTTGTTATTGTTCTTAAGAAAACTGTCATTACATGTCAATCAATGGTCAGGAAATGTTTATCAAAAGCTATCCAGCTTCAGAAATGCTTCAGGACTCCTTATTGCCCTTGTGGCTAAAGTTCAGCTCTTGAAACATTTCCCTACCCCTGTGGCTCTCATGCTTGATGCTTCTCAAGAGTCGCCCGGATCACTCATTCCAAAACAGTTTCTTAGTGTGTTTAAGGTAGTGCCTAGAATTCTGAGTTCCTAAGACACACTTCCAGAGCCACTGACCCAGATACCAACCTCCAGGTGAAAGGAAGTTCTTTCACACCCATCAAATTTCAGAAACAGGAGGAGGAGACAGAATCTTGAAGCCAGGTATGCCAAGCTCCCCATTGTCAGAGATCCCATTGGATCTAATTCCCCAAGCCAGTCTTGGTTGGTGACTGCTGCTGTCCATTTTCACCTGTGAATTACTTAGCCTCTCCGTTCATCCTGAAAGTGCCTTGGTTTTCATGCCTCTCTACACATCCTAATACTCTCAAATATCTGCTTCACTCTGACCTGTAGGAATTCTTCATCTGTAATGGAAAATGATTTCCCTCAGGGAAAGCCTGCTTTTGTTTTCCTTGAGGGTCAGAGAGACATGGGGACTCTGTGATCATTTCAGCTGGCACAGAATGAGGAACTCCTGCTTCTTGTTCCCCGGCTGGCCACAGCCTTGCATCCCTGCCACAGTGCTGAAAGCTGTGTTTGCCCTTTGGAGGCCCTGTGCTTCTTCAGCTATTACTGCACACTCGTCCCTGCCCACTGCTCAGCTCTCATTTTAGCTCCAGGGTAGTGATTTCTGTTGCCGTTGCTATGGTATCTGTTGTCATCTGAAATCAGAAAGAGGTTCCTTAGACGTCGCCCTTACTTCCTTTTGTTGTTGTTGTTGTTCACATCTTATTATGGAAACTATCAAACACATCCAGAATAATGCAATTGGCTTCTATGCAGCCACCAAACAGTCCCACGATTATTAACTCATTCCAATCTTGTATCATTTGCACCCTGACCAAATTCTTCACCCTCACATAACCACTGAAACAGGTCTCAACATCTTGTGGGTTTTATCTACAATTGATCAGTGCTATCCATTAGAAAAAAAAAAACAACAACAAAAAAAAAACAAAACAAAACAACAGAGCTCTGCATCTGAGGGCAGTTTGGCTGCAACCCTATCCAACCATAGAGCTGATGCTGTTCATTTGCCTGACTAAGCCAGGGTCCCTTTCTTCTCTCACCACTTCATGGGCATCCCTCTTGAAGCTGCACACTTGGTGATAGAGATTGGTGTCCTCTGGACTATTTCTTAATCAAAGATACAAGAGTAACTATATTTTCATTCCAGAACCTCCAAACAAGCTCTCAGGAATAAGAGCTAGACCCAATATGGTATGGCACAGGCCTCAAGTTCCAACACTCAGGAGAAAGAGGCAGACAGATCTCTAGAATGAGGCTAGCCTGGTCTACAAGGAAAGTTTCAGGCAAGTGAAGACTATATAAAGAAACTCTATATCAATAATAATAATTATGATGGTGATGATAATGAAAATAATAATAACAATAACAATAATAGGATTCTTTTTTAAAAATTCACTGAGCCTTATCACATCTAAGAAATTTTGTAATTTTGTAGTATCATTGAATATATAGAGTTTGAGTTTATCAATAGTTTTACCAGGGTTTTTTTCTATTTGTTCAGAGTAGACCAAGTAGGTCTATACCTTGTACATGCCAAGTAAGTTCTATACCTTGTCACTGGTGGCTACATTGCTTCATTAGTGACTTAGGTGGTCCTCAGACTACCTCACCCTATTTATTTGGAAAACAGACAGTTTGTCCCATTTCCTGAATATGCTTTGTTATTTTTATGATGTCTTTCAACAGGTTTTATCTCACCCTTGTCTCCCATGTATTGACAAGGTAGATCTAGAGCTGCACTGCCCAATGCTTTAGCTCATAGGACATGAAGCTATTGGACTTTGAATTACTAAAGATCAATACATAGTAAAACTCAGTCCCTCAAACACACAAATCTTATTTCAAATGTTGAGCACATACATGACGCTAGCAAGTTCTATTGAGCTTTCCATGTATTCTGTGCACATACACATACAAAATGTCTCTATCATCACAGGAAGTCCTATTAGACCTGTTCTTACTAATGAGGATTAGGGTTGGGATTAGAGCTAGAGTTGGGATTAAGGTTAGGACTGGGGTTAAGGCTAGAGCTTAGGCATTTGATTTAGGTTTAGGGTATGTGTGGGTTAGAGTTATGGTTAATGTTATAGTCAGGTTAGGATTAGGGGCAATACTAGGATTGATGCTAATATTAATGTTTATATTAATGTTATTGTCATTGTTGCTTTGGTTTTGGCCAAGGCTATTTCATAGGTAGTGTTGTTCTACTTTTCTGAAGAAATCAAATGCTCAGTTGGAAAAGTGATAGTTACAAAAGCGCAAGGACCTGAATTTGAACATGGAACACCCACCAAAAACGATATACAGTGATACACTTCTTATAATCCCAGACCCACTGAGGAGTTTCGGAAGAAGAGGTAGGTCCCTGAAGCTTGCTGGCCAGACAGTCTGGTCAATTAGTGAGGTCCAGGTTCAGCGAGAAAACAGCGTAAGCTTGAGAGAACAGCAGGGAACCCACTCAAGCCCCCACCATGATTCTAGCCAAAACTGTCCCTTAATTCATTATTTCCTACTCTGGATCCCATAGGGCCATATGCCTCTCAAGCTTGGCAAAAATGGCAGTCTCACCATCCCTGTCTCTCCCAGAAAAGGAATCAGGCATTCCTGATCCTAGGAGACAGGCATGCTGAGATGGAAGCCACACTTTGCCTATCTCTGGGGAAGGAATGCCTGGTCCTACAGTAATGTAAGGTCTCAAGAAAATTGTATCAATGCAAACACTCCCAAGATCCTCACTGCACTGAAAGTCTTCTGCCAGCATCAGAGCATCACGGGGGGGGGG
>NW_022196904.1:65386473-65391268 GCF_008632895.1 Mastomys coucha
GTGCTCTCTGGTCGTACTCAGCCAGCTGAGATCAGCACACATATATAAAAGTTCTTTCTCCGAGAATGCACCAAAGGCCTCTGGAGAGTTAGTCACCCACAGACTGATCCCTTCTGTTCTGACTATCAAATATGTTAACCCTGAATCAAACCTTCCAGCAACCTGCGCAGGGCCAGACCTGTCTGATCCTACTTATATCTGAGGTTTATACTCCAAAGCTATGTGTGGCTTCCTGAAAAGCATCCTGCTAGATTATCTCCAAGTCACAACACAAATCACTTCCTGGCATTTCAGAGACAAGGAGCATCTAACACAGGATTCACAGATAGGAAAAGTCTGTTAAGAGAGTAATTTGCAGAACATTGTGATTTATATTTATCTTCATATCTAACCATACCAGAAACAATGAACATGGGTGGGGGAGGGGAAAGGAGGCTGCATTTGATCAGTAAATGTGTTGTGCCTGCACAGAAATACCACAGTAGATCCTACTAGTGTGTATAATTAGTAAATGCTAATTTTTAAATGCTGTGCATAGAAAGGAATGTTTACACGTGTAAAAACTGGCAGTAGAAAAATTCTAGGAGTGTGGTGGTTCTCATCCTCCTGCATAGGGAGGCTAGGA
The DNA here is from genome assembly GCF_008632895.1 of Mastomys coucha. Lineage (NCBI taxonomy): Eukaryota > Metazoa > Chordata > Mammalia > Rodentia > Muridae > Mastomys > Mastomys coucha. Next base: position 65,387,099 of record NW_022196904.1, read on the forward strand.
TGCCCATTTCCTAGGAGTCAGGGTTAGGTGGGTAGAGTAAAGGGTTTGGGGAGAGAGAGAGACCCAGGATATGAACCAGCTCCTCATGAGCTGCTGGCTTTTTGAACTTTGACAAATATCCACTGCAAACTCATCCTTAATATCTGAAACTGCCACATCCCTCCCCTTCACAGATCAAGAATATAACCTAAGAGCTAAAGACATAACCCAAGAGCTAAAGACATACACACAAAAAAAGCGCCTAAGCAAACACCAGGCTCATTGCAGAAGCTTGGTAAAGGCTGCTGTCTTCCACCATCGCCTGCTGCCTGGCCTTGTGGATGAAGGAGCAAATGGGGTGTTATTTTTTGTAGCATAGATGTGGTCTTCAAAAATCACTGCGAAACTCACAGTGACTTCCTCTCCCTGAGCCTGGATGTTCCCATCAGGGAAAGACTTTCTCACAGGGTTGCTGCAGGGCTTAGAGAAAGCACACCTAATCATGCACAGTCTCCCTCCCCACAGCTTGCCCTCCTCCCCCACCATGTACATAAGCTTCTGCAGAGAAGTAGGGCGGTCCCTGAGTGGGAGGATCTGAAACTAAGTGGGAGGAGTGAAAGAGGATGGTGCTAAACACTACACCAGGTCAAAGCAGGATGCTGCCTAGAGGGAGCAAAAAGCCTTTCTCCCTGGGTGGGACAAGTGGCTCCTCAAGGGGGAAGCTTCAAGTAAATCCTCTAGCTATCACAGGGGTGGGTAGCTCCTCAAATACCCAGGACACATGAACACATACACACCACAGCTGTGGTAGGAATTTTTCTTTTTATTTTGATGGGTGGTCTCCCTATGTTGCCTAGGCTGGTCCTAAACCCCTCACTCAAGTGAGCCTTCCACACTGGCTTTGCCAGTAGCCTGAATTACATGTACGTGAGCTGTGCCCAGCCTGCCATTAAAATTTAATGATAACCATGGCAATTAGCACAGAGACAGGGATCTAAAAAGATCCCTTGAGAGGTAATAAAAAAAAAAAGAAAAGCAATTGAGAAACTCTTCTATGATACCCAATAGGATCTGGACAAAGAGTTAATGTTCTGCTTCTAGGATATAAACAAAGATAAGAGAGGGACAGGCAGCAAGAACAGGGAGAGTTCTGCTTCACCTGCTGAACACCAAGGAATGGATTTTGATGTAGAGAAAATTTGGTTATTGCTGTTGGTTTTATTGGTTTTTTTTAATAATATATATACAAATATACACATATATATACATACACATATATGTATGTATAAGATACACACACACACATATATTAGCTTTCTTGCTGCTGACAAAAGCAACTAAAGAAGAGAAGGGTCGACTTTGCCTTAGGGTAGCTGATCACACTGCATCCCTAGTCAGATGACAAGAACATGATTCTGGTGCTCAGTTTACATACACTTAGGGCAGGTCTCCCTACCTCAATTAACCCAATCTAGAGATCCCCTTAGACATGCCCACGGGCTTGTCTCTGAGGTGATTCTACATCATGTCATGTTGAGGATCACAATATACGCACTAGGAGTTGAGCCTGGCATACGACAGACACTGAGCCAATCTCTGCCTGTTAGAAGCAAGTTATAGCTTCGCAGTGAGGAAACAGTATCTTGAATCAACAATGAAAATAATCTTTTCCAAAGCCCTGTTCTTTCTAGTGTGACCATCCTCCCAAGTTACTCTGGATAGTGCCTCCTGTCATGAAACCATTCTTTTTTTTTTTTTAAGACTGTTTCCTGCATGGTTTGTCTCCTCAGTCATGGTCCACGGGAATCTGAGAAGTCGTAGGAATATGCAGGCGCAGACTGGAAACCCATCTTCATCGCCAACGTTGTGGAAGGGGACTGTACATCACCGGGCGGTGCACTAAGCTTCCATATGCCACTAAGACACTAAGACACTAAGACAGAGCCTGGGGAGAGTGACCTCCCGGGGTGTCCACGTTGCAATGAAACCATTCTTAAAGAAAACTCCCTTTCACTCTCTTGGGTATTCTGGTTTGGCTCACAAATTAAATAACCATTCGACATTGCAGCTACCTCGTTGCTCTGTCTTTTTCAAGGTGTTTCTACAGAAAGGGTCAAAAATCAGAACAACGTTAAATATTCCCAGAAAGCAAGAAGCAATTATAAGAGGACTCGATTTTTAAGACACATTAACAAGCCACACTTTTTAAAACTATGCTGTAAAATAGCCTTCTGTACCTGTGGGCCTTGCAGAGTCTAGAGAACGCAAAACCCTATAAGCTCACCACTGCCCTGGGTCTAGCTTCCTGTTGTCTAGACACGTGGGAGGTTCCCTGACACCCATGCAGAGACAACAAAAGCAACCGGAAGTGCCAAATCCAGGCTTTTGTTGCCAGGAACCAAGAGATAACCCTGCTGCTTAGAGACTAGAAACTCGGTGTGGGTGGGGCTAGACGTTTAGCCCTACAGACTCGAGACAGCACCCGCCCAATGCTCTCTTCCCTTCCGGGCCTCTGGATGGAAGCCTAACCACCTGCCTTGTCCCTGGCCAGAGCCTCGTCTGCAGACCCTCAGAAAATTCAACAAATTGACATCTGCAAGTTCAAGCAGGAAGTCAAGGCTGCTGGAGACAGTCTATTTGTGCCTGCCTCTGAATAATTTAACACTCCCTCCAAAATAGACTATCATTAGAATTTGTCAATTCCTGTGCATTTAAGCAGACAGCTCAAAAAAAGAAAAAAGTTCCCACACGTATTACCTCCAAGTAGTGGAACAGACAGGTGGTGGCTCAGTTCTGTTCCCCCCCCCCTTTTTTAACCTCACTGATTCATCTGGCACAAAGGGAAATGTTGTCCTTTATTGTCTAAATAGCCCTGAGACCAAATCTGTACTTTAGGCTTGAGACATAGGGAAAAAAAAATCTAATTCCTACAAATGCACCTGTGTGTCTCTGCCTCCACCCCCTCCTCTGTGTGTGATGTGTGATGCTATTCAATTCGCTTAGCCTTTTGACCTCTGTTTCTCCAGCCCACAATAGTGAAAGGTGATTTGGCCTCTCCTGGTGGATGTAACAGGGCTAAATTAGTCAATGAGGGCAGTGCAGATCTCTCAAAGCGTTTTGCCTTTTCTATTCCCTATGCACTAGGCTTAAGTAAAATGGTTTCCAGTTCCACGAAGAACTAGCATGTACAGCTTCTAGATGTCCATAACCCCTTTGTGATTTAACAGGCTCCCAGTTACTTGCCCCCCCCCCACACACACACACAGTTGGTGGTGCCTATGGAAGAGGCTGTAGAACCTTTAAAATGTAGGACCTAGCCTGAAGAAGTGGATTGCTCAGGAGAGGAAGGTCTTACAAGGTATAGCCTGGGCTTGTTTCCTGCCAATGTCTGCTTCTTGATTGTGAGGATCCGATAGCCATGGAAACGCTTCCAGAAGCCATAATTTCCTGAGCATGATGTACTGTAGAGTCCTAAACTACTGTTCTGCCTTCCCCACCATCACGGGCTGTATCCCCTGAACTATGAGCCAGAATACAGACTCCCTTCTTTCCTTAAGTTGTTGGTCGGCTCTCCCCTTGGTCTCCTCTTCTGCGCGCTCCTTTCTCTTGGTCTTTGTCCTTCATCGTTCTGTGCATGGCACATCTCTCCTCTGCTTTTGCTCTGTCTCTCTGGATGATTTCAGCCAGACCTTCTGCTCTAGCCATGCCTATGACTCACACCTTGATCACACTCTTAGATTTGCAGCAGACTTCATTCAGGTGCCCACTGGGCCCATGAAATCCCAACATGCAATTCCTTACCCATTCTCCCTGCTGCGCTTTCTTGGGATCTTCAGCTGGCTGAGTCCTGCTGCTTTCCTCAACCTCTTGCCCACACTCACCAAGTTCTAACCCTTCCATGGCACTAGCATTAGTCATGGTTGACTCCTCCTTCTTCCCATAGTGCTACCAAGCTTTGGACCTCAGCCAGGCTTATCTACACATATGGCAGCGGCTGCCCACATGGTTCAGGTCTGCAGCTCCTTTCCTTCTAACCCATCCACCCTGCCCTCCCCATAGACATCCCCTTAGAATTAGATTGTTAGTGAAAGACCCGAACCCAGAGACCCTTCCCCGAAATGCACACTTAAACAAGGCTGGAAAATTACCAAGAGTTCCCCAGGCCGGTTTGGGGCCAAACAAGATCTTTGT
>NW_022196904.1:65391563-65393870 GCF_008632895.1 Mastomys coucha
CTGAGAGCAGACGCCCGGGTACCCGAAGCCCTAAATAAAAGCCTCTTTGCTCTTGCATCCGAACGCCTAGTCTCATCGTTCTTCAGTGCACGGCCTCGGCCTGATAGAGGCCCGAATCTGGGTCTCTTCATTAGTATGAGCTCCCTTTGCCGGACCCTTCCTGAGCATCAAGCACTAAGACAAATAAGCTCTTTGCCACCCCATTCAACCCTCCCGAAGCCTCCACTTGTCCCTCTATTTCACAGGTCAGGAAGCAGAGATTGAGGAAAGACAGTCCCACGCTACAGCAAAAAGGCTGACTCCAGGATGTGGACCCCAAACTGTGAAGTCTTACTGCTTCTGTCCACAGACCACACAGGACCAAGTCAATAGCTTCCAAAATATCCTTTAGGAGCTTTACACCCCCTACCAACTTCCTCGTGCTGTCCCCGGGAGCACTGCCTGTGCTGGCCCATCAAGCTCTACCTTCAGGTCTCCATTGCCTCCACTTTACTGCTGTCCATCTTTGCAGCCACACCCATGCAATCAGGCCAAGCCCATTTGAGCTTCCCCTACTCCACCCCTTTTTACCCATTCTACCACCTCCTTTGGCTCAGCCTCAAAGCTCCCTCCTCCCCTAGCTCCAACTCCAGACAGCTGATTTTTTTTCTTTTTGTTTTTGTTTTTTCGAGACAAGGTTTCTCTGTATAGCCTTGGCTGTCCTGGAACTCACTCTGTAGACCAGGCTGGCCTCTAACTCAGAAATCCACCTGCCTCTGCCTCCCAAGTGCTGGGATTAAAGGTGTGCGCCACCACCGCCCGGCGACAGCTGATTTTTTTTTCTGTCTTTGTCAACATAGTCCAGCCCTTGGCTTGTCTCTCTGCCATATCTTCATCTCAGTCTGTCTTAGGAGATGGACATCTATGTGGATACCCTCCATGTCCCACCCATAGTATGCCATACACTGACTCCAGAACATGCTGAACACTTATTGAAATAACTAGATCCCAGGGATCTTATATACACACATGAGCACTAGCATGATTTTCCCATTGGTAATTTATCTGTTAGCAGAACAGGAAGCTTGTATACAGCAATGAAGGGACCCCAGCTTCCAGCAGAAGCAGACTACTGATCCCGGGGAGTCATAGTTGATTTACTTTCTCAGATTTGCAGAAAGCTCACTGTTATAAGCATGAAGTCAATTTTAAAGAAAAGAGAAGAACAGCTTTCAAATTCTGACACATTCCCTGCTCTCGAATCCTACTTTCTCCAAGAACGGCCTTGGGGTGATTCACTGTGGAAGAAGCAGACATTGTTCCTGAGAAAGGGTGAGAATCTCCATCAGATGGCTGAGTGAGGCTGGTGATGAGATTCATCCCCAGAGGGTGTAAACAATCCTAGATTTGGTTTGAGTGCCCTCCCCCACATGGGGTGGGATGTTGAACCTAACATAGAAAAGAATTCTTGTCTATGGGTGTGCCTTCTTTCTTCCAGTGGGGTGGGCTCAAATACCTCAAGATGCTTTTCTCTGCAAAGCACCAAATACCATAATTCACCACCTTCTCCTGGGTCTCTCCACAGTCTATAAAATGTGTCCCACTTTAATGTTTATGTTGAAGAAACAAAAAACTTAAGAGACCTAGTACTGAACCTGACAACTTTGCAGAGTCAACACATACATCCTGGTCAACTCTTGTGATTTCCTGTGCTCTAATATACACAGGTTGTACCTGAGCTCCATCTATGGATACAGCGTGCCAGAGCCCTGAAGAATGGCTATACCAAATGCCTACCCCTTCCTCTCCACCCATCTCCACACCCTGTCTTCTCAAATCCTTACACATAAACCCTTTGGTGGGATGAGCCTTGGCTACACCTTTCCCAGGGAGTTATGAGATCCACAAAAAAAAAAAAAAAACGGAATCAAGGAAGGGTGGACAACCTGCTTTCTAATCAGCTCCTGGGCTGAGCCAACCTCAGAGGAAACGCTGTTGATGCGTGGGTGTGGAGAACAGGATGTTCTCTTGGCATGCTTACACCAAGGGCATGACAAAACTAGCTGGCTCTGGGACACTGCACAAAAGATTCTGCCGATCTGTATTCCAGACTACCCTCTCTGTTCTTTAATCAGGATATCTTAGAAATGTTTCAGTTCACTTTTCTCCCTCCTTCCCGTCGTTCATTCAAATCTTTCTGTTTTCTTTATTTTTTTCATTGTAATAAGGCTGTATTTCAATGACCCTCACATCAACAAAGGACTTTACCTCCATTGTAGCTAAGCTGAGAGTTGATAGTTCTGCTGCACCAAGAAATGAATTGTAGGC
>NW_022196904.1:65395384-65404060 GCF_008632895.1 Mastomys coucha
TTCTGAGTTCTTTATTGTTTCTATTTCCATGTTTAGAGTCTGGATGGTTTTGCTCATTTCCTTCACTTATTTGATTGTGTTTTCCTTGTAGTTCTTTAAGGGATTTTTGTGATTCCTCTTTAATAGCTTCTAGCTGTTTACCTGTGTTCTCCTGTACTTCTTTGAGGGTGCTATTTATGTCTTTCTTAAGGTCCTGTATCATCATCATGATAAGTGATTTTATATCTGAATCTTGCGTTTCTGGTGTAATGGTGTGTCTAGGACTTGCTATGGTGGGAGAATTTGGTTCTGATGATGGCAAGTGACCTTGGTTTGTGTTGTTTATTTTCTTACACTTGCCCCCGACATCTGGTTAACTCTAGTGCTACCTGCCCTTGCCAAATCTGACTGGAGCTTGTCCTTCCTGTGATCCTGGTTGTGTCAGAACTCCTCAGAATCAAACTGACTCTGTAATCCTGTGATTCTACGATCCTGGGATCCTGGGCTTGTTAAATCACCTGGGAGTGTGGCTTTCTCTGCGAGTTGTGGGACTGGCTACAGAGCTTGTGCCCAAGGTCTGCTCAGAACACTAACCCAGACAGACAGGAAGGAACCTGAGTCACTGGGCTGGCGGAGTTCCTGTGTGCCTGGTCCCGCTGGACCCAATTACTCCCAGTGTTGGGACAGATGTTGGTTCCTGCTCACCTCTGATCCTGGGTGTGTCAGAGTGCCTGGGAGTGGAGATTCCTCTGGGTGTTGTGGGACTGGCTGCAGAGCTTGAGCCCAAGGTCTCTGATCCTGGGTGTGTCAGAGCGCCTGGGAGTGGAGCTTCCTCTGGATGTTGTGGGACTGGCTGTGGAGCTTGCGCCCAAGGTCTGCTCTGGACCCCAGCCCAGGCAGACCAGAAGGAACCTGAGTCACTGGGCTGGTGGAATTCCTGTGTGCCTGGTCCCGCTGGTGCCAGTTACTCCCAGTGTTGGGACAGATGTTGGTTCCTGCTTACCTCTGATCCTGGGTGTGTCAGAGCACCTGGGAGTGGAGCTTCCTCTGGGTGTTGTGGGACTCTCTGTTTTCTTTAAGAAGAAGTGAACTCCATGTAAAATCGAGAGAAAAAGTTTGAGTACTTGCCACATGCCCAGCTTAGCACTGGAAGCCTGACATTCATATAGTCCTCACATAAACTCTCCAATAGAGACATACTCATTATCTCATTATTTGAAGGAAAACATCTATCTGGAGAAAGCTCAGGGGCGTTAAGTGAATTGGCAAAAACCACAGGGCTTGACAGAACTAGCATCTGAGTCTAAGTTCTTTGAGTCCAAAGTCCATGTTATGTGCCCTGCAGTATTGAATACAAGTACAGTTGGCAGTTATCCTTGTCTTGCTCCTGATCTCAAAGGGAGAACATTCAGTCTTTCAACACCAGCTGTACTGCATTCTCTGTAGATTCACCACAGATGCCCTTCAGTAGATTGATGAACTACTATTCAAGACCTCCATATTTTCAACATAAAAAGGTCTTGAATTCAACCAACCGAATGGTTTTTTTTTATATTGATTGAGATGATCATGTGAGTTTCTTTATTCTTCATTGTACAATGTGTTAATTTCAATTGACTTTTCAATACTAAGTCAATTTTTCAATCCTGGAACAAGTGCCATTTGGTCATGGTGCCTAGCGTTTTGTTTTGGCTCCTTATTTGGCATGCTAGCATGTGTCAAAGATCTTTGCATATTCCCAAAAGACATTGCTGACCTCCAGGCTTCTGGGTTTTTGCATTGTCTTTGCTTGGTTTATAGCCACTAAGTGTTTTTTATTTATGAGGCTGATCTAACTGAGCAGTTATAGTGAGCATAATGGTGGCTCCCCAAATATCTAAAACCCCCAAATCTGTGAATATTTACCTTACATGTTTAACTTATTTTGCAGGCATGATTAAGGATGGAGAGATTATTCTAGGTCATTCAGGAGAGTGCTATGCAACCACAGGATCCTGCTAAGTAAAATAAGAGAGGTAGGAGGGCTGGAATCCAAGAGAGAATTAAAAATGCTACACTTCTTGATTTGAAGCCTAGGAATACAGTTGGCCTCAAGAAGTTGACCAAGACACGAGACTAGGCTTCCTTTCTGAAGCCTGCAGAAGGAATACGACACTCCAAATACCTTCATTTTTGCTAAGTAATATTCATGTTGGACTTCTGCCCTCCAGAATCGTAAGAGGAGCCTTTCCTGTTTTAAGACACTAAGATTCTAATCATTTCTTGCAGTAACTATAGGAAACAAACACAAAACTGTGTACTGGGTTTTAGTACTTCCCCTAAATCAAGTGGTCTTAGTTAGGGTTTCTCTTACTGTAAAGAGACATCATGACTATGCCAACCCTTATAAAGGAAAGTGTTTAATTGGGGATGGCTTGCAGTTTTAGAGGTTTAATCCATTACCGTCATGGTGGGAAATGTGGTGGTAGTCATGGTGCTGGAGAGGTAGCTGAGAGTTCTACATCTGGATCAGCAGGCACCAGAAAGAGAGTGAGCCATCGATCCTGGTTTGATCATTTGAGACCTCAAAGCCCACCCCCCAGTGACACACTTCCTCCAACAAGGTCACACCTACTCCAACAAGGTCACACCTCCAATAATTCCACTCCCTATGAGTCTATGGGCAACATTTTTCATTCAAACCACCACACAGGTACAAAGCCTGCTTCACTAGCCCTGTAGAACACAGGACACTTTCACATCACCTAGGCTTTCTAGATGGGGGCATGGACTAGAATGGCACTCCCCTTTTCACAGAGATCTACACATAGGATAGAATCCTCCTCTGGCCATGAAAAGCTCTTCTCTGCCATTCACTAGGCTGACACATGGATCAAGTTCCTACATAGAAGGATGGTGAATGTCACAGAGCTAAAGCAGGCAAATGAGTCATATGTCCAGCTTCCTAGCCAAGTGCCCACTCCCCTAAGGCTCACAATACCACTGTATTGTTAAAGGAACCTTATTTCTGAAGTAGCCGGCAAAAAGCTGCCCTTCCTTGGGTGGCACTTAGAAAACATGGTCAATACTGCCTTCTGAGAAAGACCATTTGCTTATAGTTAGCAAGGCTAACCACTCTCTGAAGAGGGGTGAGTGTGTTCTTGTGAGTTCTGACTATGAATAAGTAATGTATTTCAATCATTTGATCATGGGCCAACAAAAGGGAGCACTCTCCAAACACCTGTCATTACACTAATTGTTACCATTGTTTATGGTATCCTCATCCCAGTTATATTTAAGAACAATGAATCTGGGAGCTTTCCCTCTTCAAGGTGACTCTATTTCCCCACTCTATGCTTTATGCCCTTACCTTAAACTCCTGAGATCTTGACAGAATCTTAGCCTGTGTACTGATATCATAATCATAATTATACAAATGCCATCTGGGATCATTGTTATATGGCCCATGAGATACTTTTCAGAAACCAAGGAAATGAATGTGAAGTCAAGTTCAGCGTCTAGCAGGCTGAAACCCCAGCAAATGCTTATACCTTCACTCATACACTCACTATGTCCTCTCTCACCTCAATGTTGAATTCCCAATCCATCCCTTCTTCAGAAAAGGATTCTATTTCAAGACAGGCACAGTAAAAGGGTAATGAAACCAAAATGAGCCTGTCAGTATTGGCAACGTCCCGTGGCTACTACATGCGTGAGAAGAGAAAGTCAAGAGACAGAAAAAGAAGACGGCAAGAAGACACAAGGAAAGCATGGCTACCGACAAGCCAGGGACAGGGCTTATGAGAAGATGAACTTCTATTGTTTAAGTTGCCCAGTCTCTGACTTTTGGGCTGTGGCAGATGTATCAAAGGAATTAATTCTCCTTTTATTTTAAATAAAATGTTGGGAGAAGAGGCGTTCTCTGACAGCAGAAAGGTTTCGTGTGTTTGTTAGTTGGTTTTGAGCCACTGTGACAATATCTGACTGAACAACTTCAGGAAGAGGTCTTTGGCTCATGGTTTAACAAGGGAGTGGCTTGTTCTGGTTCACTCTTTCAGAGAATATCAGAACATCCATGGGCATGGGGACATTCATGGTGGCAGGAGCGTGTGACAGAAACACTTATTATGATCAGGGTCAGTCAGAAGTAGAGAATGGACCTGGAGCCAGAGGCCAGACTACAATATTTTTGCATTTTTACTTTTTGTGTAAAGGTGTTTGGCCTATGTCTACGCATGTGTGCCATGTGTATGCAGTTCCTTTTGAGCTCAGGAAACGGTATCAGATCTTCTCAAACTGGAGTTACAGATCATTGTGAGCTGCCAAAAGTAAGTACTGGGAATGGAACCCAGGTCCTCCGGGAGAGTAATCAGTGGCCTTAACTGCTGAGTCATATCTGCAGCCCTACCATTCTTTTCAAGATTCATTTATTTGTGAGTATGACTGTGTACTTGTGTAAGTAGTATGCACATATGCGTGCAGGAGCACGTACATGTGTGCATACATGGAGGCCAGAAGAGGTCATCAAGTATCTTCCTCCTATATTACTCTCTATCTATTCCTCTGAATTAGAGTCTCTCCCTGAAACTGTAACTCACATTTCTTCTACTGTGCAGGAGGTCAGAAAACACAAAAGATGTTCCTAGCTCTGTCCTCCACAAAGCATTTGTGGTTTTCTAGGCTTCCAGTGTAGATGCTGGACTCAAACTCTGGTCTTCATGCTTGTACAGAAAGCATTCTTAACCACTGATCCATCCCTCCAACTCAAAAGTTACGATCTTCAAAGCCCCTTCCTTAGTGACCCACATTCACCAATATGGTCTTACCTCCTAAAGGTTTGATAGTCCCCCATAATAGCATTGCCAACTAGAAACAAGTGTTCAAAACATGAGCCTGTGTGATTTGTGTCAGAGTCATACCATAACCACATGAATTATAAAAAGCCCTTATCCCTTGGATGAGAATTTGTCTGGTAGGTTTCCCACAGACCACCTCTCCTCTCTCACTAGGACTGGGTGCTGTGCCTCACACTCAGTTGAGGCTTTGTCACTTACTGGGAAAGAGTTGCCATTAGCTTCACAATTCCCCAAAGAGACCTGCGTGGGGAGTTGTGCGTGGCAGCCTGGCAGAGGAAACACCACTAGCATCACAAATATGAAAAACTGTAAACTCACAAATGACAGATTCGTGACTTCCCTGGAGAATAAATAGCGAGAACAGATGGGTCCTGGAGCTGGAAGATTGCATGCAAATCTTAATAGAACTTTGATAATTTAATGAGTGTGGTGAAGAAAAATGGTGATCCAGTACCAGAACCAGTACTAGAACACAATTTTCCACTCTGATGTTTAACCCCAGGATAACTTCCCATATTGAGGAATGCAAGGTTGCAACGAAACAATTTCTCCATGGGTTTAAACCATCTTTCAGTGGGCTGGCACCCAGAGCAACTTGGTGCACCCTATGCAAGGACCTCTCTAGACAACAGTCTTCAGGATTTTCCAGGTTTTGTGTGCCCCAAGGAGATCAATAATCTTGCTTTTCCAAACTGCCTGACCCAGCCTTTTCTAGTCACTCTCTCCTTGACCATCTCTGGAGTGATTCAGTGAAGGCATGCTCCATAAAAAGAAGAAAGTACAGGATGAGGAATCTAACAGACTGGGTCAAAACTCAACCACTCACCAACAGTGTCTGGCAAGGTGTGGCTTGGTCTCTGTGTTCTGTAGGAGTAACATTCATTTCATTGCAGGACTTTCAGGCAAATCGGCAGTATAACCTTAGAGAGTGGCTTCACCACTTTGATTGCTTTAACATCAAACCAAGAAGCCCCAAGTCCTCTGCCACCAATGTGTGTCTCCTGAACAGCAACAAGCTCAGACACCACTCCATGGATATTGATTGAATGGGAGGAGCCAGAGCTCAACTCCATGACCAAAGCCACTTGTGGAGGAAAGGGTTTATTTCAGCTTACACTTCTAAGTAACAATCCATCACTGAGGAAAGTCTGGGCAGGAACCTAGAGGAAGCTGATGCATAGGCCATGGAAGAGTGCTGCTATCTGGCTTTCTTACAGTCTGAGAGGTTTAGTCTATCATCATGACAGAGAGCATGATGCCACACAGGCAGACCTTGTGCTGAAGAAGTAGCTGCGAGTTCTACATCTGGATCCACAAGCAAAAGAAAGACACTGGGCCCAACCCCTAGTGACACACTTCCTCAAAAAAGACCACACCTACTCCAATAAGGCCACATCTCCTAATCCTTCTCAAATATTGCTACCCCCTGGTGACTAAGCATTAAAAATGTGAGCCATTTTTATTCAAACCACCACACATAAATCTAGGCTTTGCTTGAAATCCTGTCCAAAGTGCATCTTCTTCAAGCTCTGTATTTTTTTTTTTGAATTGACTAGCAGACATTGTAATGTATTTACCATGTATAGCATGTGCTTCTAAAATCTGTATACATTATGGAACTGTCAGATAAAGCTAATTAATGGGAGAATTAAACAGAGATGGAGAGAAAGGGGGTAAGGGATGAAATATGGGAGAGAGAACTAAAACTAAGAGCCATTTGAAGGGTCATACGGAAACCTACTACAGTAGAATCTTTTTAAAAATATATACATATATGGAAGAAATCTAAACGGAGTCACGAAATAACAGGAAAACAATGGCCCAACTAGATATCTCTCATCACCAAATAAAACTTCCACTGGCCTGAATGGATTAAATCTAAATGAGTTTTTGGCCAAAGGTGTCCCATGGAACTCCTACCCCAAAAAACTCAGGCTGCTGCCAAGGCTATTTTTTGTTCTACACAAACTTATGGTAAGGCCCTATTGCTGAGGACAACACCTACATAAATCACTGGAGAAGTCAAGATGGTGCCTACATAGAGCCTTCCCCCCTACCTACTAGAGCTGATGGTACTGAGAGATACAATGCATGATGACAAAAGAGTAAACAGCAAGCCATCTACAAACCCTTTGATCTACAATAGCAATCTTCCTTCAAGATATGCTGATGCAATAGTGGCATACAATTTATGACAGTAACCAACCATTATCTGGTTGGTTTGAAGGCCCACTCCATAAGAGGGAACCCACACCTGACACTGCTCAGGTTTCCAAGAACCTGTGATTAGACAGGCCATGCACCTAGGGGAAAACCTGATACTGCTAAAGAAATGTAGTAATTAAGTAACTCCTAACAACATTCTGCTATACTCATATGTCAGTATCTAGCTCAGCAATCATCAGAAAACCTTCCTCCTATAATGAATGGAAACAATACAGAAACCTACAACTGGAATGTGCAGAGAATGAGATATCTTTAAACAGTCAGTCTTAAATGGGTTATCTTCATCAAACCCCTCCTCTCACGGCTCGGGGAATTCTACAGAAGAAGGGTAGAAATATTGTAAGAGCCAGTGGGGATGGAAGACACCAAGGAAACAAGGCCTTCTAGATACAATAGGGCTAATACACATATGAATTCACAGACACTGTGTGGTAACATGCACATGGCTTGTACAGGCCTAAGCCAGATACGGTCTCAGAACTGAGAGGGGAAGTGGACATCTTAAGAATAGGCCCTACAGCCAGCAGTAGATGACCAATACAAAAGGAGCTCAATGGTATTTGGGAAAGTTTTTTTGTCCCATATTGCTTTGTCTGGACATTTTTTTAACTCACATGTCTTTTGCTTATATGTTATGATTTCTGATTTTGAATTTTTATGGACTTTTAGTGTGTTTAAATGTGTTTATCTCTGCATCTGTATGTGTTTCTTACATTTTTTTCCTTTGGTCTTTTTTTCTGATTGTTTGTTTTGTCCTATTCTGAATTGTTTTTTTTTATTTTATATAATTTGGGGTTTTTTAGATGTCTGTCTTTTTTCTAATGAAATAGAAAGAAAGGGATATGGATTTGGGTGGGTGGGAAGGTAAGAAGGATTCTGGGAAGAGTTGGGGGAGGGGAACCATAATTAGAATATATTGTATGGAAAAAGATCATCTATTTTCAATAAAAAAGGATTTTATAAAACCAGTACATACAGTAGAAGCATCTGTTAAAGCTAACTCATACGTGCACTTCCCTTGACTTAATCATGTGAGGAGTAAGAAAATTTAAATCTATCCTGAGGATTTCCATGAATAAAGTATTTATTCAACAACAGTCACCATATCATTGCACCATGTATCTCTTGAACTTACTCTTCCTAGTGGAAACATTGTATCCTTTGATAAAGATCTCCCAAATCTCCCTGACCTTGGGCCCCGGTTGTCCTGTTCTACTTTCTGCAAGTTCGGCTTTTCAGATGTCAGATTCCACACTGGAGTGAGACTGTGCAGCGTTTCTCTTCTCTGTGTCTGGCTTATTTCATGTGATATACCATCCTACAGGTTCTGGCTTTTATTTCATAACATCTTGAAAAGTACAGGAGTAGAAACAGACAAAACTTTAGGGAAGATGAGCCCCAGCTACTTCGTAGTATCTTGATGGGGACCTACAGTTTGGTCAAATCACTGGAAAAAAAATAAATCAGGCAAGTAAAAGCATCAGGGCTGGAGGAGCCAGAGCGAGAACTGAGAGAGTTAACTTTGCATGGTGTGAGCTGACAAACAGGGTAGAGGGGGCTGGGTCCAAATGGCTTACAGTGGAGGGAGCAGAGAGCTGACTCAGCAGGAAAGACGTGTGTGTGTGTGTGTGTGTGT
>NW_022196904.1:65404214-65406005 GCF_008632895.1 Mastomys coucha
GGGGTGCTCAGCTACTCAGCTACTCCTGCTTCTCAGAAAGTCCCTGGGGAGGCCATCTGGGATCCCTATTTGTGAGCATCATGATCTAACTGTTCGTGGGGGGCAGGAAGGGATTTTTTTTTTATATAAATCCTTACTCTGAGCCTGCCTCTGTGCTCATCTGACCGAATCTACAACATCCTGAACTTATGAGACATTTATCAACAAGACAAGAGAGGGCAGATAAAACGCAGCAGAGGGAAGTCTTGGGAGCATACATTGCAAATAGTCTTCAGGCCAGATTCCTGAAGTCAACAGAAGTCAACAATATTTTACTTTTAAAATATCAATGTAAATAGAGGTTGAAGGATGTCCCTACTCCACAAGAACTATTTCAGAAGCTGGGGGTGGTGGCACACTCCTTTAACCCCAGTACTTAGGAGGCAGAGTACTGCCTCTCTGAGTTTGAAGCCAGCCTGGTCTACAGGTCTACAGTGTGAATTCAAGGATAGCCAAGGCTACACAGAGAAACCAAAATAATAATAATAATAATAATAATAATAGCAATAACGATAGTGATAGTAATAATAATAAAGTATCTTAGAGTTCAAGGGTTTTTTCAGATGTTCTAATATTTGCATATATATAATAAGATGTCTTTGGGAAGGGACCCAAACCTAAACACAAAAATCCAGTTACATGCACCATGTACACACAGCCTAAATTCATACAGTAGTCTGAGCATGCCTGTACTTTTTATTACATCTTCTCACACACTAAGCACACATAAAGCACACACGCAGACATGGAATTTTCCACCTAAGGTGCCATGTTGGGACTCAAAGAGCTTTCAGTTTTACAGGATTTCAAACTGCAGATGCCCCATCGGGAATCCGTAATCAGAGAATGGGTTTCCAAGGGGGTTGCAGTGGGGAAGGGAGTGGTGGGAAGGAGAGACCTCCAGCAGAACTTCCACCTGTGCAGTTTGGCAGCGTGTGACTTTGCCTCTCTAAAGTTCAGGTGCTCCCTTCCATGATTATAGTCACTGTGAACACGGGAGTGTGAGGGTAGCACCCTCCCATCACTGGCCATCCTTTGGAATGAGCTTTTCGGAAAGCCACTTAGCAGCACAAATGAAGGCCTGTGTCTTGAGGTTTCCCACTTACCAAATCTGCTTCCACAGCAAATATTTTTCCAATCATAATAATATTAATCATAAAGAAAGCAGCTACCTTGGTGGAGAACTTGAATCCTCACTGGTTTCAACAATAAATGTGGGTCATTTCCTAATCCCTTACAAACATAAAAACTGGAATAGATCACTTCAGGGATGGTCCATCAGTTCATAATAATCAGAGCCAGGAGTTGGGTTAGTCGTTTGCTAAATCCAGGCAGGTCACTGGGCAGCTTAGACTAAAACATAGAACAAGTAAATTGCTCACCATAGCTGTGAAGTGCCTTAGATATATCTTAATTTATTTCTTCATCCACTTCAGCCATCTAATCTCCTCTCGAAAGCTGAGAGATTGTCAAATTAGAAAAGGATTTATCTTTAGAAAGAGAGCTCTTACCATTGGGGAAAGCTTGCTCTCCCAGAAATGTCAACCTTTTGCTCATTGCAAAGATAGGCTCCCTGCCTGCATTTTTATTTATGCATTTTGGTCTCTACCTTGTTCTAAAAAAGTAGAGCAACTGGCCTGAGCATCCTGCAGGGGATTCCATCTGCTACAGGCCAGACAGAAGCTGTGGATTAAGAATAAGAGCCAGGATCCCTGAGCAGATCAATCAACACGCCCACACCACCCGCCACCC
>NW_022196904.1:65406015-65439227 GCF_008632895.1 Mastomys coucha
CCCCGGCCCTGCCTCTGTGCAGACAGCTCATTAACCAGTATATAAAATAATATAAGGCTCCACACAGTGCTAAAGGGGAGCACGACAGACCCATGAAGAAAAATCAGAGGTAGATTTAGCTTGTCATTCGCACTGGAAAACTAAAAGAAACATACCAGTAACAATAATAATTACAACTGGAACCGGGAGATAGATTTCCTCTGGCATTGTCATTACTTACACTAGTTCTCTTTTGTTTTTCTTTTTTTCTTTTTTCTTTTTTTTTTTTTTTTTTTTTTTTTTTTTTTTTTTTTTTTTTTTTTTTTTGCACTCCCTCAACCCTCCCTGCCTCCCTCCAGATGCCTACTCTCTCTCAATTCCTGGCCACACTTGGGTGTATATAGTCTTTTCTTCTTTTTTTATTAGGTGTTTTCTTTATTTACATTGCAAATTTCATCCCCTCCAAATCCCCCCTATCTCACCCTCCCCTCCCTGCTCACTAATCCACCTACTTCCCTGTCCTGGCATTCCCCTACACTGGGGCATCAAGCCTTCATGAGACCAAGGGCCTCTCCTCTCAATGATATCCCACAAGGTCATCCTCTGCTACATATGCAGCTGGAGCCATGGGTCCCTCCATGTGTACTCTTTGCTTGGTGGTTTAGTCCCTGGGAGCTCTAGGGGTACTGGTTGGTTCATATTGCTGTTCCTCCTATGGGGCTGCAAATCCCTTCAGCTCCTTGGGTTCTTTCTCTAGCTCCTCCATTGGGGACTTTGTGCTCAGTCTAATGGATGGCTGTGAGTATCCACTTCTGTATTAGTCAGGCAATGACAGAGCCTCTCAGGAGTCAACTACTTCAGGCTTCTGTCAGTAAGCACTTGTTGGCATCCACAATGTTGTCTGGGTTTGGTAACTGTATATGGGATGGACCCTTAGTTGGGCAGTCACTGGATGGCCTTCCCTTCAGTTTCTGTCCAAAACTTTGTCTCTGTATTTCCTACCATGGGTATTTTGGTCCCCCCCTTCTAAGAAAGACTGAAGTATCCACACTGTAGTCTTCCTTCTTCTTGAGCTTCATGTAGTCTGTGAATTGTATCTTGGGTATTCCAAACTTCTGGGCTAATATCTACTTATCAGTGAATGCATGTCATGTGTGTTCTTTTGTGATTGGGTAACCTCACTCAGGATGATATTTTCTAATTCCACCCATTTGCCTAAGAACTTCATGAATTCATTATTTTAATAGCTGAGTAGTACTCCACTGAATAAATGTACCACATTTTCTGTATCCATTCCTCTGCTGGTTCTTTCCAGCTTCTGGCTATTATAAATAAGGCTGCTATGAACATGGTGGAATATGTGTCCTTATTACATGTTGGAGCATCTTCTGGGTGTATGCCCAGAAGTAGTATAGCTGGGTCCTCAGGTAGTACTATGTTCAATTTTCTGAGGAACCACCAAACTGATTTCCAGAGTGGTTTACACTAGCTCTTTAATGCTGATGGCTTGTCTGTAGGTAGTTTTCCTAGGGCCATATTGCGTTGGCCCTTTCAGTGCCTATAAGCTTCTGAGCTAAGATTAGACAAGTCCCTCCTTATGATTCAGCTACTGTTGAAGCATTCCTAGGGCTTCTGCTCCTACCTTAACCATTAGGCTTTTTCCTTGCACTTTCCCAAGCCCTCATCAAATCCAAAAGAAACAATTTCTTTAGCACTATTACCCATCTTCCCCTGTAGTTATGGACTCTCGATTAAGCTATCTACCCACAACAATTTTTCAAGCTAAATGTATACTCTATGTCTTCATGGTCCAAAGTCAGGGCCACGACCTCTTTTGAATGGTCATTTAATTCTTACATTATTACAGATCAGCAAGCTTCCAAGGACAAGTAATTGTCCTGACTCTCTTCCTAGAAGCACATACAATGCCCATGAAGGACTCTCTCACAGGCCCTTCATCAGGCTTTGTAAAGCAAAGCATTTGCATTCTTGAGCAAGTACTTGCTATAGGTGAAGATGCCAAAGAGTCTACTTTCCCTTGAGAGCCCTATTCTTAACAGGATGCACCAAACCCAGGTTTGCTATCTCTTAGAAAATCTTAAGAGATCTCAGAGGTGGACAAAGTAGAGTGTCTCTGTATCCCACCACAGAGCATCTGCAGATGCATGGTCATTGCCACAGTAATAGAAATGAAACTGTCCATCAACAGATGAATGAATGGCTTAGTAAGCTTTTCGTCACTGTGTTAAAAGACTGCTTGAAACCAAGCAGTCTTTCCTTGTGAAGGAAAAGGCTTGCTTCGCCTTATACTTCATGGTCCATCATTGAGGGGAACCAAAGTAGAAAGTCAAAGCAGGAGCCTGGAGGAACAGAAGCAGAGACCATAGAGGTGCACCGTGTATTGGCTTCCTCCCCATAACATGTTCAACTTGGTTTCTTATACAACTCAGGCCCACCTGCAGAGACAGCAGTGCGCACAGTAGGCTGAGCACATCCACCTCAGCAACATGCCCCACAGACATGCCACAGGCCAGTCTGATATTGGTAATTCCTCAACCAAGGGTCTCTCATCTCAGACAACTCTAGTTTGTATCTAACCAGCACAAATGGATAAAGAAAATGGGTTTTTCTGTGAACTGCTGGAGTGTGTGAAGGAGCTAGTCCTACAGATCCAAAGCTGCAGGATCTCCAGGACACAGGGCAACAGCAGGGTATCCGAGAGGAATCCCAGTGGGGATCCTGTATTGATAATGTAGCAGAAGCAGAGGTCTCAAACCAGATCGATGATTCATTGCAATGAATATTTGCAAGTAAAGAAGTGTGGACAAATGGGTATGGTGTGGGACACACTGTTGTCACACACTACAACTTCCACAATGAGATTTTTTTTTCTTTTGGTGGGGAGGTAGCAAGGGCAGAGGGAGGATATGAAGGGACGGGAAGATGAATGGGATTGGGGTGCAGGATGTGAAATTCACAAAGAATCAATAAAAATTTTTTTAAAAGAAAATGTGGTTTCTACATACACAATGAAATTTTACTCAGCTATAAATAACAAAAGCATAAAATATGTGGGAGATATATGTATCTGAAAAATATTAAGTGAATTAACACAGACTCAGCAAAACAATGACAAAAAAAATGTTCTCTCTCCAATGTAAAACCTGCTGTCAAAATTTCAGATTTGTATGTTTAACTTGGAGTGTATATAGAGTGGCAGGAAAACTAGGAAGAGAACATTAAATGAGGTTCTTAAGGGAGGGGAGATAGCACATGTATATGAAAGAAGGGAGAGCGGTCTCTGGGGAGTTGGGGGCGGGGGTCAAACAGGCATAGGGAAAGGAGAGGTATTGGGAGAGTTAGCCAAAGCTTCAGATGTCTGAAACCCATATGGAGAGCTAATTAAAAGCATAATTTAACAAAAGGAAGCTTGAAGTTAAGCACCCTGCACAGGTGGATAATTCTCCTCCCAAAAGCCATGGATTGTTGAACAAAAATCCCAGTGGCAGGCATGGGGCACCTCCCCATGAATTGTTGGTCAGTAAGACCCCAGAGGCTCCTAAAACAAAATAGGCTTCTGTCATTGCTTCTGGTTGCCCATCACGACTAGTTGATAATAAGACCATATTTCTGAAGACTCCATGCACTATACCATAGGGGAACAACAATGAAGCAGACATGGCACTTTACTACCTAAGTCTGTACTCTGGCACTAGCTTCGGATTCACTCTCGGGCAGGGATGCTTGCAAATTCCCCATCAGCAGCAGTCTGAGAAAATCGCAAGAGCTAAGGCCATTTTTCTAGCTCTGTTGGTGCATGCAAAGACAAGACAGGCTTCCCTTCCAAAAAAGTGTGACCCTGCTCTGCACTTTAAAAATCCCACTGGGAATTCTAGCCACAGAACAATCCTTTCGTTGTGAATTCTGTCATCTGTGACATACCTCATTCTCTGCCTATTTTTATTCTCTCTAAGCAAATAGAGTTTTTTTTCTCACTTGAAAATTATTATACCACTGCCAGCTGCTGGGATTACACGAATAAATTGATAATAGCAAAGCAATATGCTGCCCCGTGTTCAAACATCACCGCACAACAACAAAGCAGCCTGAAGTGCCAGCTCCCATTCACAGCCTGCAAGCAGAAGCCCCACAAATGAAGACCACCCACTCTTCCAGCCTCAGGGGGACAGAGTGTCAAGCAGCACGGTCCCAGGATGGAGTTTGACTCTTCCATTGCCAATGTACTCCAAGTCCAGGGAGAATGTGCAAAGTCATGTTCATCCACCAAATAACTCAGTGCAATGCAGACACTCCTCTCCCTTTGAGTGGGGTTAGCACCCTGACATGTATTAATCAGGCCTCTGGGTCTTCTAGTTGTAAATATGCTTGCAATTCTGAACAACAGAATAAACAATTAATATTAAAAATGTTTGTGCCAGGCAGTGGGGGTGCATGCCTTTAATCCCAGCACTTGGGAGGTAGAGGCAGGCAGATTTCTGAGTTCAAGGACAGCCTGGTCTACAGAGTGAGTTCCAGGACAGCCAGGGCTATACAGAGAAGCCCTGTCTCAAAAAAAAAAATGTTTGTATATATTTTATATACATAGACAGAGATACCTTATAACTTACTAAGCTGTGATATACCCCCTAAGAACAGGGATCGAATCTTCTCTGCTTGCCACTCATCCCAGTGCCTGGCACAATGGGCCATCAATAAACATTCAATACATACATACATACATACATACATACATACATACATACATAATACAGGTAAAGGAATTAAAGGAGGAAATCTGCATTTTTTGGCTCCTGTGCATTTTAGTTTTTTAAATGCAGTCCTATAGTAAGAAAGATAGTTGTGAACACTTGAGCTCCTAAGTAATGGAGGAGAGCTGGGGGAAATAGTCAGCCTTTGGAAGTCTACAATGCTCTCCCATGAAGCTAATGTTCCATGAACCTATTTCAGCTGGAGGAGTCTGCTCAATGTGGCAAATACCTGTGGGGTTGGCCTGCCTAGCAACCATGTTCTCTTCTCAGGTAGCTTCCTTTGAAGAAATTCCCCTAGCCTCACTACATGCAATTTTGGCTTTTCACATTTTGACCTTTGGGTTTAGGTGTGGTCCCCAGCTAGACCAGGCAGAGTTCTCTCAGCCCAGAGATGAATTTTAACCACCACAAAGCCAGAAAAAAAAATCATGGTGGAAGTTGTCCCTTCTGCGTGTTTCCAAGCGGCTTATCTGTTAGTGAGGTAGTGGCCTAGACTGTTCATAGACATACTGAGACTTGGCTAGAACTCAGTAGGGAATTCACACCAGTGGAGACTCTTCCCATAGATTCACTGCTCTGCTATCTCAGCAAAGGTCCTTGACCTAACTCCTTCACAGAAGACCAGAGCAGTACAAAATAGAGAATCTCAAGCTAGGAATTCTGGGTCATAAATCTGCCAGGAGTAGTAAATCACTCCACCTCTTGGACCCTCGGTCTCTTTCTCCCTAGCATGAAGGAACTAGAATGAATGCCCACAAAGGGTCCTTGTGTGTTAACTCAGCAGAAATTGACCCCCTGAATCTCGGGCATCGGCAACACAAAGCTCACATTGTGGGGCCAGCAAAGCTTTGAGTTTAAAGCAGTTAATCCCTTGGCTGATGACTGGAACAAAGAGGATTAACCTCAGCTGAGATAGTCACCATCCAAAAATAGAGCAACCCCAAGAACATGCGAGACATATAATACACCCCGCCTTCTCTCAGACGTGCTTCTTCTCTTAGGTTCTTTCTCTCTTGGCCATTAGTAAACACATAGTTTAACCGGCACCTAAAAGCTAAGGGGTTAGATTATCAGGATCTCTTCCATGTCCCTCCACTGCCTTCCTAAATTCTCCAACCCAGCATTCATTTATCCTCCTTTGAAATACACACACTCAAGATTCTCCATGTCTAGTACTAAATAAATAAAGCATCCACACTCCATGTGCCAGCAACCACGTCAGACATCTGAGCTACAACAGCAGCCAAGATGGCAGTCTCAACTCTCAAACCAATGGGAATGCTCCTGTTGTAAGTTGTAAGCTGTATGCATCGCTCAGTACTTCATACCATCATCTCCTTCAGGGTTCTCCCACAAGGCCAGGAAGCTGATCTTACAGTGACCAGTCCACAAGTGAGAAAACTGAGACTGAGCAGTTAAACATTGTGCATGAGGTTATGTAGACTGTAAGCATCACGGAAAGTCTCTTGGTTTCAAAACAATAGAAAATTCTAGAACATTCTCAATATTTTGTAGAAGAAACAGTGGGAGAAAGAAAAGGGGGTGCTGGATTTTGATCTCTTGAGAGGGTATATGTACTCAAGGAATATCTAAAAAGACCTTGGAACTGGAGTTTCTGACAGCTGTGAGCTGCCATGAGGGTGCTGAGAATTGAACCCAGGAACTCTGAAACAGAAGGTAGTGTTCTTAACTGCTGAGCCATCTCCTGAGGCCTTAACTCTGTACTTATTTAAATTTAAAGCATTCCTAAAGAACAGACAACCTGAGTCATCTCAGCTGTAGTGTGTGTGTGTGTGTGTGTGTGTGTGTGTGTGTGTGTGTGTGTGTGTGTGTGTAGAAGAAGAAATATACTAGCTCTTTCTGCCATGCGTGGCCATAAGCTTACAAAAACTTGTTCATGAAACTTCAGACTCTGGGCTGATAGAGATCATACCAGTCATGGCAAAGTTATCAGTGGGTAATGTCAACTATTTAACTTGTTCAGCCCTTTCCAGGGCCAATCGGTGGTCCACCCATTCTCATGTCCAGACTCAATCCAACAAAAGAACTATAATGTGGCCATGCCCACCTGAAGTGATGCTGGGAGATGCAGTCTGCATAGTCAGGAAAAGGAAGAAAAGATCTTTGATGAACAATTTGCCAGTATTTGTCACAGGCTCCAACAGCAAATCGTCAATATGGTTATTTCTGAATAAAGAAATTAATGCAGTGTGCTTAAATGCATAGTGAGAGTTATAGGTGGGTTTCACTCTTCCTGATTTTTCTGGATGCCTATAGTGTGGTTTTAGTATAATCAAATTGGTAAGACTTTGAACAGCATAGGTGGAACTGTGTAACCCAGACAACTGGCTAGGAAATAAACCCAACCATTGCTATTTCCTGCCTCTCTAGAATACAGAATAGTCAGGCCCAACTACAGACTTGTGAATCCGCACCTCCTTTTAAAATGTTGGTGCTCTAGGGAGGCACTGTTGAAGCTCACCCCTCTTCCACACCTGCTCCAAATGGAGCACCCAGGTATTCTCACATCACCTACTCTAGGCAGCAATGTTCTAGGTTCTTCTTTTTCATAGTTAAATATTTCCCAGAGTCTGTGACTTAAAGCCTCACCAAGTGATCCATCATACTTGGTCAGAGCTATTGTTTCCTCTCTGGATGGCTATCTGTGATCAAGGCCAAACCAAACTCATGATCTGCTGAGGTCACACATAGCCAAGCCTGTGGCTAGGGAGCTGAGGATTCAAGGAGCCATTTTGAGGGGCAGACACTGAGTTTCTCTACATGGTACAGTAGGTTTTTTCCTACTAAATACACTCAGCAATTACTTTGAAACCCAGAACAGCTTCCAGGGAGAGTCCTTTCTGTGCATTCATGAGGCAGCAAGATCTGTTCTAGAACTTCATGCAAATGAACTCACATCTTCTTCCCCATGTTCTACAGAGTAAGTAAGTCCACCATTATTCCCGTTTTTCTGATTGAAAACTGAGGCTCAAAGCTGCCATATGACTTACACAAGTCTAATATGAGTAAGAAGCAGAGCCCAGATGGGAACCTATGCAGACTGGCCCTAGGGTCCCTGGGTCTGAACTATCTCCGTATATCATCACAGGGATAGCAGCACAATATCCCTGAGCCCTCAAGGGTCAAAATCAGGAGATCCTGACATTGCTGTGTCCTCTCCTGCCCCATCACCCAGGTTCAGAACCCCACCTAGAGCATACCAGTTTTTCTTCTCCCTCAGACCTGGGCTATACTCCAGCCAGGCTCCCTATGTCTGTGCCATCTGCTACAACCCAGATCAGGCAGAAGTCAGCTTCTGTGGCTGGCAATAGAGCAGGGTCCGCGGGCAAAGCAGGAAAGACGACAGGAGTAACCTTCACTGGACCTCAACTCTGGGGCACAGCCAGGAGAGTCCCAGAACACTAGATCATTCAAAGGAAGCTACTGAAGGACCCACCCAGCCTGGGAAGCTGGGAAGCTCCTAAGACAGCTTCTGGACCTAATGATGAAGTGAACCCAGGCCCCGTTTTACTGTTCTCTCTTGACCTTTCATAGATGCTTGTGTTTCTGCAGCCCCACTGTGGGCTCTGGTTATATATATATATATATATATATATATATATATATATATATATATATATATATATATGTAAATAATATATATGTGTGTGTATGTATATGTATTTTATATACATATGTATATATACACATGTATACATATATATATACATGTGTATATATGTATACATGTGTATATATACATATATATGTGTATATGTGTATATATATATATATGTATATATACACATATATATATATATAGTTTACTGTAAAGTCTTAGGTAAGTTATTTTCTTCTCCAAGGACAGATGAGGAGTATAGATTCATTGCTTTCTAAGCTCCCTTCAGCTTTGGGACATTAAGATTTAGTTCAGCACAGGCCTTTTACTCCCTTGGACATATTCCAGACCTGAAAAGGAATCTGCCCAACTTTTCCATAAAGCAAAGCCGGCCCACCTGTAAGGAATGATGGACAGGTCCATTAGTCTGAGCAGGTTCTCTTCCTTCTCCTTAGCAGATTCATTTGCAGCTTCTACCATGGAAAGATCAGAATTGTGACACCCTCCTACCTACAGGAGTTCTGGAAGCCTGGAGTTTCTGTCACTTGCTAACCACACAAGGATGACAACAGAGGCAGCACTCAGCTCCCACACTGTACAGTCTGTTTCACCCACTGGACACCTGAGGTCCAAGGCTATAAGTCTGGAAAAACTACCTTGTCCTATCGCTATGTAGCTGATGGAAATGGAAACTCAGTTGTGTAAAGATACTTGTGTCTCTGAGCCTCATGCTTTCTGATTCCTAACGTGGATGCAGGAGGAAAGACGTGGTGACCTAAAAGACACTAAGTTCTTAGGCATTAAGTGGTCACCACAATATGATGCAGGCTCCGAAGAAGTTATGTACACAGGAACTGGTGGTAGCCTCCAAAGACACAAGGCCCAAAGGCAGAAGACAGGAGGAGAGAGACCACAAGCCAGTGATATGCTGATGACCAAGTCATCACTGTGTGTTTCTCGTCCAAGACAATATGGAGCAAACACAACAATCCTTGTCCAGGAGAACAAAGACAATGGTGAGTGCTCATAAGTATATCTATAACCACACACTGTGCACATGTGTATCTGCATTGAGGAGAAAGAGATCCTCCCAGTACAAGACCATGGGGCAGATTTTATGAAAACAGTCTCCAAGGAACTCCAACAAGAAAATCAGTGTCTATACACTCCAAGTGACTGAGAGATTTCCATCATGAAATACCAACACACTGTGCCACACTCTATAACTGGCTTACAATAGAAACAGACTTATTTCCCTCAGAGTCATGTGAGCCATCTCTAGCCCACAGGGTCATTATTATTCACCTCTATAATACTGAATACTAGAGGCCTCATACAAAACACCTCGACATGTATTAATGTCACATTGAGTTCATGGGTCTCCCTCCAGTTGATATGGTGATGCTCTAGCTAACACTGAGTTCAGCACAATTCCAAATCAGGGAGTGAGGTGAGAACTACAGAGCCCTTGGACATTTATGATTCCTCTTGTCATCATCATCAATGTCATTGTCACTGTCACCATCACCATCACCATCATTGTCACCTTCATGATCATCATCACCATCACCATCATCCTCATCCTCAGCATTTGATAGCTGAGAAAAGCAAAGCCCCAAAGAAATCAAATTACTTACTTGCTCAAGTTTTCACAACTAGAAAGTAGCAAAGCCTGAGTTCAAATTCAACTCAATCTAATGCTAAACCCATTATTCCATTTTAGCTCCCTTATTTAAATATAAGATGTGCTTACTAGCTTTTCTGAGTTTATATTTGTCTACTTTGTATCACTACAACAAAATGCCTGGAGCAGGGAACTTTATGAGAAGCTATTGATGTGGCATGTGGTTTGGGAAGTCTAAAGTCCATGATTGGATAGCACCATTTGGTCACCTTCTGGTGAACTCCAACATGTCAGAGAAGCAGGCAAAGAACTAGACATGTAAAAGGGGCCTTGTTTTACAGGGCTTGTTCCTATGAGAGCTAAGTTACTCCATGAAGCCAACACTAAAGCCTTTGGAGGACAATGGCCCTGTGAGCTAATTACCTTTTATAAGCTCCACCTCTTAAAGGTTCCAGCACCTCATTTCTATACTAGAGAGCAAAGCAAAGGAATCTTTGAGGGTGTTGTATGAATTTCCCCTAGAGATATAAACAAAGTCTGCTTACCCTGACAAGGCCCCCAAGTTGAGCATGGGAAACCAATAAATTTATTAGGCTTACATACAGAAGCATGGGTGAGAGATAACTGACAGGAGAATGGGGGACTTCAAAACAACCACATCACCAAAGGTCTCACCTCAACATGGACATCCTGTGACCACATAGATGGAGTTCCCCCATTCAGTCAGTGTTCCAACCTCAGATCACAGACCTCAACACCTCTACATCTTGATATATCCATCCTCTGCATCCTAACAAACCATACACAGCTGGGGCGAAGCACATATAATGGAAAAGATATGGTATAGAACTGGGTGACTGGAATATATGAGGGTCAAATGACTGTTCTCATGCTGTCTATGAGAGAATCTCAACCTTGTTGAAGATCTCTTGGAGTAACCAGGGGTGCTCTGATTAAGAGAGTAATGGCTGTTATTCTCACATAAACTAAAACTAAACCATAGGTTTCATTCTTTACTTTTCTCTCTCTTTCTCTCTCTTTCTCTCTCTCTCTCTCTCTCTCTCTCTCTCTCTCTCTCTCTCTCTCTCTCACACACACACACACACACACACACTATCACTTTCAATTATTGTAACTGCTTTTTCTTATTCCAGTCCTCCTACCCCAGATATTACAAACAAAACTGATACTCATCCCAAATCAGCCAATCTCTGAGGAGTCATTGAGCAGCACATAACCTGGGATCAAACCCTTTCCAACCTTCTCATTTTCCAATAATAAAGATTGCCTATGCCTCTCCTTTTATAAACAGAAGTACATTATGCTAAATACTGTAGAAGAGGGATTTTTCAAGTAAGCTGGTGACATGCTTTCACTCAGCATAAGTTGACTTAAATAACTTTCTCCTCCTTCCAGAATTCTTCCTTGCTGCTTCTGCTTCATCTCAAATTAAAAGCAGTACAATAATAATCCAAGAACATCACACCCCTGAATTTCAGCCACTTCTCCCTGGAGAATCTTTTTTTTTTTTTAAGTCTGAGCTATTTTTTGTTTTCCACGTGTTTCTCTTTCCTGCCTTGTTGATCTGTGTTTCTTTCTATAAGGCATAAGCAATTGAAACCCTCACATTTAAAGCCTGTTTTCATTCCCCAAGTTCTACAGTTAAGTCTCCCAGGAAACCTTGAGAAGGAGTGGGATCTCTTCAGGGAGTTACACTTCAAGGTCCAGCAGAACAAGCATTTACAGTTGTCTCTAGTGAAACTCCTCCTTTCAGTCACCCTGCAGACAGTCACTGAGCACATGCTGCCAGAATTCTGGACCCTGGCCATATAGCAGTGACTCAGCTCACTGAGGGGACAAATGAAGACCTTGCTGGTATTATTGGAACTTAAGTCTCCCTCCTTCTTCCCTGAACTCTTAATACATTTATGAACTTGACTTCTTCATTGACTATCCAGTAGCTCATGTTCAATAGTAGTAATGGCTTATCTATCCTGTCCCTTACCTTAAAATAATGAATCCTCATTTCTCATGCCCAAAGTGTAACTCATTACAAATAGCATCTGCTCTACCACCAGATAAATGCAGAACTTGATTGCTCTTCAGCACCACAACCACCATCCCATCTGATCCAGAACATCATCATCTCTTACCACATCTCTATCTCTTATCACAGAGGTAGCACCCTGACTGACTTTCATAGTCTAAGCTCTAAAGCTCCAGTGATCACCATCAAACATAGATCAGATAAAGCAGCCTGTACTCAGAAATGTCCAGGGACTTTCCATCTCTGTCAAAGCCCAAGTCCACTCGAAGCCCTGAACTCCCTAACTCCAGGATACTCTTCTCATACCACCAACTATTGTGCTCACTTTTTCTCATCTTGTACTCTCTATAGAGGCCTACTTCCTGTTCCTGAAATAGGCCGGCACTCTGTTGCTTCAGGACCTCTGCATTTGTTTGCCTTGCCTTGAACAGTCTGTAGCAGCTCACTCTTTTGTTTCTCTCACATCTGTCCAGTCAGTTCCCTGATGCTCACCCCTTACTTTGCAGTATCTTCCCAACACCATTCAAATATCTCCTTCCTCCTTTCCCTGTTTGGTGTTCCTTAACTGCCTAACACAGTATACACATACTCATATATTTATAGATTTGCCTTCCTGACTAGAATAGATGGTTCATGGGGTAGAGCTTGCACTATGCTTAACTGCTGCACATCCTGCCTATGACATGTCTGGAACTAAAGACCACTCAATAAATATTTAGTGAATGACTGTCTAAAGATGCATGTAAATACAGGAAAAAAAAAAACAGTCAGAGGGAGAAGCCATAAGCATTATCCATCTAAATTGGGCCCATAGAGAAAGGATATCTAGCCACAGGAACTTAGTTCTTAATGTATTTTTGCTAATTCTTTGAGATTTACATCCATGCATACAATGTATCTTGATCATATTCACCCCTGACTCTTTCTCTAACTACTCTCAGTTCCAGTGGCTATACCCAATCGCTCCCTGTTCTCTCTCTCTCTCTCTCTCTCTCTCTCTCTCTCTCTCTCTCTCTCTCTCTCTCTGTGTGTGTGTGTGTGTGTGTGTGTGTGTGTGTATGTGTGCGCACATGCACCTTTCTCTATCATTTGTATCCAATGTATGCTGCCCATGTCATTTCCAATGTAGGGCCATCCACCAGAGCACAGAGGACCTATGGGAACCACACCCTTAAAGAAATCTGACTCGCTAGCACCTGTCAACAGCTCCTCAGCTGGGGGCTCCTGAACCCTTCTCCCCTCCATGCACAAGGGAACTTTATGTATTAAGATCCACACATTTCCAATTCTTCCCCTCCTGTACCCTGCTCTTTGCAATTCCAAATCTAACTGATCTTCAGTCTTTTTGGCTAAGATCAATTGAAGAAGCAGAATCTATTTCTTTACACGTTCACACAGGCTTCCTTGTATAGTGCTTTTGTTAGTAAATGGGGATCATGAATGGTATGTCAGCTATAAGTTTAGACTTTAGAGAGACCA
The DNA here is from genome assembly GCF_008632895.1 of Mastomys coucha. Lineage (NCBI taxonomy): Eukaryota > Metazoa > Chordata > Mammalia > Rodentia > Muridae > Mastomys > Mastomys coucha. The sequence goes on from NW_022196904.1 coordinate 65,419,533, forward strand.
TGCACACTTCCATCTTCTTTCTTTTTTCTTTCTTTCCTCCTTCTTCTCCTCCTCCTCCTCTGTCTCCTCCTTTTTCTCGTCTATTTTTCTAGACAAGACACTATGTAGTTGAGGTTGGCCTTGAAATTACTATGTAGCAAAGGATGACTTGGTATTTCTGATATCCTCCCTCCATGTCTCAACTGTTGAGATTTCATACATATATCACCATTCCCAGTATATACGGCAATGGAGACCAAATCAAGTCAAGCAGTCTATGCACTGAACTAACATGCCCAACCCATACACTTCCACTTTCTCCTGGTTCTCTGCCTTAGCCATGTGAACATGCCCAGCTATACAAGAAAAAGATGAGGGACAAGCATGGTCAGAGCCAAGTCATCCCAGATCAGGTCATCCCAAAGCAGCCATTTTTCCAATTGTCCATCAACAGAGCCAAATCAAATGAACAGGCACAGCAGAGATAAGCCAAGTACAACTCAGACAGATCTCTTGGCCACTCCGTACACATGAGAGAAAATAATAAGTGCTGGTTGTTCAAGGTCACTAAGTTTGATGGTAGTTTACTCTGTAGTCTCTTGAGACAAACCTTCAAGTGTGTGACCAGTTCTTCAGGTAGATCTCTAAGCAGCTCTGCTCTCTGTAGTTTGGATGTCGTGATGAGGGTCTGCAGGGCTTACACACACTACCCACAGAACAAACTGTCTCCATCACTGAGGATCAATAATGTGGCATGCAGATGAACAAAGCCATTCTGACATAGCCCTGAGAGACTGATCAGGTTTCTGAGACTAAAGAGTACAACTAAGAGCCAGACCTTGGATGGGAAAAAAAATGCACAGAAGTAAATGTTCTCTTCTGAGATGAATTGGATGATGGCCAGCCAGTCACCCTGACCTTGACCCAGCCTCCCCACAGCCTATTTCACAGATGCTTTCACAAGGTTTTCAGCCATTAATCTCCCCCTCCTCCACTCTACTCATGGAAAACTGCAGTAGGCTTACTGCATCACAGAGAGCTGATGGAGTCCTCAGATCCCCCAAATACTGCTTTCTCCAAAGGACAAAGCAGCAAGCTGTGATCTTTATATTAAGCTTTTGGATGGAAGCCCTAAATAAATTCACCATCCAGCCATACATAAACGCACTCCATCGTGCACTGAAGGTCAGTATATTTCCAGATGATCCCAATCCTTTCCATAATCAGAGATTCTTGCCAAAGAAAAAAAGAGCATGAGCTAGTGAGGACAACACCCGCTGAACTGTTCACTAAAGGTGACTCTGGTTCATCTGGAAAACAAACAAGTGTAAACACAGTCCTCTGTCTGGCTGACAGGAATCTGGGCCACCACACCATCTCCTCAGTCCCTGCTTGCCCTGCAGAGATGTAGCCCTCTGGCCTGCTGCACTAGATCATGTTTTGACTTGCCCAGGTACATGGAACTTAGGAACTCAGCCAAGTCCATAAACAAGAAGTCAGTGCTGTATCTTAAGTGACAAATAGATAAACATAAATCATGAAACAAGACAACAATGACCTTTTTATGTCATCCTCAGACAGTTCCCACCATCATCCCCCTCATTCACACAACTCGGCTTCCTGGGTCTCTTTCTTTTTCTCTTATGTGTTTGTCTCTTGTCTCAGGCTTTTGCAGGTTCTGGTACTCTACTCATACTGCCTGGCTTTCTCCCTCACTTTCCCCAGAGTTGGACAAGATGCCCTCATTATCAATGATCTTTCTGACCACACAGATAGGTAGCGATAGAAGATAGATAGATAGATAGATAGATAGATAGATAGATAGATAGATAGAGATAGGAAAGAGACAGATTATAGAATAGATAGGTAAATAGATAGATGATAGATATGAAAGAGATAGACAGATGATAGAGATGATGATGATAGAAGGATTGATAGGTAAATAGATAGTTGATTGATAGATAGGTAGATAATAGATATGAAAGAGATAGATAAATGAATAGAGATGATAGGTAGATAATTGATTGACAGATAATAGATAGACGTGAAAGAGATAGAGAAATAGATGACAGAGGAGATGATGACGATGACGACGACGATGACAATGACGATAGACAGGCAGGCAGGCAGACAGGTAGATAGATACCAAACCCACTCCAATCCTTGCAGACCTTCTCATGCGTCTTATTCAACTTTATTTTTATCCATCACAGCTCCTGGGTAAATATACTATATACTTATTTATTTGTTCATTAACACACATGCACATACACACAGTTTGCTCAATGCTATAGTTGTCACATATAGGGAAGTGCCTGGCACATGGTAGGAACTCAATGAACAGACTTAAATAGTGACTTCATGCCAGATAATCAATATATGATGATTGTTTAACAATGAGCAAATACTTTTAAGTGTGTGTTACATAGTTATCATGACAGTGTCTTTGTTTCCATTTTACAGATGATGAAATCAAGGCTCAAAGAAAGGCTAAGATACTTGCCTAAGATCTGCTCTCTTTGAGCAGTCAAGGCCACACTACCCACAGTGTGCCAGGTCATTGTCCAAACACCTGGTGGTTTCAGTTATAAAATGCATGTAAGGCACACCTCTAGCAAGAGGAATAACCCACCAATAATGTTTGCTTTTTGTCCCAGAGGAATTAACCCCAAGGCTAAATATTCCTCTCCCAGAGTAGACTGACGGTAACAACTTTACCTCTCCTTTATTCCATCATGGGAGATAAACTGGGTCAGAGTTGTCCTGAGCAGTACTGGAACATGAACAACCAGGGAGGAGAAAGAGGAGGAGGAGGAGGAAGAGGAAGAAAAGGAGGACGAGAAGTTGATCTGCTCTGAAACTCCCTTAGAAATTTCCAGAGTTCCCTGCCCTTGTGAAATACTATTTCAATACTCCATTGTCCTGAAACATAGAGAAAATACTTATCAAGAGAACAAAAGTAAAAAGCTGGACCTGCAATGGTGTGCTTCGCCCTCAATGCAGCCTTCAGAGTGCCTTCTTGACCCTAGTCTTGCTCTGCAAGCATCAACTCTGTCTTCCCATCAGCAGTGATGGTGATAGGGTGTGAGAGGGATGCAGGATACTCAAGAGCAATGGATCAAGAAACAAATCCAATCTCTGCTAAGCCCCCGGCGGGCTTCGTTTTAAGATATTTCCCTTTTCACCTCTGCAACCATTCACTCTTCACACCACCATCCCCGAACTGGTCACACCTCCTTACTACAGGTGTTTGTCCCCCACCGGGTGTGAGCTTGGGCCACGTTAGGATTTTGTTTCATCCCCTCTTCATCCCTAAGGATCAGTCCCACCTCTGACACATTAAAAACGTTGGGCAAGTATTTGCTGACTCAGGGAAGATGCAGATTGTGCCTCACCATATCAACTGCATGTTCTAGCAAGCAGAACAAGTCGCCTCTTCTGCATAGGACAAGCAAAAGCATAGAAGAGACCACCAAGCTGGTTGCAATGTCTAGTTCCCCACCATCCACATACCTCTCATCCCTCACCTGCCCCTCCCCGAGGCCCAGAGCCACCTACTACATTCACCTTCCAAACAAGCTTAGGAACCAGAAAGCATCCCACAGCGCCCCACCCATCCTTACCCAACACATCTGTATCAAGTTACCTTTAAACGGAGTCTGTTTGCATCTGCGATTTCTGGATAAAACATAAAAGCGTTTGGGCAGCCGGATCTGCGGCACCCGGCAGATGAGAAATCTACCACCGATCTGCTGAGGGAACAGCAGCGCCTTGCTCCTCCCTAGCTAATGGCATTTGCTCACCCATCCCTGCAAAACAAATCATGTTCTTTTCCTTGCGCTAAAATCCATCCAGAAACAAAACCCGAGTCCCTAAGAAACGGCTCCCACGCCCGCGGAGGGCGCCCTCCACACAGAGAAACACACTCACAAACCCCAGTCCAGAGCCAGCAGGTGTGGGTATGTATTTAATCTGTTCTCTGAGAAAAAGCCAGTCTCCGAGGAGTAAGGTTGAACTAAAGGGATGCCCAGGAAGCATGTGCAAAGCAGCTATAAATGTCAGTAACCCAAGTTGGGAAACTATTTACCGCGCCAATAGTTCATGCGCTTTCACTCCAAGTCCTGGGGAAGGCCACGTTCAAAGAAGCGCGCAGCTCCGGGCAGCAGCAAGTGCTCGGTTTTGCGGTGCGCTGCTTTCCAACTCTGCTGTCCTTTGAGGCTTTTCCCAACAACCGCACCCAGCGGTCCCAGCGCGGGTCTCAGCATGCCAGGCCTCGGAGCCCGGCACCGCCGCGAGGATCGCCGTCCCCTACCTGGGTGGAAAATCCGCAGCGAGTCAGTCAGCAGCCGAGCAACGTTGGTCTGGGCAGCTCAGGCTAACGCGGTTGGTAATCCCAACCAAGGCAGGCGCTCTCCCTAGGGCACACCTGCACCTCCGCCGCGCCCTCGTCGCCACTGCCTCCGCTGTGCAGAGCCTCTGTGCAGCGCGCTCCCAACCCCCTGCAGCACCCTAGCCCTCCCGGGGCTCCTGAGTCTATTCTGTAGGATCAGCCAGAGCCTAGTCCAGGCATGGTGTTCACTGCGGAAAGCTCTTTGCGTCTAACTCCCCTTCAGATCCAAGGAGAGGAGTTCCCGATAGGTTGGAGAGGAACGAGAGCCCACTCCCCAGACCCGCCCTCTCTGGATTTGCAGATGGACAGATCTGCAAACTTCTTATTCTATTAGGTTTGTTCCCAGCTGACTATAAATATCTTGGTCTCTACCCTCCCACCTAAGGCGCCAAAGTGCATAAGGCTCCAAGCTCTGTCCCCAAGCTCTTACTTGGGCAGGGGAATCCTCGGATTATGCCATCCCCAAACTATCAGAGATAATGGATATTGACAAATCTCTCTGGCCTTCTTAAATCCTTTGGAACTGAAAAAGAGCTTGCTTGGCCAGTGGAGGGTCCGGAGGGGGATGAGGAAAACTTGGAGGGTTTAATATATTGGAGAAAGGCTCCAATGTTTCTCTCTCTCTCTCTCTCTCTCTCTCTCTCTCTCTCTCTCTCTCTCTCTCTCTCTCTCTCTCTCTCACACACACACACACACACACACACACACACACACACACACACATGCCAACTCCCGTTCATAGCTGGCTCACAACCACAATGCAGTCAGCCTGGGAAGATTCTCCAAAAGCGCAGGGCTCCTTCTAGAAGGAAGTAAAGTCATGAACGAAGTAGCCCTGGAAGTTCAAAGTCCAAATTAAACAACAGTAGTACAGTCTTCTGTAGGGTCTGCTACGTGCCTTTCCCTAATTGTTTTTCTGACTATGAGAAAGATATCTAATCTTTTCTAACTATGAGAAAGATAATGACGAAAAGGATACCATGACCAAAGGCAGTTTGGTGGGGAAAGAATCTACTGAACTTAATATCACCAGCACAATCCATTGAGGGAAGTCAGGGCAGAATCTGAAGGAGAGGCAATGGAGGAACACTTCTTATTGGCATGTTCAGTCTCCTTTCTTGTTCAACTCAGGACTACCTGGTCAGGGCTGGCACAATTCCCAGTAACCTGGACCCTCCCAAATCAGTCGAAAATTAGAAAAAAAAAAAAATGCCCTCACAAGACTTACCTACAGGCAATCTGATGAAGACATTTCTCAATTGAAATTTCTCCTCATAGAGGCCCTTGGCCCTGTGAAGATTCTATGCCCCAGTGTAGGGAAATGCCAGGGCCAGTAAGCAGGAGAAGGTGGGGTGGTAATTGCAGGGGTCGGGGGGAGGGAACAGGGGTTTGGTTTTGTTTATGTTTTTTTTTTCTTTTTTTCGGAGGGGAAACTTGGAAAGGAGATATCATATGACATATAAATAAAAAAATATCTAATAAAGAATAAATAAATAAAGAAATTACTCCTCACATATATGTGTATGTTTGTGTTGAGTTGACAAAACCAACCATTGTACCTAATCATGTCAAAATGGAGGCAAATGGAGAAGAATCCTGCCTCTTCCCCACTCAGCACTTCTGCCAACCCAAGGTCTTCACTTCTGTCACACACACACACACACACACACACACACACACACACACCCTCCAGCTACAATAGGCTCCTCCCAGCTCTCCACCTCTTTCTTAGCTGGGGCTTGACCCTGGACCACCGTGCAAGGCCTTCCTTAGTTCCTCTCCCAGAATCTAATCTTGATTCCATCCTGACTAAAACCAGGCCATTGCTTTCCCTGTCTTTAAAAACACTACTTCTTCATCAAGTGAACAAAAGTGTCTCCCCAGTGACATCAACAGCTTCCATGCTTCACCCTGATCTGTTCCCCTCTCCCCACCTATAATAATTTGTCTCTTTTGGCCTGGACTCGGCATGTAACCTAGGACGACCTGGATTCCAGGCCTGTGCCATCTCACCCAGTTGTTTGTAGGGCTGGAATCAAACCTAGAGTTTCATATATGCTATGTGAGCACTCTACTAACCAAGTCCCTCACTAGCTCTTAAGTCTTCAGATATGACTCACTCTCTCCCTTCCTGACCGTTGAATATACTGATGTTTCCTTTAGGTTCTTTTTAATCCCTTTCCCTGACCGTATGCTTTACTGTTCTCAGCTGAGCCATTGACTCCTCATCATGCCTGGACTTCCTGTGTTCTCCCTACCCTGTATGTCCACAGCACCCATGCACTACCAAAGTTAGTTATCAATAACGTCTTTCCCATTAGAACAAATGCTTAGAAAGGCATACCCCTGTTGCTTGCCACACACAGACAGAGCACACTTTACCAGTATCTGCTCAGTGTGTTTCCATAGCCACCATCTATATCAGGAATGCAAATCATTCCAGAATCCAGGGATGTCTTTATGTTCCTTCCCAGCCAATACTTGTCAGCTCCAAGACATAACTGCTATTTTTATTCTCTGTTCTTTAATTATATATGAACAGAATGATACAATGTGTACTTTTTTGTACATGACTTCTTTTACTCTAAATAATGTCTGTGAGATCTATCTGTGCCATTCCATACATCACCCTTTTCTTGCTGTATAGTATTCCACTGAGTGAAAACTTGAAAGGACGATCCAGATAAATTCCTTAGTAATTCAAGACATTTACAAACATCGGCATATACTGGAGAATTAGGAAGTTATGCAGATGCCCTGTATGATGTGTTGGAATGCTTAGCCATAGGAAGTGGTACTATTAGGAAATGAGGCTTTGTTGGAGGAAGTGTGCTGCTGTGGAGGTGAGCTTTGAGGTCTCTTCTGCTCAAGCTATGCCCAGTGCAGCACACAGTCTCCTTCTGCTGCATGTGGATCACGATGTAGTAGAACTCTCAACTCCTCTTCAGTACCATGTCTGCCTGAATGTTGCTGCCTGCATATTTCCCACCATGAGGATAACAGACGAAACCTCTGAAACTGTAAGCTAGCCCCAAGTAAACATTTTCCTTTTTAAGAGTTGCCTTGGTCATGGTGTCTCTTTACAGCAATCAAACCTTAAATAAGACAAAGACTAAAGTAGATTCATAAGTGACCTGTCTAGGTGTTGATGAAAACAACTAGAGATAATCAGATTAAATTAAGTCAACCTCAGAAAAACTAATCTCATGTTTTCTCTCATTTACTGTGTCTAGATTTTATATAGACACATAAAATACCATACGAATATGTGACACGAAAGTAGACATAAAAGCTGTATGGGGGAAATGCTGAATGTTTTCTCCTCATATGTGAATCCTAGTTCAAATTTGCAGATGTGCCTATTTAAATTGACATTTATTTCAATGATGTGACAACAAGGGGAAATACTTACTTTGTGAGCTACAAAAGAAAAATAGTTTGAATGGAAATATTCTTCCTAGATAATAGCTCCCCAGGGAGCTACCAGCAGATAATTGCTGCTAGGACATGGAGAGTCATATTCCTTAGAGGTGTCACTGATGGAAAGTTGTTCTTGATGTAGTAAATAAGCTCCCACCCTGGCTCATGCATATGACCCTAAGCAGATGTAGTGGATTACATATACATAAACTTATGAAAGACAAGAGACAACCTCAAAAAATAAGCATTAAAACTTATTTGGGGAAATAGGGGACCGCTGGGGGAAGGAACGGTGAGAAGAAAAGGGATAGAGGGCGATATGCCTAAAGTCCATTACACATTTAATCCAATACCATGTGCCTGAATAGTGGTTCTTACTGTCAGTTTAGTTTATGTATATGGTGTGTTGTCCACATATGTCTTTGCACTACATGAGTAGAAAGTGCCCTCAGAGGTCAGAAGAGAGCATTGGATCCTCTGAAACTGTAGCTACAGACCATTGTGAGCTGCCACATGGGTGCTAGGAATTGAACCCTGGTCCTTGGAAAATCAACAAGTGTTCTTAACCTCTGAGCCATCTCTCGAGTTCCAAATAACACCAACTTTTTAAATTATTTGTTATTTTATTTTATGTGCACTGATTGGTATTTTGTCTGCATGTGTGCCTGTGTAAGGTTGTTAGATCCCCTGGAACTGGAGTTCCAGACAGTTGTGAGCTGCCATGTGGGTGCTAGGAATTGAACCCAGGACCTATAGAAGAGCAGCCAGTGCTCTTAACTCCTGAGCCATCCTTCCAGCCTTGATAATATCTTTTTAAAGAGCTAAAGGAAAGAGAACAAAAATAAGAAGATAACATGAATGCCTGTAAATAAATAACTGAATAAATAAATTATTACAGTAATATTAAAATTATACTGGAGAAAACATCTCAAAAAATGAAATTAGATCTTTATAGCACATATAAAAACTCACAATAAATTAAAGACCTAACTACAAGAGCTAAAATCATAAAAACCCTACAAAAAATTCATGACATTGTACTTAGCAACTATTTCTTGGGTACAATCCCAAAAGCCTAGATAATTCTAATTTTAATTTATTTTATCAATATGCTTATAGTCCTAACATTTAAGAGGCTGAGACAGGAGGATTTCAAGTTCAAGGATAAAAACTCTGTCTCAAAAACAAGGTCTTTGTGGTATGTGGGTATGTGGGTGTGTGGGTGTGGGTGTGTGGGTGTGGGTATGTGGGTGTGTGGGTGTGGGTGTGTGGGTATGGGTGTGGGGGTGGGGTGTGGGTGTATGGGTGTGGGTGTGAGTGTGTGGGGGGGTGTAGGTAGGGGTGTGTGTGTCTATAGTAGAAATTTCTGATTTCATTGGAGACTCGGTTGCGTCCTGTGATGTTTTTCTGGTCTTATGAGAGAATGTTTTCCTGAAGCAGATACTTGGGAGGATATCTTGCTGAGAACAGACCTATGGTGGTTTTCTGGAAGTTGCCTGGTAAAAGGGCATGTGATTTTTGGAAAGAGTATAAATATAACCCAATAGACAGTGGATGGTGCTCTGCCATTGTTTTGCCTTGCTTTTTTCTCTGATCTTTGCTTGTCGTAACTTCTTAGAGAGAAAGAACTTCTGCTGGTATTCCAACTGCTTCTTGTCATGGAGCCTTGCACTTTCTTCTGGATCAAGCCACTACTACTGATTCATGTTTGGTATTTTGCTAGTGGACTGGACTGCAGACAACGGATATTGGAATCTCCCCAAGGAACTACTTCTAAACAGGTCCACATCCCCCTTCTCCTATTAACCATCTTCCTCCCCGACCTTTTGTCATTGGGCTATAAGGAAGGTTGAAGCATTTAAGAATCCTTATTAAAGTAGGTTTTGAAAAATATAAGCCTGTGTGTGTGTGTGTGTGTGTGTGTGTGTGTGTGTGTGTGTGTGTGTGTGTGTGTGTGTGTGTGTGTGTGTGTGTGTGTGTGTGTGTGTGTGTGTAAGACAGATGAAGACAGAGTGAATAGCAAAATCAGAACTCACGGTATCTACAGATCTGCTCTATCTTTAAGAAATCTTTACACAGATGTGCCCTGCTTTAACCATCTCACTCTGCTTATCGCAGGACTGACCCTCCACAGAAAACTTTCCTTCTCATTACATAAAGTCACGACATATTTCCATCTGCCTTTTTAGGACTCCACGTAGACTGCCACAACTCAGCATTCAACAGACTCCCTGTGGACCAGTGCCCTGAATGTGCTTCTGATCATAAATCAACACATAGTACCTGGCTCGATTCTAAAGTATCTTCAGTGTAGCTCCTCTGCCTACAGGAAGCCAGGCCTCCAACATATATACTAAACCTCAGCAGACACTCCTGAGAGAGAAAGGAGAAACTAACTCTCTGAGAAAGGTTCTTCCTTATTACAACTTAGTTTACCTAGTCCTGGGTGCTGCCAGTGACCTCCAATATGCTCCCATTTTTGGCATATGATTTTTGTAGATTTTTGGCATGAGATGAATGGCTGTTGCCATCTATTAAACATTACACAGAGTCCAGAACCAACTTGCTGATTTGCAGCACTCAACAATATTTCTATGAGGTCTACAGCCTTTTCCAGCAGGTTATGTAACCTGCCAAAGTGTGAATAATAGTAAGTAGTGAAATCAGAGAGACATATAAGCTGTCTGGATCCCAAACCAGCAGTGGTTAAAGACCCCACGATCTATGGTCGCTAATGTTGAGAACAGCCTTCCCTTTAAAGGAAAAGAAATAGAATTCTGGCATCTAAATAAGTATCTAAAGAGATAATCAGTTTTAAAGGGCTCTTGTGATCTGCTCTGAGTCAAATACATAAAGAATTTGTTATAAATTCGAGGCACATCTCTCACCAAAATTCTAGTATAGAAATTAAATTAGTTTTTCCTACCCCTCAATAGCCAGAGCACAAACTTCACATGCTCAATAGGGGTTCCCATCCCCATTTTCTTAAAGAAACACAAGAGTCCATTCGATCATCAGCTTCTTCATTTCACAGGAGGTCATTAAGTGTGACAATTCACTTCATAAATAAAAGTCCATCTCAGAAAGCACTTATTTTGTCATTTCACTTTTGGGCTGTAAGTACAGCAACAACTTAAACTCTACTTAAAAGACCAAAAGTTACTGCTAGTAAATATAGGGAAAGCTACATTGTGTTTGTGTTTTGCCAAAGGTCCGACACAGGTGAGAGCCCAGAGGTCACCAGGCAGCTTCTGGCTCCTGGCTGTAAAGGACAAGCGACAGGTGAAGTGTACTAGAAGCCACCAACACTCTGAAAAGCCCTAGGATTCATGCTGCAGGCCTTTGACTAATAGAAACATGATCATAATCCCTTCTGTGGTTTTTCTAGGAGAATGAATCTCCTCCACTCCCTGTACTGCCAGAGAGGGATTTAAGATAGTAATAGACCCAGAATTAGCTCTGATTTAGAGTGTTGAGGGAGGGGTGTGTGCTTGCATGCGTGCACGCATGTACGCACGAGTGAGCATATGCACATGCACTCTTAGATGCATGTGCTTGCCTGTAGATATGTGCAGAAGCCAGAGGTCAACCTCGGGTCCTTCTCTCAGGCACTATCTGCCTTGTTTTGCAAAACAGGGTTTCTCATTGGCCTGAGACTCACTGATCAGGCTGGCCTTTGAGCACCAGGACCTGCCTGTCTCTGCCTGCACAGTGTGCCTGCGTGTCCAGCTTTTTGTTGTTGTTTGGTTGTTTGGTTGTTTGGTTGGTTAGTTGGTTAGTTGGTTGGTTACTTGGTTGGTTGGTTAGTTGGTTGGTTGGTTGGTTGGTTTTGCATGGGTTCTTGGTTCAAAATCAGGTCCTTGTGATTGTACAGCAAGCTCTTACCATCTTTGCTAGTTCTCCATGTCTGGGAGTTGATTTCTAGGAAGGAAATATAGCCCAATACTGCAGGTAAATCAAACAAATTCTAAAGAAAGCCATGGTCTGCAGATTTGTAATCAGAAGTAGGAGGAAAGGAATCTGCATGGTCTCAGCAGGGGATGTGCAATGTTCCCATTGCCTTCTCCTGCTTCCCAGTCAGCTAAAGGAAGCAGTGACAACCTCCATGCCCTGACAACTGCTGACAGACTTCCTGTTCATCCTGAATTGTATCAACTCTATAAATTTTGATTATTTAATGTCATCAGCATTAAAATGCCACTGTCCTGCATAAAGATGCTCTTAACAATAATGTCCACTCTAGCAATCAACTCAACAGGCACCTTTAAACATTGTGCTTGCCACTGAAAGGTAGCCTATGTGTGTTCTTGCTTATCTCATAAATACTGTAGGTGATTATGCACACTGTTTTTATTTTAGAGAACAAAAAGCTTAGAGTGGTCAGGTGATTTTCAAGCAGTAACTGATGAGGTAGAAAGGCACATCGTTCTATAATCCAAAGCTTGGATTCTTTCCACAAAATCACTCCTGTAGCCACACAACACTGGCTCCTCCACAGATTGGTTCCAAACTGCAGACACATCAGTTCTATTCCTTATATTTTGTACTTATTCTCTCTTGTACATCTTCCCATACGTACCTTCTCCTCCCAATGCTGTTGGAGCTCTTGGCTGAAAAAGCCAATTTGTCAGCTAAGCTCCTGATGAGATGCCACCTTCTCGGAGAAACCTTCCCTGGGTTCTGCTTCCCACTCTACCTCTCCATGGCAATCCTCCCTTCTGGGTATGTACAGAGTGCTTGTATGTCTGCTGTGTCTTCATTCACTCACTGAACACATTGTTATTCCCTTCAGACATGGGAAACACACAAATGTCATGGAGCATGTTTTAAAAATAAACTGTATTTTGATAATGACATATATAGAAATTTCACAATAGAACATACTTGTTTATATGCTAAGCAAAACTAATTTAAGTATATATTTCAGTGAATATTTTTAAATATACACTTATATTATGGCTGACCTTTTTGAGCATTTGCTGCATACCAGGCACAGTACTAAACTACTTATATGTTCTGGTTTATTTAGTCTTCCCAGCAACGTTGTCCCCAGTAAGTCCCCTTGCACTTTTGAAATACGAAGGGAGACCCACAGAGGAATAATACAAGTTCCAGAGGTCACATGGTTGGCTGGAGAAATGGCTTAGCAGTTAAGACCTGCTCTTCCAGAGGACAGTGATTTGATTCCCAGCACCCATAAGGCAGTTCACAACCTCTTCTGGCTTCTTTAGGTACCAGGCACCCACATAATACACAAATGTTCACGTAGGCAGAACACCCATACACGCAGATCAGAATGGCAAGCTACCTCAAGAAATCATACTTGTAAAACCATTGCTGAACACATATAGGTCATGGCATAGTATGAGGACATGTCCTGATGAATGACCATGAAGAGGTCAGAAAATGAGGGTACAGGAGACACTGCAGTATACTGTAGGAACTCAATAGTGCCAGCTAAAATATAAATATATATTCTTTAAAATGTATATTGAAATGTGTATTTAAACATTTGGTTATACATAAAGAAATGAACTGCATTGTAACATTTTTAGATATATATATATCAAACAGGATATTTTTGTAAGCCTGATATGTGATTTTATATATAGTCATTTTTGTGTTTCCAGTTTCTAAAGGGAATGAAGATGCATTCCATGAAGGAATGAAGACACAGTTCAGAGAATCTATACTCCATCCAATCCAGGCTTCTTCAGCAACTGTGGAGTTTAGAAGGATATAAATTCTGTGTGCAGCCCATGACTGACCTAAGGTTGGTGATTAGCAACTCTAGAAGTAATCCAGCCGCCTTACCTATGACATAGTCAGGAACTCAAGCCTAACAGTGTTTCTTTGACACAGAGATTGGTTTCAGAAGGTTTGCAGGGTCTGGCTGAATAAAGAACCACTCCTGGAGGCCCTGTCTCTGGCCCATTGCTTTTGAAAGAGGAAGTGAAGAACTCTGCTTGCTGCTGGCAGCCATTCTAAGTCATGATGAGGACCAGCATCCCCACAAACGCTGCTGCCTTAGCCCAGGCTCCTCCATCCACACCCTTGCTCCCTCTTGCACCTTCTCCTCACCACAGTTCTCCATCCCAGTAAGTCTCAGTGACTGCCACAGTGCAATGCCTCCAAGGCAGTGGGTTCGCATCAGAATCCACCCTGGGGACTGCTTTCCAGGACACTTCCAGTGCCACGTGCCGTTGCTTACTTTTCCCCTGAGAGCATAGCCTTTGCATGCAAGACTCAGGGTACAAGGATAGGTATACTCTCAAGGATGAAATAGAAAAGGAAAGCAAATTTAAGAGCTTAGTATTCCACTCCTGTCAACAAGTGAACTTTAGTCTAGCAGGAAATTTCTAAGGAAATGTATAAAACATGACACAGAAATATTGCCCAGGGGTTAGAAGAGTAAAGCATTGACATGCCAGCTTTCACTCCATATCAGTCAAAGGGAGTACTGTGTGCTGTTAACTTTTCTTTATGCTGGTTACCCTATTTACAAGTGTCCAGATGATCAAATGGTGGATTCTCCCTGAGAATGGCTCATCTAGTATGAGAAATACCCTGGGGCAGAAAGAAGAAAATACTCTGTGTAACTGAAGTGTGTGTAGGGATTCTTGCATGTAGCTGATACCTGCACCAATGACTATTAATAGACAAAAAGGGTCTGAGGCAAGGCGCAAGGGCTGTCTACACAGCACTACCAGATATCAGAGGCAAATAAGCATCCACAAGCTCAAAGCCATCATTCATGGCAACCATCTCATTACTTCTATTTCCAGTACTGTGGGCATATAAGGAGACCACATATGTAAGTCAAATATATATATGTATACATTTGTCTAATATATAACATAATATATAGTATATAGTATAATACAATATATATAGATTAGACAAATGGTGACAGGGATAAGGATGTAGCTCAATGGTAGACTACTTGTTTAGCCTGAGGAAGGCCCTGGCTTCAGTTCCAAGCACCACCAGAGATACAGATGGGGAGAGAACAGAAAAGGCAGAGAGAGAGAGAGCAGATGAATCATGAACAATGCACTGTGGCATAAGTGGTAACAGAAAGGCTGTCAAAGAGATAAGGATTGTCTATCATTGGTTTCCCTTAATTTTAGCACATCATTCATCCTCCAAGATTGCATATAGACTGAATTCCTTCTCAGTTGCTTTCAGATTCTTTTTTTTCTTTTAAGAATTTTATTTATTTATTTATTATATGTAAGTTCACTGTAACTGTCTTCAGACAGACCAGAAGAGGGCATCAGATCTCATTATACATGGTTGTGAGCCACCATGTGGCTGCTGGGATTTGAACCCAGGACCTCAGGAAGAGCAGTCAGTGCTCTTAACCGCTGAGCCATCTCTCCAGCCCTGCTTTCAGCTTCTTAAAAGTGGACCCCGAGGAAGCCAGGAGATGTAAAGCTAAACAGGTTTACAGGCATGAAATCTGTCCTGTTTAACACATTTTGGATGTGATTTAGAACACTTTTACTCATTGGCTTATTAAGGTTTTCCTCTGAGATTCATTAATGGCAGTTCCTACAGAGAGAGTTAGATAGAAGGCAGTTTAGCTATGAATTAGACTAGTATCCTGATCAAATAGAATCTCTATAGATTGGATGCCACTTACAAGCTAATTTAACTAAGCTTGGATCTCCCACATTAATAACTTCATAATTCATAGTTGCAAATAGTTACAGTTCGTTGCACAGGCTCATTTTGTTTTCCTGGGGGAGATGCTTAGTTCGTGGGGAGTCCTGTGGTTTAGAAATGGAAGTGTGTGCTGGGGTAGCCTGTGACACTAAAGCCAGATGCCTGAAACTTGGTTTCCCTTTACTTCTTGGAATGGAAGGGAAACAGATGACCAGCTGGATATCACTGGCTGACCCTCTTATACAAAAATGTGTAGGACAAGTTCTTCCTTTAAATGCAAGAGCCTGTGAAATTGTGAACACTGCCATAGATTGCTTGTTTGTTTGCAAGGTAATGGGTGCCACAGTGATGTTTTCATGTCACTCTGTTTCCTTCTTGTTCTCCACCCCCAACCCCGACCACTCCACTCTTTCATCTCTCTTAATAGCACCTCTTTGTGCTTTCATGTGCTACATACTTCCTTTCCCTCTCTTGTCCCCTCCACTCTTTAGACTTCTTTATCCCTTCTCATACTCCCCATTCTACTTTCATATCATACAAGCATGCAGGCATACATATATACATGCATACAATTCAGACTCTACAAATAAGACAAAGCATGTGATATTTGACTTTTTTTCTTTCTGGCTTATTTCACTTAATGCAATTATCTCTAGGTCCATCCATTCTCCACAGAGGAAATGACAACAGCCTATGTTCTGGTGATATCTCTACTGCTAGCTATGTTGCTCTAAGATTGAAGAAATTCAGCAGGACTTGGGTTAACTTGGGTAACAGGAATAGATCACTTTAAGAAGGGTGGTTCCTTGCTCCCAGATTGTCCCAACCATATCGCCTTCAGAGATTCTTGTATTGCAACACTTAAAATCTTATAGATTACAAATTCCCCAAACTCACCCCAGCCCTGTAGCAGTCGACACGCAAAATCCTATCTTCCCTCTCTGCCTCATCCCCTAGAGACACCACAGACAGCCTTCTACCCTCACCCCACTTTGTGTCAGCCACCAATACCCAAAGTCATTCTCTACCTGGAAGCCTGTTGGCCATGCTGACCAGGAATCAGATAGAAAATCAACCTTTACTCTACTTGCTGTCCACCATTGCAAATTCTCCAGTCTCATCTCCATCTTTGTAGTAACCATCTTTCCCTCTCTGATGCCACTCCTTGGAGAATCCACAGATCTTCATTGCAAACCCAGCTTCCCTTCTTCTTGTAGACCTTCTCAGCCCCACTCTTCTTGCACATCCTCATTCCTTTCTGTCAGCCACCAATACCTAAAAATCTTTTCTATCCTAGGTCCTCAGGGGCCACACCTAGCAGGGTCTCAGAAGTATTCCCTCTCAAGAAATGCATACTCACCACAATCTCCTATGATCCAGAAATGGCAACAGATACCAAGGAAAGGAACACTTACCCAACAAAGACAAGATCAGGTATCAACACCTAGAATTACAATCATCTCAAACCCAGATGCCCAGACACCAGCAGAAAAACAGTCAATAACAGCCAGGACAAGATGTCTCCTACAACATTTGGCCCTGAGAAACACAACACAGTTGAAACACAAAACAAGGACTTCAAAATAGCCTTTAATGAATAAGTTAGAGGTCCTTGAAGAGTAAGTGAATTCCTTAAAGAAACCTAGAAAACACAAAGATTGGAGCGAATTGAAGAAATAGGTCAAGACCTGAAAGTAGAAATGGAGTCATTAAAGAAAACTCAAACTTAAGTAAAATTGGAAATGAAAAATGTAGGAACTCAAACAAAAATCTCAGAGTCAAGCCTCACTAACAGAGTACAAGATATGGAAGAAAGAATATCAAGAAATGAATACAAGATATAAAAATAGATACCTCAGATGAAGATATTAAATCTAAAATATCAACAACAACAACAACAACAACAATAATAATAATAATAATAATAATAATAATAATAATAATAATCCAGGACAAAACATCCAGGAAATCGGAGACAGTGTGAAAATAATCTAATTTACAAATAAAAGGAATAGAAGAAAAAGGAGAAAAAGAAGAAGAAGAAGAAGAAGAAGAAGAAGAAGAAGAAGAAGAAGAAGAAGAAGAAGAAGAAGCCCACATCAAAAGAACAAAAAATATTTTCTTATTAAAATTAATTTATTTTGATTTTATGTGCACTTACATTTTGCCTGCATGTTTGTCTGTATGAGGGTATCAGAACCCCTGCAACTGGAGTTGCAGACAATTATGAGCTCTCGTGTAGGTTCTGGGAATTGAATCTGTGTCCTCTGGAACAGCTCTTAATCACTGAGCATATCTCCTGTCCCCAAAATGTATTTTCAACAAACCTGTAGAAAAAAATTCCCTGATCTAAAGAAGGAGAAACCTACCAAGGTACAAGAGGCACACAGAATACTAAATAGACTAGACCAGGTAAGAAATTAGCGACAACACATAATAATCAAAACACTAAATGTATAAAACAAAGACAATGTTAAAATCCACAAAGAAAAAAAGACAAGTAACATGTGAAGGCAGACCTATTAGTACAACACCTGACTGAAAAACATAATCAGAATATACTGTATGGAAAAATATGTTTTCAATAAAAAATAAATTAACACTTTATAAACTGCTAAAGGGAAGGGGGAAAAGCCTATCTAAGGGAGGATAACCCAGGCAAGACCAGTCAGAGAAGAGAGGGACTCAGGGAAGCCAATAAAAAGTCCAACCAGGGCACGGTTGGAAGTTTGATCTCTGGTTTCCTCTCTAAAAACATAAATATACACAGACACACAGAAACAGACATACATGCGCACGCGCACGCGCGCACACACACACACACACACACACACACACATACCTTGCTAAGTAAAGATGCCCTTTACTCTTATGTTATAGTTATATTTAGTATTTACTTTCCTAAAATGTTCTTCAGCTAAATGTGATATCCTATGTCTGCAATCTCACCACTTTGGGGGGGCTGTGACAAGAGGATCTGAGTTCAAAATCAACCTGGACTACATAGCAACCCCCCTTTCAAAATAACCAATAATATAAAAGCATTATTCTATTAAAAGCTATATTTCTTCATTATTTATTTTCTTGTATTTTTACTTTTTGTACAAACAGTAGGCTTTATTATAATATTTCCATACATAATTTGTCTGGGTTGATCCTCATACCAGACTCTCTTCTCCATCCCCTGACCTCCTCATAACCTCCTACCCTAAAGCCCCTTTATAATTTCATGCTGCACACACTGTAATTCTCTTCATTGCTTTCCTAACACTTCCTTTCCCTCCTTGTGGTGTCCTTTTTATTGACATGATTGATTGATTTTTATTTTATTATGTGTAGGAATGATTTGTCTGAATGTATGTCTGCATACCATATACATGCTATGTCCATGAGGACCAAAAGAAGGTCTCAGACAACCAAGAACTTGAGTTACAGACTATTGTGAACTACCAGGTAGGTTATGGGAATTAAACACAGGTCCTGTGGGTGAACAGCAAATGCTCTTAACCATTGAGCCATCTCTCTAGTCTCCTGCAACCTTCTTTTTGGTTTTATGACTTTTTAGTTTTATGACTCATATCCACATGTCAATACATATGTAACAACATTCAAAAACCTAGGATCTATATATGATAGAGAACATGATATTTGCATTTCTGAGTCCAGATTATATCACTTGATATAATTTATGGTCTACATATTTTATGCAAATTTCATAATCTTACTCATTTATGGTTGGATAAAATTCCACTGTTTAATCAAAGAACACATCAAAACAATCATCCACCATGATCAAGTAGGCTTCATCCCAGGGATGCAGGGATGGTTCAATATATGGAAATCCATCAACGTAATTCACTACATAAACAAACTCAAGGACAAAAACCATATGATCATCTCACTAGATGCTGAGAAAGCATTTGACAAAATCCAACATCCCTTCATGATAAAAGTCTTGGAAAGACCAGGAATTCAAGGCTCATATTTGAACATAGTAAAAGCAATATACAGAAAACCAGGAGCCAACATCAAACAAAATGGAGAGAAACTTGAAGCAATCCCACTAAAATCAGGGACAAGAGAAGGCTGCCCACTATCTCTCTCTGAATATTCAATATAATTCTTAAAGTTCTACCTAGAGCAATTAGACAACAAAAGGTGGTCTAAAGGTTCCCACTAAAATCAGGAACTAGACAAGGCTGCCCACTCTCTCCCTACCTATTCAATATTGTACTTGA
>NW_022196904.1:65439238-65439395 GCF_008632895.1 Mastomys coucha
CTCCTGAGAGGCTCTGACAGTACCTGACTAATACAGATGTAGAGGCTCACAACCATCCATTGAACTGATTACAGGGTCCCCAGGGAAGAAGTTAGAGAAAGGACCTATGGAGCTGAGGGGTTTGCAGCCCCTTAGGATGAACAACAATATGAACTAA
>NW_022196904.1:65439611-65450839 GCF_008632895.1 Mastomys coucha
ACATGGTGGGTCTGATTGTTCTGGCAGCACGTGTATAGTAGAGGATTGCAAATTTGATCATCAATAGGGGGAGAGGACCTTGGCCCTGTGAAGGTTCTGTGCCCCAGTGTCAATGCCAGGGCCAAGAAGTGGGAGAGGGTGGGGTGGAATGCATGGAGAGGGGGTAGGCAACTAGGGTTTGTTCTTGTAGTTTTTGTTTGTTTGTTTGTTTGTTTGTTTGTTTTTGGGAGGGGAAACTGGGAAAGGAGAAATTTACATGTAAATAAAGAAATATTTAATAAAAAAAATCCACTGTTTATATGTCTCATATTTTCAACATCTATTTGTCTATACTGGTACAGTCTCCTTGCTATTGTGAATACAGTGAACACAGATGTACAGGTATCTCTGCAGTAGAAGTCCCTTGGGTATATGCTGAGAGTGGTATATCTGGGTCATATGATAATTCTGTTTTTAACTTTTTGAGAAACCACCACACTAATTTTCAGTTTATGTATATACCAACAGGGAATAAAGGTTTCCCTTCCTCCATATCCTCATCACGATTTGTTGTTTGATTCATTTATGATATTTTAACCTGGGTAAGATGGAAATTATAGTAGTTAGAACTTCCCTAATGGAACAGTTTAAAATATTTATTGTCCATTTTTTTGCTTCTTCTCTTGAGAACTGTCTGTTCTGTTGCTTACCCATTTATTGATGATTGGCTGGGTTGACTGGTTGATTGATTGATTGACTAATATTAACCCCTGTCTAGAGTATAGCTGATTAAAATTTTCCTCCATTTTTAGACCATCTCTTCACTCTGCTGATGGTTTCCTTTGCCATGCAGAAGTCAGATTTTCAGATGAATGACATTCAACCCTCTGAGAGTTCATCTTCATTGTCAACTTGACTGAATTTAGAATCACCATGGGAACACACCTCTGGGTGTATCTATGAAAGCATGTTGAAAAGGAAAGCATGAGAATGGAAAACCAGCTCTCATGTGGGCACTACCACTCCATGAACTCAATAGCAAAAAAAGTGTAAGCTGAATACCAGCACTCGAGCCTCTCAGCCTCCTGACTGTGGACGTACGAGGACCAACCACCTATGCTCCTACACTACAACTTCCTGAATACAATGAGCTGTACCTTCAGCTGCAGCCAAACTAAACCCTTCCTTATTTGGATTCTGTCAGTTATTTTGCCACAGTGATGAGACACTAACATCATCATAAGCCATAAAGTTAGGTATCTTGGCAAAGATTCCACACACTAACCTTGTTCGATTCCGTGAAGAATTCCTGGGACACTGGCAAGCAATGCTTTCCTCTACCAAGATTCATAACTATGAGTTTCTGTAGAGTCTTAATTAAAAATACAACCTTTGAGATAATAATGAAACTAATAACCAACTTGGCATATTTTGTGGATCTGGGTCTTGTTTCTTCTGCATCAGTGCATTCTGGATCTTTACTTTCCATCTCTACCCTCCTGATTCCATTTCCACAGCTGTCTACTTGGGACACCATGCTTAGCTTAGTCTTCAACTGGCTGAATTCTTGGCTGGAGCTGACCAAAATGCACCCTCCCTGAGTGTAGGAAGCCGGCCCGCAGCGTTCCTACTTCCGTGGGGTTCCACGAACCGGGAATTTGGGGACCTGCAAAATAAATGGGCAGAGAAAGAGAGCGACACCAGGAGAGGGTTCTCATCAAGGCGTAACTTTACTTCAGTGAAAAGGGGGCATATATACTAGATGCAGTACAGGTATGCAATTAGCGATTAGGTGAGAACAGACATTCGGCAGAATCAAAGCTAAGACGCTAATACAAAGGATTCCAGGACAGGAACGGAGATCAAAGTTCACGGCTTCCTAGGGAGCCGGGTATCTGGTTCTGATTCATTTCCATAGGCTCCAAACCCCTAGTGAGTTGAGTCGAGTTGTCGTATCTGGCGTCGGTTGGAATTCTTCCGTGAACACAGCAGGGCTACCACACCTGAGGACCAGCCTTCATGGTACCAGAGGGTGCCATACAAGCTTCCCAAGGAGGTAGGTAACCAACAGTCCTACCCAGCTATGTCACCTATGAACCACATCAATGACCAGCATAACACAATAACCCTCAGAGTACACTGGTGGTAGACATATCTTAGCAGTAACCAACAGTTCTCTGATTAAACTTGTGACCCACAAGAGAGAAACCAGGACTGGTACTGAAAAGCTAGCAAATTCCTCAGGGCCAGTGAAGCCATGGTTGTTGGAGAAGAATCTAGACCACTATTAATCCTTAACAATAATTTGTAAACATTTGTCATTCTAATTACAAGTAAGCATAGTCCTTGGCCCTCATCAAGGAAATGTCTTATTGCAACAAAGACCACAAGAAAAAAAGGGATAATAACCAACCAAAATTCAGAGTTGTGAAGCCCAGTCCAAATAGTTATATCTACAAAATATTCCCATACTTAAGGCCAGGAAACAATGCAAAAGAGGAGGTGGATATATTGCAAAAGTCAGCTCTGAGATTGTGTCTCCTAGAAATGTCAGAAACTACACCAATGGAATCTCACATAACACAACTGTCCAAACATAAGCAGAATGAGAATGACACCAAACTGGACCAGGAAAACCCTACAAGGCCTCAACCCTACACAAAAACTGTAGAGGAAAGCTGGGTGTGGGAGAAGTGGCCCTCCTCATGGAGGAGCACACCAATCTATTGTCCCATGCGAAACAGTCAGCCCTGATAATATATATACAAGTAACATCATACAGACTGAACAGGTTATATTTAGGAATATATGGGTATGTACATACATGCATGCAGTAAAAGAAAAAGGAGGCCATGATTTTAAGGAGAATGGGAACGGAGGAAAGTGAGGGAAGGGATGGGAGAGATGTATTAAATTTAGTCTCAAAAATAAAAAATTTTAAGTATATATCAGGTATTTGTTCTGTTATCTCCATGACCTCTTTAATAAAACCTGATATATATCAAAAATAAATTAATAAATATTTGGACAGCAAGTTTTTCTTTGTCTTTATTTTCTCTCATGCAATACATCCCAACCAGACCCCATCCTCCCCTCCCCTCCATGCTCCCAGTTTCAACCATTCCTCCCTTGCTCCCAGATTTGCTGCTCCTCCCTTTCCCTTCAGAAAAGAGCAGGACTCCCAGTTACAACATGGCGTAACAAGATGCAATAAGTCTAACCACAAACCCTCATATCAAGGCTGGATGAGGCAACCCAGTAAGAGGAAAAGGTCCTACAACCAAGCTTAAAAAAAGTTAGAGACCCCCCGCCACTTCCACTGATAGAAATCTCACAAAAACCCCAAGCTGTTCAACCACAGCATGTATACAGAAGGCCAAGTGCAGACCAAAGCATGGCCCTCCAGTCTCTGTAAGCCCCCACCAAAATTTTACTTATCTAAATTGTCATCATGTAAGGAAACCACTATAGCTGGATAATGACTCCCCTCTACTCTCCCAAATATTCTGTCACAAGTATACCATGTACACAGGTTATACTACAGCGCTTACCAGCTTTTACTGTGGCTATAAATTAGTTGCCCTGGTCCTTAGGTAGGGATGTGCTCCTTCAGCCAAAAGCTATCTGTGTCCTATTTTATCTTTCTATCTTTGTAACCTCAACACAGATGGCAGATAAATACAAATTTTGCTGAACCACAAATATTTGACTTCGACCAGCAGGACCCAAGCACGCAGGAACTCCGCCAGCCCAGTGGCACTGGTTCCTTCCGGTCTGTCTGGGCCAGTGCTCTGAGCAGACCGTGGGCGCAAAATCCACAGCCAGCCCCACAACACCCAGAGGTGGCTCTGGATCACAGAGATGGCTTGACTCTGAGGAGTTCTGACACAGCCAGGATCACAGGAAGGACAGGATCCAGTCAGATTTAGCCAGGGCAGGAAGCACTAGAGATAACCAGATTGGGGGGAAGAAGGGAGCATAAGAAGCAACACAAACCAGGGTTACTTGGCATCATCAGAACGCAATTCTCCCACCATAGCACATTCTGGACATACCATCACACCGGAAAAGCAAGATTCAGCTCTAAAATCACTTCTCATGATGATGATACAGGACTTTAAGAAAGTCACAAATAACTCCCTCAAAGAAATACAGGAGAACACAAGTAAACAGCTAGAAGCCCTTAAAGAGGAAACACAAAAATCCCTTAAAGAACTACAGGAAAACACAATCAAACAGGTGAAGGAAATGAACAAAACCATCCAGAATCTAAAAATGGAAATAGAAACAATAAAGAAATCAGAAAGAGAGACAACCCTGGGGACAGAAAACCTAGGAAAGAAAACAGGAGTCATAGATGCAAACATCACCAACAGAAT
Source organism: Mastomys coucha (assembly GCF_008632895.1). Classification (NCBI taxonomy): domain Eukaryota; kingdom Metazoa; phylum Chordata; class Mammalia; order Rodentia; family Muridae; genus Mastomys; species Mastomys coucha. Next base: position 65,443,970 of record NW_022196904.1, read on the forward strand.
ACAAGAGATAGAAGAGAGAATCTCAGGGGCAGAAGACACCATAGAAAACATTGACAACAGTCAAAGAAAAAGCAAAAACCCAAAACATCCAGGAAATCCAAGACACAATAAGAAGACCAAACCTAAGGATAATATGTATAGAAGAGAGTGAAGACTCCCAAGGTAATGGGCCAGTAAATATCTTCAACAAAATTATAGAAGAAAACTTCCCTAACCTAAAGAAAGAGATGCCCATGTACATACAAGAAACCTACAGAACTCCAAATAAACTGGACCAGAAAAGACATTCCTCCTGTCACATAATAATCAAAACACCAAACGCACTAAACAAAGAAAGAATTTTAAAAGCTGTAAAGGAAAAAGGTCAAGTAACATATAAAGACAGGCCTATTAGAATTACCCCAGACTTCTCACCAGAGACTATGAAAGCTAGAAGATCCTGGGCAGATGTCATACAGACCCTACAAGAACACAAATGCCAGTCCAGGCTACTATACCCAGCAAAACTCTCAATTACCATAGATGGAGAAAACAAGATATTCCATGACAAAACAAAATTTACACAATATCTTTCCACAAATCCAGCCCTACAAAGGATAATAGATGGAAAGCATCAACATAAGGAGCAAAACTACACCCTAGAAGAAGCAAGAAAGTAATCTTTCAACAGATCCACACAAATCTAATTCCACCTCTTACAACAAAAATAACAGAAAGTAACAATTACTTTTTCTTAATATCTTAATATGAAAATTAATATTACCAACATATCCTAATTGATTGAAATCCAAAAACATGAGGAATTAGAAATTTATTGGCTGTCATCCAGTAGTCTCTCTAATTTGGTAATTGGAGAAATAGGTCCAATATTGTACAATCCATATACACTTTCTGCTTGTTTGTATGTGACAGTGTCTTGCTGTGTACCACATAATGATCTTAAAATCATGCTTCTCCTATCTCAGCCTCTCAATTAGTAGCATTGTTTATTTCATATTTTTACACTATACTATGGTTTTCAGAACAGCTTACAAATTTATACAGCCAAAAGAAATGTAGACAATTAACTTGGGAGGTGGCTTGTAGAAGAACAACAAAGAGTAAGACTGAATGCTTTGTGGGACGTTTGTATCAATTTTGAAGAAGAGAACTATATAAGTTACTCTTTCTCTGAGATGAATGCTTTTCCAAATTATCACAACCAGTGAACCAGATTCTTACCCTCACCTAATGTCTGTGCCACCCTTCAAGCAGAACCATTGTTCATTGAAACAGTTGGTGAATGACTTTATGGATAGACCATCTTAATACCTACACCATTTCTTAAATGAATGTAATGTTCTCTGTGAGCTGAGAATAAAGGCACTCATTCAAGTCAAGTAGTTTTGACCATAGCAGGAAATCTGTATCCAAAAATCGTGCCTACAATTCATTCTTTGGCACAGCAGAACTGTCAACTCTCAGCTTAGCTACGATGGAGGTAAAATCCTTTGGTAATATGAGAGTCATTGCAGTACAGCCTAATTACAATAAAATCTAAAAATTGTTCTTATTTGGGGCTTATTTTTGCCACAGTAAGAACCAAGATTTTTGTTGTTATTGTTGTTTTTGAGAAAAGTTTTTTATTATTAACACTCATTTTAAATTTAAATTTAAAATATTATTTGATCATATTCTTCTCCTTTTCAAGTCTTTCCAGATCCTCTCCCTCTTCCTACCCACCCAATTTTCAGTTCTTTTTCAAAAACAAACAGTAACCCAATACAACAACAAACCCTCAATACTAGGAAAACAAAATAAAAAAATTCCAAGAAAGAATGAAAGAAAAAACAAACAAAACAAATAGCTAACTACAAAATAGCACACACACGCACACACATACAATGGTGGAGTCTGTCTTATGTTGGTCAACTACTACTGAATGTGAGGTCAATTCTGGAGTAGTTGATAAGTGCAATGTTATTTTATTGGAAAAAACTGATTTTACCTCTTCTAGCAGATATAAATGATAACTCAGTTGTTAGATTTTACCCTGGTGGCTATTTTTTTTTACTCACTCAATTTTTTTTGTTTTGTTTGTTTGTTTGTTTTTTTACCCATTTCTGAATAGCCCTTTATTGCTAATGGTTGTGTCACATTGTGTCACATTTTAAGCTCTACTAAATACAAAACAAACAAACAAAAAGACTTTATATATTTATGTTCATTTAAAGGGATACTAGTAGTGATGTACTATTTTAAAATATACAGTTAATATGTTTGGAGTTATTTAAAATTTATATTGAGTAAAACATGTATTTTCAGTATTACTGTAGACAAGCATCTACATAAGACTGTTAAATTGATTGTTTTATATCAAACAACTTTTATAATAATCATTTTTATTATTATAATATTTTATAAATTTTAAAGAATATGACAAAAAGAGGTATTGTAGGTATTGAAGGAGGGTCTCTGGGAGGAGTTGGGGTACAAAAGGGAAACAAGAATGTGATTTAATTCTATTTACTTAAAATATGTTTTTAAATGTTAACAAATTCAGATAAATTGAAATCATGTATCTTTTTTCATCATAATGCAATAAAACTTAAATCAATAAAAAAAAATTTTAAATATTTGATGTCACTTTAAAGGCTCAGCTTATATCAGCCACCTTGTAGAAAGCATACCCACTGCGTATGTGAAGGTCAAAGGCCAGCTGTGGGAGTTGGTTCTCTCCTTCCACTATGTGTGTCCCAGGGGTCAAAATCAGGTCATCCAGAGGCAAGCATGCTGAGCCAACTCACTGCCCCGTAGTATTTACTTAAGTGGAAGAAAATTTTACTTAAATCTTCTGCACCTTCTAATTTTATTAGAATGGGTATGTGCTCCTTCTGGGTTAAGCAGAAATAAAAAATACATTGGGATTTTCCAGTTCTCCCAACCATGAATGAGGAGGAAAACTCAGAGTGACCGTGTGGACTTCTTCCAGTCTCATGCTTCGAAGTCAGGAACGGTTAGAGGAATGAATGACACACTTCTGCTCTCTGGCACAAACTGAATTTGTTCTGCTGTGACAATCTGCAGCAAAGAGGCTGTGACTTCTGGCTGGTGTATTCTTTGGGTCGCTCTCTCAGTCCCCTGGCCACTACAACCCAGAGCTTAATAATAAATGTAACTTGGTGATACTGACATGCATAATTCAGCACTTATTGATGTGCAAGGGACCAGCTTTTTCCAAGTGTTTGCAACAAAGCAGTCTTTTATGCTTTTTCTGTTCATATGTGAAGACAACTCAGAACCAACTTTGGATCAGAAATGCGAGAGGACGAAGGCTACTAGCCACTGTGGAATGTCCTCAGAAACAGCCAAGCTCAAAGCAGGACCTTATTTTATATCCACGAGGCACCACACACTCGCAGACAGGGAGTGAGAAACCAAGATGTGCATCTAGCCAGGAAGCACGTTTCCATGGCAATCTCATAACTCCTGCACCTGCCTTTCTTCTCTCAGCCAGGGTGTTGTGTCCATTCAGTCTCTGCAGGCTTTGCCCATCTGCAATGCAGCTGGGGCCTCAGCTGCTTAAAGAGCTGCTAATAAGCCTAGAAAATTAACCCAAAAGCCAGACAATAATGTTTTCAGTAATTATCTTGTGATTGTTTGTCATTCATATATATATATATATATATATATATATATATATATATATATATATATATATATATATTTCAGAGACAAAAAGACTCGGGACCATGTTTCACTGCAGTAGGAGCAAAACACTGGAAATTACTTTATTGTTCAACATGAGGGGAGTCTTAAAGTCAATAGTGGTGTATAGCTGCCTGGGATGAGATACTTTAAAGTGTGAAATCACTTTCTGGAAGATGATTTAATGGAGAGGGGAATGTATATGAGAAAACACAGCCTCTGACCTGGGTGTACAGAATAACTCCAATATGGAGATGAAGATGAGAGGTACATGTTTCAAGAAAATGATTTTATACAATTCTTCCAAAGTCTAAAGCTGAGGATTTCAATGTAGCCTCTCTACTGCCCTTCTAGGGGTCGGATAGACTTGCAAATGTTTGGAGAGTGTCACTGGCCACACAAAGTCATCCAGACAGACTAGCAGAGTTTCAGAGAACAGATGGCCAACGAGAGAATTAGTCCATGTGCCAAAGACCCGCTGGCTGATCTCTGTGGGTGTTTCCACAGCACGAGAGGAAGGGAACTATTGGCTTTATTCTGTGGCACTAGAAATTCAAACAAACACACAGAAGGCCAGTGGTCCCTGGGTTTATTCTGACCCAGCTCCATCCGCATCACTGGCAGATGATGCTCCCTGGAGCAAGGCCTGGACAGCAGCTTTGCACAGTCTCCCTTCCTAGGCCCTATGATTCCACCCACAGTCAGTAGCCTATCCCTTTGCACAGGTTCTATGTACACCCTAGCTGAAATATCCTTTTTCTTTTTTTGGAAGATGGAGAGATGATTCACCAGTTAAGATCACTTGTTGCTCTTGCAACCCACAAGATGGATCACAACCATCTGTAACTCCAAGTGCAGAGGAATTAATGCCTTCTTCTGATCTCCATGTGCACTAGACACATAAGTAATGCATAAGTACATGCAGACAAAACACTCATACATGTAAAATAAATAAATAAATCTAAAAACAATTTTATTTCAAAGAATTATTATTATTATTATTATTATCATCATCATTATCATTATTATTATTATAAAGGATCTCACTACTATGTAGACCTAATTGGCCTGAAACTCTATATATAGACCAGGCTGGCTTCAAACTCAGAGATCTACCTTCTCCTGCCTCCCAAGTGCTGGAATTAGAGCATGTGCTACCAAGCCTGGCTTACTTTTATTCTTTGTCACTTATGTGCTTATGTGTGTGCCCTGTGTGGGTTTGTGCACATTGAGTGCTGATGCCCATGGAATCAAGAAGTGAATGCCAGATCCCCTAGGGATGGAGTTATAGGCAATTGTAATCACCTCATGTGGGTGCTAGGGACGGAACTCCTCTAAATACAATATGTACTCTTTTTAATTGTTTTGCTTTGGTTTTTGTTTTGTTTTGTTGAGACAGAGTCTCTCTTATGTAGGCCTGGCTGTCCTGGAACTTGATATATAGATCAGGCTGGGCTTGAACTCAGAGATCCTCCTGCCTCTGCTTCTCAAGTGCTGGGATTAAAGGCATGTGCCACCACACCTGGCAATATGTACTCTTAACCACTAATCCAATTCTCCAGTCCCATCTGGAGCTTCTTCATCTTCTCTTTATGTACTAGACACTGTGAGGTAAGGGTTTTCATTCTATTCATATCCAAAGCTTGAGAACACATCTTAGTTCTGTTTCAAAGAACAATGTTGAGCATTTGAAAAGCAATAGAATGAAAGTTTGGTAAGGAATGACATGAACAGAGGGCCAGGAAATACAATGGGGAAAGTAGTTACGGTGCTCAGACTTGCCTCCTGTCACATAAATGTTTGTGCATGATAAATATCAGAGAGAGATACACCATTAACAGTCGTTACAACTTTTATCTCAGTACTGAGGGATGAAAAGTTCTTCAGACATACTTTTTCAAGTTTTCTGCAATAAGCATATATTGCAATAGAGATACAATCTACATCAGTATCAGTTTCAAATGGTAGTTTTAATCCCAGCACTTGGGAGGCAGAGGCAGGCAGATTTCTGAGTTCGAGGCCAGCCTGGTCTACTGAGTGAGTTCCAGGACAGCCAGGGTTATACAGAGAAACCCTGTCTTGAAAAAAAAATCACATATAAACAAAACTGTATCTCTTTTTATCCACCAAATACAGCACTCAAGCAAATCCTGATCAACCCAATTAGCAATACCTGTGGCTCTGAAAGATACTGCTGTTTTAAGTAAGCACTAGATAAAATAATCAGGTTGCAGCTGAAGTCCATGATGAGGGGCTAGCAAGGTGGCTCAGCGGGTAAAGGAGCCTGCTACCAAGACTAAAAACCTGAGTTCAATTCCAAGACCCACTTAACAGAAGAGAACCGATTCAAAATTTCTTTTCTGACCTCCATGATTGTTCCTTGGCATGTGTGCAAATGCACACACTCACACATTCACAAACACACACACAATAAATAAATACATAAAATATAAATAATAAGGGGGTATTGTGACACATGCCTTCAACCTCAAGCATTTGGGATAGCTCTGTGAGTTTAAGGCCAGCTTGGTCTACATAACAATTGTTCTAGAATAATTGCAGAACCACTGTAGAACAGTTCTAGATCAAGTGTGAATACATGCTCACTCATGCACACATAAACACACACAAAAAACAATAAAGGAACAAAGAAAGAAATTTTGCTTGTACCTATCAAAAAGTATATGTCATTAATTTTTTTATAAATCAATACAAGGTATTTTGATTATTTTAATCTTACTCTTCTCCTGAATATAATTCTTTAAATTATTTTAAATTCAGAACCATACAAAGAAAAATCAACACCCCTCAATCTACCTACAAAAGGTCACTACTATCAACCATTATCAACAATTTAAAAGATATGTTTCCAGTTTCTTTCAGGCACATATATAAATAATCCTAACTTTCTGTATCTCTTATTTACTAGTGCAAGGAGTCGTTTTTATGTCAGCATGCACAGGCTGTCTCCTTTGTCTAAACATCTGAGCAGCATGGATGCTCTACAGCCACTTTCTCCCCTCAAGTACCATGTAATAAAATAAAAATGAACATGATGGGGAAACAGAGGCATTTTATAAATGGTGTAGGAGGGGTAGTCATTTAAAACACTGGTGATTAGAACCATCTGTCAACACATACTGGAACAAGGCCCAAAGGGATCAGATTTAAGCTTAAAGCATG
>NW_022196904.1:65450849-65455849 GCF_008632895.1 Mastomys coucha
GACATGGGGGTATGGGAATTCAGGAATGCGTCCCTCTACTGTGAGTGGGAATGCATTCCTCTACCATGAGTGGAAATGTGTCCCTCTACCATGGCAGAACATCCCAAAGCTATGACGTCAACATGGGTGAGTTTGAACACACAAATGTTCAAGAAAATGAAAGAAGGAAAGAGAACCCAGAAATGAATCAAGGAGCCTGCTTTGCCTTACTTACTTAGTATTGCCACTTACTTTGTTGAACAGACATAGGTAAAGGCAGATTTCTTTATATCATTGTAAATGACACACTGCCTTAGCATGCCAGCAAGGTGTGCAGCAGTCATCTCCCAGCGCCACTACAAATCCTTGACCTCAGGAATTGCAGGTCTTCTTTTTCTAGCTGTACCCAACTGGAATAAAATCTGAATAAAATTACATTAGAAAATAGTTCTCACATTTTAGTACACTTTAAGTTTTGTGTGTGTATGTGTGTGTGTGTGTGTGTGTGTGTGTGTGTGTGTGAATATGCTCACATATGTGTGTGTGCTGAAGTCAAAGGACAACTTGTAGTAGTTAATTCTCTTCTTCTATCATACGGGTCCTGGGAGTCAAACTCAGACTATCAGGAATGGAGGCAAGCAGTTTTTTCCTCTAAGCCATCTTGCCTACCCTTTCTCACCTTTTTGAGAGAGAGAGACAGGGAGAAAGAGAAAGAGTAGCTTAACTTTTTTGCTCAGCACTAGTGTGGATTTTTGGTTTTAAGTTTAAAAAGATACAATTCATAATAATAATAAAATGTTTACTAATATAAAGTGTCTGTGAGTATTTTGTTCCCCCATCTAAGAAGCACTGAAACACCCACACTTTGTCTTTCCTCTTCTTGAGCTTCATATAGTTTGTCAATTGTATCTTGAGTATTTCAAAGTTTTGAGCTAAATCCACTTATAAGTGAGTGCATACCATGTGTGTTCTTTTGGAACTGGGTTACCTCACTCAGAATGATATTTTCAAGTTCCAACCATTTGACTGCAAATTTCATGAAGTCATTGTCTTTAATAGCTGAGTAGTACTCCATTGTGTACTTAGAAGGGGAAACAAAATACTCACAGGAGGAAATATGGAGATAAAGTGTAAGCAGAGACTGAAGGAAAGGCCATCCAGAGACTGCCCCACCTGGGGATCCATCCCCTATACAGTCGCCAAACCCAGACACTGTTGCAGATGCTGGAAAGTGCTTGATGATAGGAGCCTGATATGTCTGCTCTTGAGGGACTCTGCCAGAGCCTGACAAACACAGAGGCAGATGCTCACAGCCAACCATTGGACTGAGTGTAGGATCCCTGATGGAGGAGTTGGAGAAGGGACTGAAGGAGCCAAACCCCATGGGGGGAGCAACAGTGTCAATAGGACAGACACCCCAGAGCTCCTGGGGACTGGATTACCAACCAAAGAGTACACATGGAGGGCATGGCTCAGGCCACATATGTGGCAGAGGATGGCCTTGTTGGACATGAGTGGGGAGAGGCCCTTGGGCCTGAGGGGGTTAAATGCCCCAGTGTAGGGGAATGCCAGAGTGTGAAGGTGGGAGTGGGTGGGTAGGTGGTGGAGAGGCAAGGGGAGGGGGATGGGATATGGGATTCCAGAGGGGAGACCTGGAAAGGGGATAACATTTGAAATGTAAATAAAGAAAATATCCAATGAAAGAAAGAAAGAAAGAAAGAAAGAAAGAAAGAAAGAAAGAAAGAAAGAAAGAAAGAAAGAAAGAAAGGAGAAAGGGAGGAAGGAAGGAAGCAAGCAAGCAGAGGGAAGAGGAGGAAGCCTGTAAACAGAGTCCCTCCATGGTCTCTGCTTCAGATCTTGTCTTCTTAACTTCCCACCTTGAGTTCCTGCCTTGACTTCCCTCAGGACCGAACGGACTATGACATGAAAGTGTGAGTCAAATAAACCCTTTCCTCCCCATCCCCCCAAAAAATTATATATAAAGTGTCACTAAGACTAGGAGTAGTATCATTCCATCAGTGATGAGGACATTTGGTAAAGAATTAAGAGCAGAGAACTGGTGTTTCACAGAGGTGAGGCGGGGAGTGGGAGATGCAAGCCAAGGGGTGCAGACTTGAAGTTGTGTAGTGTGAAAACCTTAGACACTAAAAGTACAGTGTGAGGGTTGTAGTGAATAACAATGCCATATTGAGAGCTGAAAATTTGTCAAGGGAGTAGGTCCTGGGTGCTCTTACCACACACATGAAAACAACTGTTAATAGTTTGAATATGAAACACCCTATCCCAATGCTCACGTGCTAAATGCTTGGTCCCTAGCTGCAGCTCTATTAAACAGCTGGAGAAAGTAGATCCCTAGAGGTGGGGTCTTGTGTGTATCCAGACCTCTTCCTCCCCTTCCTCCTCTTTCTCCTCTTCCTCCTCCCATCCTCCTCCTCTTCCCCCTCCCCCACCTCACCCTCCTCTTTTCCTCCTCTTTCTTTCCCCTTCGTCCTCCTCTACTTTCCCTCTTCATGCTCTCTCTCCCTTTCCTATCCACCATAAAGTGAGAAGCTCATCTGCCACATGCCCCCATCACGATGCTGATCTTATTTTGACTTTGCCTGTTTGATAACAGTGACAAAGAAAGTAACCAAAACCGTAATTATATGAGAGAACAAACAGGTAAAATTGCTTATCTGTGGAAATCATTTAGGTATGTGCACTGAAACATCATGCTGTGAGCATTAATCTTACAAAATAAAGCAATAAATAAAATTATTGTAAAATAAAATCCATGGGCAAAAGTGTAAATATTTTTTTAAAAATACTTCTAACCACATTTATTATGCTCACAAGGGATAACTATAGTGTTTAAGATCATAAAGATAAGGCTGGCATTAACAGAAATGTCTAATCTGCTGTAGTGATGCCTTCTTTTGACATTTTAGTGTGACTATTTCTGATGAGACCTGATAGGTCAGAAGCCCTCGCCCCCCTCCTCCTCCTATTCCTCCTCCTCTTTTCTCCTCTTCCTCTTCCCACTCCCACTCTCTCCTCCTCTGTGTCTCCACTCCTCTTCTATTTGCTTTCTTCCTCCAAATTTTTATGAAATGAAAAAATTCAGGTCATCTGAAATAGTAGTAAAAGTAGGAAATCCAATAGAAAATCAAATAGCTTCCCACAGATTTCAGCTTTTTCCACCATGCCAGATATTTCATGGACAGCAATACAAAGAGTGACCATTTTTGCATAAGAGACAGCTCTGAATACACATTCTCTGTTTGCTTGACAATGACTCTAGAAAATATTGTTCCAGGGGCTGGAAGAAGATACCTCACATAGTAAAGAAAAGCTAAGTCAGAGCCCCAGAACACATATTAAAATAAAACAAAAACGCCGGGCAGTGATGGTGCATGCCTTTAATCCCAGTACTTTGGAGGTAGAAGCAGGTGGATTTCTGAGTTTGAAGCCAGCCTGGTCTACAGAGCAAGTTCCAGGACAGCCAGGGCTACACAGAGAAACCCTGTCTCGAAAAACCAAAAAAAGAAAAAAAAAAAAGAAAAAAAAAAACGAGTAAGCAAAACAAACATGAGTAACTGTAGTGAGAATTCTGGAATTTTGCCTTTTTAAAAAACACAGAAATGTTATAAGAATGTTTTCGTTTTAACCCCAGGTGTCAGGATGTGGGGCTGCTTCATACTGTCATCTACAGCAGCTGACTATGATTTGCCTTGTGCTTGCCTTGGCATGGTTTTGCCTCTGCAGATAGTTTCTGTGATTGTGTGACCTTTGGAATTCTGGGAACTTTACAGAGAGTCTATAAATGCTAGGACCCCCCCCTCCCAGAGGCAGGGTTGGTGGTGGTTATCGTTCGGGGAGGTTGGCCATGGTTGGTTAGTTGTGCTCAAAGAAAAAACAAGAAAGAAATTAGATTCAGAAACCTCCATATTTCTTTTTTGTAGACCTTTTTTATTTTTAAAACTACTGTAAAAATGTTTTAAATTGTTGGAGTGAGCATTGAACCTGGGACCCTACACATGGTACAGAAATGCTCTGCCACTGAGCCCTAGCTGTAACCCTTACATTATTATTATTAATTAACATATAATAATTATACTTATTTATGGGATGTCATCCCTTATTTCAAACCAACAGTGCCTGTTCCCACCTTAAGCAGCAGAGAGTGTTGCTCTAATGGACTGTTTATCCACAGATGCACTGAAAGGCTGTGTGCAGGGGGCTGCAAACTACCCTTATTGACTGTTTTCAGCACTACCATCAATGCTCAATCAAGATTAGGAGGCATCTCATTAAATGCCCATTTTTGTTTGTGAAAAGCATTTTGTGGCTTGATATTCAAGAACCACCTGGGTTTGTGTCACACAGCTCTTTCCTGCTATAAATTAGCCAGCATTCCATCAATATTTCCCCAGTTACACTACTTAACATGAACGTCGTGCCTCACAAAGTACTATTGACTGTATCTTTTCAACCTTTCTTCTTTCAGCATGTGATTTCAATAATAAACAGACCAGAAGTCACAGGGCTGGTTTTCATATACACACAGCAGTGACTTTCACCTTTCCCTGTAGTGGGCAGAAGGATGCCTCCCAAAGATACTGGGCCTTCATCCCTAAACCTGGGAAGTGTTATCTTGTACAGAAATTAAATAAGGGATGTTGAAGTAAGTGGGCTGGACTACCATCATATGAATCAGCTGTTGTGTGGAGCCTCTCAGAGGACAACATGCTCCTGTCTACAAGCATAACAGGGAAACATTAATAGTGTTAGGGATTGGTGCTTGCCCATGGGATGGGTCTCAGGCTGGGCTGCGTATTGCTTGGCCATTCCCTTAGTCTCTGCTCCATCCCCTATGCCTGCATTTCTTGTAGACAGGATAAATTTTGGGTAGAAAGTTTTATGGGTGTGTTGGTGTCTCTAGTATTCCACTGGGGTGCTTGCCTGGCTCCAGGAGGTGGCCTCTTCAGGTTCCGTATCCCCAATGTAGTGAGTCACAGGTAAAGTCACCCCACTTATTCTTG
>NW_022196904.1:65460405-65460944 GCF_008632895.1 Mastomys coucha
TTCCTTTGGTGATAAACAGCAATGTGGAAGTAAACTGAATAAACCTTTTCCTCCCCAACTTGCTTCTTGGTCATGATGTGCCACGGACTGGGGTTTCTTACAGGATCCCTTGTTCCGCAGGATGATGGGTTCTGGCCAGGTGTGCACAGGATTCGGCTGGTGACAAACAAACTCAACACAAGTAGTGTGGGATCTAAATGTATTTCTTTAAAAATGGCATGAGGCTTTTACAATCATTGCAAAAGAGGAATGAAAAATCTGGCAGCTCAGTGGTGAGGTACCTCTGAGGCCATCTAAAACACACTAGGTCTAAAACAGCAGCCATCTCCTCTGGACTGGCGCAGCACCCCTGGGCCCAAGCGCTCTGGGGGGGGGGGGGGGGGGGGGGGGGGGTACAGACTACATGAATCTAAGTCCTAGTCCACCTAAGTTCTGGTTCCAGTCCGAGTGTGAGTGAGTCCGAATGCTGAATGCAGACTGCTGAATCTAGAATGCTGAATGCTGCAGACTCTCTCTCTCTCTCTCTCTCTCTCTCTCTC
>NW_022196904.1:65460982-65482444 GCF_008632895.1 Mastomys coucha
TCACACACACACACACACACTCCCAGCTCAAGGTTCCGCCCATCCTAGGTAAAACGCCCACTATGCTAATCTGGGCAAGTAGAGACAAGTCTCTTGCTAATTCTAGGAGTAGTTCAGCTGCAGTACATGACTGAGAATGAGGACTTTATTTGAACTTGTCCTGGGATAAGTCTTCCGTTCTGTAAACTTCAATGTCCTACCCACAATGCCAGAGGCAATTAGTCTGGGTGGGTAAATTCCAAGTCAATGTTTGGAATTTTGGATCTAAGATGTTGGAACATTGGTGAAGGTCAGAGAGCAATGTCCAATTTTTGTCCAGCTGTAAATAAATCATATTTTGGTGGGCACCTAGCACACGAGTACGAGGACATATTTGGGCTTCCTCTGAGTTAGGGGTGCCAGGCGACAATGCGGGGGCAGGAGACTGACTTTCCTCGAAGCTTTCGCCTCAAACTGCTGTCACGCAAAGTGTGTGTGGCAATGATGTTTGTACAGGAATAGAAACCCTGACTAAGACACCTTACTTGCTCAGATAATTTTGTTATATAGCCTAGGCCCAGCTGCCTAGGGATAGTATCACCCACAATGGGCTGGGTCCTCCCATATCTATTAGTAACTGAAAATGCCCTTACAGACAAGCCCATAGGACAGTCTGACAGAAGCTCTCTTCCCAAGTGACACTAGTTTGAGTCAGTTCATAAAGAAAACTCAGCACTCTGTGTGTGTGTGTGTGTGTGTGTGTGCCCATCCATGTCCATCTGTGTGCATGTCTGTGTGTGTCTCTTTGTGCATATGGCATGGTGCACATGTAGAGATGGTTAGGGAACAGCCTATGGGAATTGGTTCTCTTCTTCCACTATGGGGATCACACTTGGGTTGCCAACCTCGGTGCAGAGTACCTGAAGCCTTGGAGCCATCTCACCATCTTGAGAACATATCTCTTAGTAACACATGTACAGGTGATTGAATTTTATAGTGAAAAGAGGGAAAGCAGGACACTGAAGTCAGAAGCATAGCCATGGAGGTAAGGAATGGAGAAGACACCCCTGGGGAACGGCGCGTAGGTACATGGGAAGCACTACCAATGGTCTGGTTCTGAACCCAGATATTAAATATATAATTATTTGATTTGGTATTAATTTTCGGTAGGTAGGTTTAAGTTTCTATATCTATCTGACTATACTATACACATACTAACATGCAATATTTTTTGAAATACCAACCCACTTTTGTGATTTTTGTCAATAACACAGACAAATTCTATGAAAACATTTTCTTAAGCAAAAGATGCAGGTACCTGATTTTACCTGGGATATACTCACCAACCAAGTCCTTCTGGAACAGGCTCAGTGCTCAGAAAGTGGAAAAAATGCAAGTCAAGGATTCTGAGGTATAATTAATCAAATGTTATCATAACTTTTTTCTATAAAAGTAGAAATCAGTTAATATAATAAAGATCAGTGGGCTGGTCATTGTGGCACTTAACTTTAAACCCAGCAGTTGGGAAGCAGAGACAGAGACAGAGGCAGGAGGACTTCTCTGAGTTCAAAGCCAGTATGATCTACAGAGTAAGTTCCAGGACAGCTAGGGCTAGGACAAAATGGAGAAACCCTGTCTCAGAAAAAAAGTAGAGAGAGAGAGAGAGAGAGAGAGAGAGAGAGATCTATATAGATATAGATTATATAGATATAGATATCAGTGTTTCCAGTAACATAATTGGTTAATGTGTGGTACTTTCATAGACCCAATGATCACCAGTAATCTGACAGCACATACTGAGCCAACCCTGATATGTCAGGAACGGGGAAATTGGCGTCAACACGTGTGAGTTTAAGTCCCAGCACTATCCCTCTGCAGCTGTGTTGTCTTGTCAACATTCGCTTCATTTAAATATTTCTCAGTTTCCTAATCTTCAAAATAGGAATAATTATAGCACTTACACCATAGAGATCTGATGAGGAGTAAATAAAGCCATGGGGGAGTGGGGGAGCCCTTGGTAGAGGCACAAAGCACTCAGTAATTTACCACAACGAGGATGCTTATTGGTCCCGCCTGATTTATATAATACTTGGTTCCTTTTCCCTTAATTACATGTGCCCACCCACGGAGCAACATCCCTCTCCTTCCAACGAGGTGTACAGTGTGAATCAGAGTCTTCTCAGCCAAGCCAGAACGCTTGGCCTGCAGGTGCCTGAGCAAACCAGCAACGAGGATCCTTCCTCTAGATGTTTCTAGCCATTCTAGGAAGGTTCTCTTTGATTTATTTACTTTTTCAATTGCATGTGTATACAGACCCAAAGAAGCTAAATAACAAGAAGAGCCCAAGAAAGGATGCTTGAATTTCACTCAGAAGGGGGAATAAAATAATCATCAGAAGTGGATGGAGAGAGGGAGCTGGGTGGAAGAGGGGGTGGGGAAGGAAACAGGGAGTTGGGGGCAGGGGTCATGTGTAGGAGAGCCAGGGAGAGAGGGCTGGGAGAGTGAATAGAAGTTAGAAAGGGAGGGGAGGGGGGATCTCTAGGACATTCCAGAGACCTGGGATGGGGGAGGTTCCAGGGAGTCTATGAGGGTGACTTTAACTAAGACTCCTAGCAACAGAGATGTGAAACCTGAAGTGGCCACCACCTATAGCCAGGCAGGACTCCTAGTGGAGCGATAAGGACACCAATGCATCCACAAAACTTTCCACTCAAAATTTTCCTGCCTGAAGGAGTGCAGGGACAAAGATGAAGCAGAGACTGAGGGGATGGCCAACTAATAACTGGCTCAAATTGAGACCCATCCCATGGGCAAGAGCCAATCCCTGACACTATTAATGATACACTGATAGGCTTGTAGACAGGAGCTTAGCATAACTGTCCTCTGAGAGACTCCACCCAACAACTTACTGAAACAGATTGCAGAGACCCACAGCCAAAAATTAGATGGAGTTCAGGGAGTCTTCTGAAAGAGTTGGAGGAAGAACTAAGAGACCTGGAGGAGAGGGTAGACCAACAGTGTCAACTAACCTGGACCCTTGGTGGCTCCCTAAAACTGAACCACCAACCAAACAGCAAGCATGGGCTGGACCTAGGATATCTGCAGTATGTAGCAGGTATGCAGCTTTGCTTCATGCAGGTCCCCCAACAACTGGAGCAGAGGCTGTTTCTCACACTGTTGCCAGACTATGGATACTGTTCCCCTAACTAAGCTGCCTTGTCTGGCCTCATTGGAAGAGGATGTGCCTAGTCCTGCAGTGACTTGATGTGCCAGGGTGGGTTGGTACACAGGGTGGGGGGGCCTCCCTTTCTCAGAAGAGTGGGGAGAGCAGGAGGGACTGTATGACAGGGGAACTGGGAAGTCTGGGGCTGCGATTGGAATGTAAAGTGAATGAATAAATAAATAGGAAATTTTGTATGTGTAGAGATACTTTGTGCACATGTATGTCTGTGTACCACATTTATGTCTGGTGCCTAAGGACACTGAAAGAGGGCACTGGGTCCCCTGGACAGTTATGAGCCATCATGCAGGTGCTTGGAATCCAACCCTGGACCTCTGGAAGAGCAGCCAGTGCTCTTAACCACTGAGTCATCTCTCCAGCCCAGAACTTTCTTTTACATTACAGGGTGGACACTCAGAGCTGCCAATCAACATGGCTTCAACCTCATAATAAACACCAACCTGGGAGAGACAAACCTGATTCTGCCAACCATAGTACAGCCTCCTCTGAGTCTGCTGTTAAGGCATGTCCGTTCTTCTTTATACTTATCAGCCAGAGTTGGGCTGCAGGATTCTAACCAGCTGTTTCATTGATGTGCAGCAGCTGGCAGCTGCGTGGTAGGTAACTGTTGCTAGGGGCTCAAAGTTTTTAATAACATTGTATCATCACTCTTTTCCTCCTAGGCTTCATGATAATGGCAAGTGATTTTAACAAAAAGGTATCAACCTTCCCTAAAGGCTTCTTGGGAAAATGATAACCTATTGTTTTCTCTCCACTCCACACTGATAACTCTAGGGCTTGGGTGCCCACTGTTCTTCAGTCCTGTGAAAACAGACTCTTATTGGTAATATCTTAAAATTTAAAACTAGCATTGCTGCAGCTTTCTTTATCCAAAGTAATTCAAAATTTGTATCTCAAGTGTTATATTTTCAAAGAAAAAGTATGCCTACTAACCAGACACTAGGAGAATTCAAAGGGTGATATTATTTTGGTAAAATCACTGTGTCTCCGACTCTATTACTCAAAGAGGTAATTCATATATCAAGCCAGAATGAACATTGCAGTTCCTCAATAATGACTTCACACTAACACGGTTTGCAGAGAGTAGCCAGTTATTTAGAATGCCAGCATATTAATCTACAATGACAGACACATCTATCACACCAGCCCATAGACACACTTTGCAATGCGTAATCAATAAGAAACACAACTATCAGATGGTGTATTGGTGTGAATAAAAGAAAAAGGATCCCTGTATCTGTAGTTAAAATATTTCACAGAGTTGCAAGTGGAGTTCAGCTTTAACAGATACTAGGAAAGTCAAATATACTAGGGAGGAAAAAAACTTAACTCAGACTGAAGAAATATTATGATTTTTTTAATTCCTTCTTTTAATATTTATTTTTATAGTGTGCATGTGTGCATGCGTGTGTGCGTGTGTGTGTGTGTGTGTGTGTGTGTGTGTGTGTGTGTGTGGTGTGTGTGTACATACCACATGCATAGAGACCACAAGGGAGCACTAAATTCCCTGGAGCAGGAGTTACAGGTTGATGTAAGTCACCCAGTGTGGACATTGAGAAATGAACTCAGGTCCTCCAGAAGAGCAACTAATAACACTCTTAACAACTGAGCCATCTCCCCAACCCGAAATCCCCAACCCGAAATACTATGATTTATCTCATTTTCTCATTTCCTCATGTCTCTAAGGACATGACTACATTGCAATGGTAGAACAGATTATCTGTTCATATACATACATATATACATATATAATAAATATATAGCAAATAGAGAGAGGGAAATAGCACCCCATTCATTCTCAATGAAGAATATGTCTTCTGAAAATACTGAAGATGGGCAATTGCTAATAATATATATGTATATATATGTATTATATATATGTAGATAGTATATATGCAACTGTATCTATAGTGTTGTATCATGTCCTATAGATAGCACTGGCTAAGGAAACAAATGAAAAATCCTCAGCATGTTTTTGATAAAACATGAAGCCCATTGACAATGTTTGATTGCAGATTGGCTTCCAGCTGTGCCTTCGTGCCCTCAACTGTGTGCTCTTAAAGCCCATAACTTCCTTTCCCCTCTTAACACAATCAGCCAGGAGTCGATTGGATATGTATGCCTTGGAGTGAGGGTAGCAATGCCAATGGCTCAGGACACACGCCCGGGGGATAGAACACATGAATTGACATCCCGCCACTGTTTCTGGTCAGTAGCTAGACTTTGCTACTTTGTGGGTTCTTCTTTTTCCCACCCTTTGTTCTTCTCCCCATCCTCTTTTCACTCCCTATCACTAGATAGGAGAGAAAGAAGTATAGAGGGGAGAGAGAGAAATCCTGAATCTAATTTTTTCCTTTGTTTCATCTTTTGGCATGAATACTAACAAACTGCAACCATTCCCTCTGAACAACCACCAACCACACCTATTAAGGCTCTAGCATTTATATACTCCCTGAAAAGTTCTCAGATTCCAAGCATCACACAATTGAAAATTTTTTCTGCAGCTGGCAAAGCCATGCCTTAGCTAGAGCATGAGGCAAAACACATTCTGCTGTGGACAGTCAGAATCAGGCCAATATACCTGGGGCTAAAACAAAAGCACATTCTTATAATATTTCTGTGTATTTAAAGAGACCAGAATTCCAGAAGTCCAAAATTCTCTCTACAGCAGTCACCTTATTTCTGTGCTTTAGTTTGATATTATATCATATGCACATTAAAACACACATATACATATATAACATTAGGAAACTATATACAGATAAATAGATATATCACATGTATGCAATGTTGTGTTAATACACACACAACAGCATTTAATCCAGGGTCTGGTATGTGGTAAGTGTTCCTATAAATGTTGACAATTGTCTTAAAAATTGCAATCCATTCAATAGTCTCATCTCCTTGAAATTGCACCCTAATAATATTAATGATTATGATGACACTGATAATAACTTATTGAACACCTATAGTACTCCCCTACTAACAAAGACCCTTTAGATAAAAATACCTCATTTAATTATCACTGTAAAGTCTTTGCTCCATATGTTTTAACTCTTAAACTCCAAAGAAACTAAGAAATTTGCCAGGGCTGTGAGAGAGTGATTGTCTAACATACACAAGGCCATGGTTCATTCTCCAGCCCTGCAACCACTTTAGACGAGGTGGGGGGGGGGGGTTGTCTAAAATTAAACAAACAGAAGACTGTTGAACCAAGATTTGAAACAAATTCTTTCCAACTCTAAACGAGTGTTTCAACAGTTGACTATCCTCAGTTTGGAATGTCCTCAACTCTTTGCTCAAACATTTTCCTTTTTATTGTATTTATTTAGTGGGATGTGTACATATACATGTGCTATGTGCACATGTGGAGGTGAGGTGAGAGGACAGCTTGCTAGAGTCCATTCTCTCCTCTCCCCATGTGGGACCTGAGAGTGGAACTCAGATTGTCAAGGCTGGGGGCAAGAGCCTTTACCCTCTGAGCTACCCCTGTCGCCTTAATATTTTCTTATCTTAAAGCTATATTATGATTTATTCAATGGATCATTAATTCCATCCAGAGTGGGGGATTTTAACTGTATTTTTATTACAAAAGATAACACAATTATTTCCAAAGTAATTACTATTTTATATCTTGGAGATTTTTGTGTTGGATATTCTCTTTAATTACATTTCAAATGCTATCCCCTTTCCCAGTTTCCCTCGCTCCTAGAAACACCCTATCATATCCTCCCTCCCCCTGCTTCTGTGAGGGTGTTCCTCCACCCACCCACCCACCCAACCACCCCTACCTCCCCACCCTCCATTCCCCTACACTGGGGCAAATGCAACCTTATTTCTCTGATATCCAAATTTGCAGGTGGAGGGAGAACTGTGACTGCCACATCCTTCATCATCTTACAGATTATGAAAAACAAGAAAGAGCAGGCATTCATCAAAACTGCTCTCAGAAACAAATGCATTTCAGTGAAAGAGGTTTGCCTTCCTGGAAGAGAGCAGAACTAGGATTGCTTTGAGCCCTTGGGTTGTAAGCTAGCCAAGAACTCCAGATTCAACATAGAACAGTGTGGCAAAGCTCCCATCAATCAAGCAAGGAATCCCATGTCACTGAGATCCAGAGGAAAATGACTCACTGAAGACACAGTTTCCCAAATTTATGGCCCAGATTCCCAACTTCCCTCTGCACGTGGGGACCTAGAGGCCCCCCCATGTGCATGCTCACATGGGGCCACGTGTCTCATGCTTTCTTTTCATGAGTGTTCATTCTCCCGCCAATCTATGCAAGGCCCCTGCCTCAGGCTCAGCCTTCCCAGAGTTGCACCTGCTAAGAGTCCCAGCTACAGAATACTGTGTGAAAGGGCCACAGAGGAGTATGTGAGGAGTTGACTCAGCCTTCTCCCTGACCAATCCCCACAGCCAAAGACGGCAGCTTTGAAAACAACATTAGGGACGCCAATAAAATAAGCTAAATGTAATTAAATTTTAGTCAGCATAGCCTTTAGAAGTATTTCCCAGTACCATCTTCATTTGGCCTTCCCCAAAACACTTGGAGACAGACACTGTTGTTCCAATTTTACAAATGAGGTGACGGAAGAGTTATGGTGACAGCTGGGCTGGGCCAAATTGAATGACTTCTAAAATGTCTCCCTTCGCTGCCCTGTGTTCAGATGCATCAAATACAGTACACAGAGCCAGCCCCAGCCAGGCCGTATACTGGGAGCTCACAGTAGACAGAATGGTCCTGAGAACACAGTCCACTGATGGGGGCAGATAATAAATGAACACATTAACCCCGCACTGGCTGTCACAACAGGCCAAAGGAGAAACATGTCTGCTGCAGGAAAAGGAGGTGGCACCAAAGCCAAAGCTTGAGAGATGAAGAGGGGATTCATCCATAGGACAGTGTTCTGCCTTCTGCTCATACTATTCTATGAGGGTTTTAATTGCTCAAGACTCACCTTGAGCAATCGCTCATCGGAAAGCCTGGACCACAGGTTCCCCTGCTCCTGAAGGCTCATGGGATTCATGTCTTTCTCATTCCACACAACCAGGCAAGTATTTTTAAAATAATAATCTTTTCCAGATGGATTTGTAATAATACATCAACAAGTGTTCACATGTACATGTGTATTATATATATGCATATATATGAATAGAGAGAGAAATTAATATAGATATATACAGACAGAAGAAAATGGCATTACACCCACTGAGCAATTTTTTTTCATGTAGAGCAGGGCTTCTCAGCCTTCCTAATGCTGAGGTTCTTGAATACAGTTCCTTGTGCTGTGGTGACCCCCCCAACTATAAATTTTCTGGTTTGCTACTTTATAACTGTAATTTTGCTACTTTTATGAATAATAATGTGAGTATCTGATATGCAGGATATCTGCTATGTGATCCCTGCAAAAGGGGTCATTTGACTCCCGAAGGGATCGCAATCCACCCACAAATTGAGAACTGCTGATATAGAACATTACCTCATCAGGTAATTTTTTTTCAGATATTCAATTATTTATTAAGGAACCAGAGGTATTTCTCAGTAGTTGAGTGTATTCAGCATACTTGAAGCTTTAGAGTCTATCACCAACAGAAAAGAAAAGAAAAAGCGGGGGAGGAAAAAGGGAAGGGAAAAGAGAGAAGACAGAGACAGAGAGAAGGAGCGGGGGAGAATGAAAAAGAGGGGATGGGAGGGAGAAGGCATGTTTGGAAAGTATTAACTGAGCCCTGTCTTATTCCATTAGTGTCTAGGCACTAAGGCTATAGCAACAAACATGTCCCCCAGCCCTGTGATACTTGCATCCTACTACTGAATACAGATGAAGTGATCTTAATAAACAAGGGACTCACAGGTTGAATATTGGCCACATAACTGAACTCAGCCTCCAACTCCTTTCCCCTCTTCAAAAGGAAGCTAGAGCCCCAAGCCTTGAGTCTTATGGCTGGCATTTCTGTCATAGCCAGCCTATGCCCTGAATCTCAGTATTACAAATTCAGGTGTAGTCCAATGGGCTCACTACGGAAAACAAAAACATGCCTGTAACATTAGAAACCCCGGAGGTTTACAGACTTCCCTCAGAAACTAAAGACAAAAACCAAACAATTCTTGTGTTGCTACTGTTACTAATGTTGTTAGCAGGTAGACTGCCCGCGCTGAGTTGGAGGAGGGCAGGCTTAGTGAAAACCGGGAGTATAGTTTGTCTGGGTATGGTGACACATGCCCTTAATCCCAGGATTTAGGAGGCAAAGACAACCATTCTCTAAATTCCAGGTCAGCCAGAGCAACAGAGTGAGGTCCTGCCTGGAGAGGCAGGGATAGGTTAGTTTTGAACCAGTGGAACTGAGATTACACCAACAGCCAAGCAGAGAGGTCAAGAAGAGGTGAAGCAGGAATGGCTAGGAGTGGCCACATGGAGAGACCTGGATGCCGATATGATTTGAGAGCCATCAGCATGTTAATAGTATTCAAAAGCAGAGGACAGGGTAAAATCACTCAACAAGGTGGTGTGGGTTACAGGGCAGCCCAGGGCTTGGGCTGCTGGGTGGGAAGTCTTGACTGCATTGGGCTGTAAGAAGCCACAGGACCCAGCTCCAGGGGCGGGGAAGCGCAGTCTGAGGTCCCCGGGGAACTGCCAGAGTTCAGCTCTTGGGTCCCCGGGCCACACAGAGGCCAGGGACTGCAGATTCTTAGGATCTTGGGCACCCCAGATGCTGCTGGATGCTGCAGAAGAGCTGAGGGCTGGCTCTTGCTGTGGCTGAAGGGAAAAGAAGGGGAGGGAGAGAGTTCCAACTGGTTCCTTGGCTGAGAACTGAGAGGCCTCCTGCGGAAGATCAGACGCCTCTTTTGACTCTTTCGAGGAAGACCTGCTCCTTTGCTCCAACACAGCAGATCCTGATGAGAATAGGCAATCCATGGTTTTAAAGCATTTATTGTCGTGGCAAAGAGTTGTGATGAGTAAAATCGTATCCCACTTTCTCAGGACGGGCCTGAGGTTAAATACCTTTTGCAGGGAGGAGTGTCTGGAAAGGGGAGCTTAATTGGCTAATTCCTTCAGACCTATAGGAACCTCCTTAAAATGGAGATCTGTCTTGACCTGTAATCATGTCCTCTACCTGTGGAGGGGCTTGGGGCATTGCCCTACGTGACTGATGGCCACAGAATTATGGAGCGCTGGGGCCTCGTGTCAGGAGCCTGGTGTCTAGGAGCTTGGCAGGCAAATGCCTTCTGTCCCTTGCAGTTATCTGCTGGGTCTCCAGGGTTTAAACATAGCTCTACCAAAAAACAGGCTGCCTTTCACGGTCCCACAAGTTGGCATTACAAAGAAAAATGGTCCAGGTCTACCTGAGTCCCAAACAAAGCAGCATTTGGAGGTATTCCTACCTATGGTCTGCTTTCCTACGATTCTGTCTTTATCTGCTCCGGTAGCAAACAAACTAACTAACAAGTAAACATTTCTCCCAGTTGAAATAGGTTCCATCAGTTCTAAGAACAAACCTCCCAAACGCCGGGCATCATTGGGCCAGAGGCAGAGATCCCTACTGTGGACACCTGGCTAAGACAAGGACAGCCATAAAGTCTGTTACTGCCTAAAACAGACATAATAAAAGAGTGCAATCTAGAACATTTTATCTTACTATTACATTTATATGTGTGTATGAGTGACAATATGTGCATAAGTGTGTGTATGTGTGCATGAGTGTATGTATATGCAGTGTGAGTAATTGTGCATGGGTATGTGTGTATATGCATGGTGTGTGTGTGTGTCTATACATGAGAGTGTATGTGAATGAGGAATGTGTGTGTGTGTGTGTTTGTGTGTATGAATGTATGTATGTGTGCATGAGTATGAGGGTATGTGCAAGAGTATAAGGGTATTGTGTGTGTGAATGTATGTGTGCATGAGCATGAGTGTATGTGCCAGAGTGTAAGAGTGTCTGTGCGTGAGTGAATATATGTGTGCATGTGTATGTGCATGAGTGTGAATGTATGTGCAAAAGTATAAGTGTGTATGTATGTGTGTATGTGAATGTGTGTGTGTGTGTGTGTGTGTGTGAATGTGAGTGTATGTATTTATAAATAAACCTGTTATGTTTTGCTTGGCCAAAAAATAAAGCCCCATCGATCCCTAAAAATCCCATGCCTGTCATCCTTTATGAGCTCACTCCTCCCTTTCCTTTCTTCCTCCTGTATCCAGGATTTCCAGACTCAAATGAGTGACAGCTGCTTTGAGTCCTCCTTCCGTCCTTGGCCATGCATGAACTTTCCTTCAGTGCAGACACAGCTCTCTACCATCCACTGGTTCCAAGAATGAAAAAAGGATCAAGTTTGGCACCAAACTTGGTGTAATACCTTAATCATGACTTTTTTTATAAAATAATAATAATGTTTGAGCTTCTGTTTAAAAAAAAAAAAAAAAACCTTTGGCCAGCACAATGGCCGAGCATTTGCCACCAACCGTGACAACGTGCATCCACATGGCTGAAGAAGAAACCTGACTCCTTAAAAATGTGCAAGTTGTTCTCTGACCTCCACACGCTTGCCACGCCCTACACAATTACAGACAGACATGCACTAACTAAACATAAGAGAATTTTACATTTTTATTCAAAAATATTTTCAGTACAATATTTGGGTCATGCTTTTCTCTCTCCCAGCCAGCCACTCCCTTATTCCCTACTCATTCCCAACGTCACATTCTGTCTCTCAAAATTAATTAATTAATTAATTAATTAATTAATAAAAGCAGAAACAAAAAATATTTCAAAGAAAAACTTGCTCATCCTTTAAGGAAAATTTTATTTATTCATGTTTCAGGAGTTAATGTGAAATTCCTATTAGTCGAATAGATGAATTTTATGAACATGGCCACTTAGGATCAACATTATCAGAATGAGACTCAGTAAAATTCATCCCAAATCGTCCCAAGTGGGATACTAAGTAACAATTAAAAGAACAGTGAACATCTGAGCTCTCACTGTACACAGCAATCAACTGATACCAATGTTAATAAAGGTGGGCTCCTTTTTTTTAATGACAGGGTCTCGCTATGAAGTTCAGGCTGGCTTCAAATCCTCAACCCTCTTGAGGGCTGGGATTACAGGCATATACCACAAGCCCGCGCAGAATTTAATTTAATTTAAAAATATACTTGGCATGTATTAACCAATAACTGAGTAGCCAAACCAGATACTACTGCTGGGCTACACTTGGGGGTAACGGGGAAGGGGGGACGTTGTTTGTTTGTTTTTTGAATTTTTAACAAGTCCTAGTTTATTTAACAGAAGCAACAAGACAGCATGGTAAGTAAGTAATCCTGAGCTATTAAGACTGTTCTGTCTGAAGACACAGTGTAAGGGGGTGGGGATGGAGGAAAGGAGAGCTTGAGGTGGGGGAGGGGCAGGGGAATTGGACACCACAGAGCCACTGATGCTGGTAAACCTGCCTTCCAGCAGGGCTGCTTCCCCGATGTGGGATTTTCTGCTACAAGGAACTGGATAAATGTACTGCATGTAAATGGAACCCATGGGGTTCCCTTGCTTTCCCAGCCTGCAAGAACAGGAACAGGCAAGCCTTAAAAGCCAGCTGTGGTAGTGCACATCTGTAATCCTAGCACTCACGTAGGGGAGTGGGGAGCACCTTTGATTACATGAAAAGTCTGAGACCAGCTTGGGCTACATGAGACCTTGTCTGTCTGTCTGTCTGTCCGTCTGTCTGTTTTCTCTCCCCACTCCCTCTCCCTTTCCCCCTCCTCCTTTCTCCTTCTCCTACTCCTCTCTCTTTCCCTCTCCCTCTCTTTCTGAGACAGAGTTTCACTATATATATAGCTCTATATGGCCTGGAATTCATAGAGATCTGCCTGCCTCTAATGTCAAGTTCATTTACTTTTAATCTTTTCCCCCTTTCTAGTTCCAGCCCTTCTCCTCCCCGTTCTGGTTTAGAAAGTGTCTTTTCACTCACTAAATGTCAAAATATTAGAATGTCTAGATATCTGGACATCAGACTGTTAATAAAAAGCATCACTTATTGATGGTTTACTATTTACATAGATAGCATTTTGTAGTTATAAATTCTTTATTTCTCACTTACTCTGGTAATAAGAGCTATATGTTAAGTGCCTTCCACGAATTAGGCACTTATTAAATGTTTTATTTAGTCTTCATAGCATTCAGAATCATGGCCACTATCATCCTCTATGGAAACTCTGAGGATTCAAAACCATCCAGAGTCATACAGTGTCAGAGCTGGGACAAGATCCCAGGGCCTGGGACTCCTGAATGCTGAAGCTGTCCCACACACACACACGAATTCTCTCTCTACTACACTGTGTAGCAAGCAGTCACTTCACTCCAAGAAGAGTTCAGAGATGGCTGCTCATCACAGATGTCAGCCCCTGCCATCAGCCATCCTGCAGATAATAAAGACCTCCCACCTGCTTCATTAAACTGAATATATTAGCATTACTTGAGCAGCTAGGATAACTCTGTACACAGATCTAGCAATAGTCTCAGAGGTTACTAGCATGCATAGAGGAAATCTGTGCTGCTGTGCTAAAAGGTGCAACTCTGGTGTGATTTTTTTTTTAATTTATTTATTTGACTGTTTTATGTGTACTAGTAGTTTGCCTACATGTTTGTCTGTGCAACATACATCTGTCTGGCACCCCCAGAAATCAGGAAACGTTATTGGATCCCCTGAAACTGGAGTTACAAACTTTTGTGAGCCACCAATATGCGGATGCTGGGAATTGAACCTGGGTCCTCTGCAAGAGCAACAAGGGCTCTTAACAACTGACCCAAGTCTCCAGCCTCAACTTTTATTTTTTTTTTATTCATTTTATCATTTTCCTGTCTCCTATCTGTTAGTCTGTACGCTGTCACGTGTCCTGTGTGTCACCTGATGTCCATATGCCCACCTACGATGGATAATTCTCTGTTTCCATAGGAGCATGTTATAGTTTGATTATGAAATGACCCACATATGCTCACATGTTCATCACTTCCTCAGCTACTGGCCCTGTCTGTATTGGAGGTTCTGGAAGCTTCAAGAGGTAGAACCTATTTGGAGGAAAGAGATCACTGGAGACATGGTTATAAAGGTCGTACCTAGTGCCCAGTCCCTTCCTTGCTGCTTCTTAGACACCAGGAGAAGAAGCCCCTCCTCCACTAGCTCCCACCACCAAGGCCTTCTCCCCAAGCACATGACACAAAGAGACCATGGACTGAATTCATGGAAAGCATTAACAAGTATATGCAATATGCACCTGTAGGTTTTATGAAGTATTAAGTTACATTCCGACTGACAGCAGAGACGGTCTTAGGCATTGTGGGGTATCTATTAAAATCCCTGGTCCCTATCAGCTTCTTGGATTTTTTTTTTCTTACAACACTTCCACCCAAGAAACTTTCCCACAGCAACATGTGTATAGGTCTGTAAAATACGTATACAACAAATCAAGCACTGATAGTAAATTTTAAACTCATTTTTAAACAATTACAAAAACATTTAATCATTTCTTTAAAGTGAAAGAAAATTAACATAGTAACGATATGGATGGTACCCAGAAGCTCCCATATAGTCTATGACAAATAATTCCTATAGTATGTTCATTGTTCTGCTAATACTTTTTAGAGATGAATGGATACAGCAAAGTTAGCAATGCATTGTTTGCTGTGTCTTGTGAGCAGCACGAGAAATAGTTTATCATTGACTCCTTGCACAGACATCTTTATCAGCTCCCTGCTTTAAGAATATCTGGGAAGCAGATGGAGTGATGGTGTCCCCATCAAAAAGACGTGCTGCCAATGCACATGTGTTGCAGGAACCTTTCTTGAATAAGCACTCAGACACCAGAGAAAGTGGAAGAGAGAAGCCACCAGTGGAGCAGAGTCAGGATGGTTCCGAAGGCCTTCAGTCCTGGGTCCAGTTGGCATTCTCGATTTATACTCCACAACCACAGGGTGGGGCAGGCAAGCAATTGAGATTTTACAGAAGCTTAGCAGCAGTCGGCAGGTTGTTAAGGGCAACCACCCGTTGTTTCACTTTCTCGGGTCATTCTGCTTCAGGTAGCAAGTGAAGTCATGCTTAGCAAATGGGCAGTGCAGGCAGTACTGTAATTAAAGCACTAAATAAATCAGTAGCTAATAATCCGTCTGCTCTGCCTTATTCTACTTCACATAGTACCATTCCTGACAGCAGCACTCTGGACGAATTGATTTCTTTCTCATTCGAACCAGGTCGATTTTTCCCACTCTTCAAATACCATCTTGTTGCAAAACAAAAATCACCAGGGCTCATTGACATCCTCAACTGTTTAACCTATTCGGTTGTCATTGTTGATCGAAAAATAAATCCTTAGCAATGACGCCGATAGATTTGCTGAGTCATAGGATGCCCGCATCTTCCACTTCAAGATAATACGGCAGTTTCTTCTCCAACTGGCTAAAATTCCACCAGCAGTGTATTAGAGATATAGCTACTTCTTACAGAGCAGGGTGTTGCATTACACTACTAATATTTGGAAATACATATTACATTTACATTATTACAGTATGTGGGGGAATTTTACCTTTCAAAAGAATTCGTTGATAGACACACTTCCATGTTCTCTGGTGGCTGTCTGTAGACCAGTGGTTTACACACGTGTTCCGTGTCTAAGGGTAACAGCGTTGTTTGGATGAAAAGCCCAGCTAGGATTGCGTCCCCAGCTGAGGCTGTATCCAGAACCAGCTCTAACTAGGAAACATTGCTGTGGTGCAGTCACTCTAGTCCGGTGATTAAGAAAGATGAGTTTCCTCCATACCATCTTTCCAACTCATCAACTGCATGAGAAGGAATCTGAGAGCCTGTCATGAGCCAGAGGGAGGTTAGGCTCTGACTAGCCATATCAAAAGTTTCCCAAGCAGTTTGGAAGAATCTAAAAGAGAAGTGTATTTTCATTGTGTTAACTTTTTTGGCAAATGATGTTAACCTGATATAGAAGTTACCATAGCCCAAATGAATGCAGGGAAAATAGCCACTAAAATATACTTTAATGTGTATGTCTTAGGGTTTCTATTACTGTGAAGAGACACCATGACCCTTGCAACTCTTATATAGGAAAACATTTAAATGGGGCTGGTTTACAGTTCAGAGGTTTAGCCCATTATTGACATAGCAGGAAGAATGAAAACATGCAGGCAGACAGGGTACTGGAGAGGTAGCTGAGAGTTCTACATCTGGATCCAAAAGCAGCCAGAAAATACAGTACTATGGGACCTAAAGACATGTGTCATCAAAAGTCAGCATCTTAGGCTACAAGTTTAACTTAACAGAGCACTTACCTTGAGCATACACAGACCTAGGCCCAATCCCTACTGCTTCACACACAAGCAAACAAAATGTAGCACCTTTGGATTTACTTTTTCCTTTAACATTTTGTCTTTTTTTAAAGATTTTATTTATTTATTTTATATACATGATGAGTACACTGTAGCTGTCTTCAGACATACCAGAAGAGGGCATCAGATCCCTTTACGGATGGTTGTAAGCCACCATGTGGGTACTGGGAATTGAACTCAGGACCTCTGAAAGAGCAGTCAGTGCTCTTAACCGCTGAGCCATCTCTCCAGCCCCTGGATTTACTTTTTAAAGATATATTTAATTCTGTCTCTCCCCCTCCCTCTCTTCTTCCCTCTCCCGTGTGTGTGTGTGTGTGTGTGTGTGTGTGTGTGTGTGTGTGTGTGTGTCTTCATATCACATGTGTGCAGGTTCCCTTTGAGGCCAGAGGAGAGTGTGAAATCCCCTGGAACTAGAGTTACAGGAAGTTAGAGGTTGTGAAGTTGTCCAGTATGAATGCTGGGAGCCAAAACTATGGTCCTCTGGGAGGAAATAAAGTACTCTTAACTACTGAGACATCTCTCTAGCTCCTACTTTTAATCTTTCTAAAACATAAGGCTTTGGGGGGGGTCACAAGGACAGTCCCAATATTCAAGACAACCCTGAGTCACTTAACAAAATGGTATGTTCTGAGGAATGTGCTTCGAACATCATAGAATGTTGTTACACAAATCTAGGTGGTCAGGATCAGTCACCTGATATGGCCTCCTGGTGTGACCATGAGGCATGATAAACCAGAGATGTCTAAGGATGTTGCTAGCATAATATGGCCTACTGTTTAATAATATTTTCTTTTTAAAATAAGATGGTATATAGCCTAGGCTGGCCTTGAACTCCTTATGTAGCTTGAATACGGCCTTGAACCTGAATTGCTCCTACTTCTACCTCCTAATGAGCTGGTATTTGGGATTTAAGAATGCCTCACCATCCCTGCTTTTGTGCAGTTCTTTACCCAGGCCCTTATGCATGCTAAAGAAACATGGTCACCTGAGCTATATCCCAAACCCTATTGTGCTCATTCATTTGTTTGGTTGGTTATTGGGTATATGTATATGCACCACCTTTCTGCAAGTGCCCACAGAGGCCAGAAAAGAGCAACAAATCCTCCTGCGAGCCCCAAACCTGGATGCTGGAAACCAAACCCCCGAGCTTCTGCAAGAGCAGCAAATACACTTCACTACCAAGCCATCTCTCCAACCCTCCCTAGGATAGGTTTTAAAATTAGAAGTGCAGTTGAAAATAATGACTTAAAAGTATAGCACAGGGTCTGGGGAGGTGTCTCAGTCGGGGAAGTCCCTTCACATAAGCATGTGTTCAGATCCCCAGAACACACGTACAGGTGGGAGTGGTGGCTTCCATCTGTGATGATAGAGCTGGAAAGGGTAAAGTGGGCAGAGCCTCTGAGCATACTGACCAGGCAGCCTAGACAATCAGTGACCTCTATAATTAGTGAAAGACCTTGTTTCCAAAAAATGTAAAGTAATAGAGGAAGATGTTTGGCATTGACCTCTGGCCTCCATAAGTCCACATCCTTGTACACATACGGCCACATACACACAAACACACATGCATACATCACACACACACACACACTCACACAAACATATGCACACACAAAGAAAAGCAAGCATAGCACAGTAAAGGATGAACCAACAGCACTGTCATTTATTTACTTATTATCATTATCTAGTATTATGTGATTTATATAACTGTGTGTGCTATGCTTTTTTATGACTGGCAGCATAGTAGGGCTTTTACACCAGCAGCATCACAAACATAACTACGTCACTAAGCGCTAGAAACTTTCCAGTGCTAGGATAATCCTATGGGACTACTATCTCATGTGTGATATTTATGAAACATCATCATGCAATGCTAATTCAATTAAGACAAGAAAGAAGCATGAACAAAAAGCCGCCATAAAATGGAGTCATGTTGTACATAGTTAAATATCTAGTTTGGCAGTTTGCTTTCTGAGTTAAGCTACTTATCTCAAGTACTTCTTGGCATCCTTCCTACCCATTGGTAGGTTCCAGTGAGTGTGTGGGCACGCACACATGCTCTCGCACTCTTGAGCATGCAGACGCTTGGTTTTGGAGGCAAGGTCTTGTTATATAATCTAGGCTAGTCTTAAACTCAAGCTCCTTTGGCCTCAACTCCTTGAGTGTTGGAATTACAAGTGGAATACTACCATGCTTGTCTGCAGTCATTCTTAACTAACCTTTGAAGACACGGTTCTGGCTTGAGAGGCAGGTAATGGGACACAACTGATAATTCTCCAACAGTCCTCCAGCACCTACTGCTTCTGACCTCCATCCCATCACAGGCATATAAACAGAAAGCTCCAAGCCCAAAGCACTCATATGTGCAGAGAAGCCATTCAGAAGAGCGCTCTCAAGCCTTTGTCAGGACTGGCTCTTCCATTATAGCCTCTGTGACAGAAACCAGCTAATTGACAGCCAGAAAGAAGGCATGGTTGTCACCAGCTGTCACTTGTAAAGAACTCTCCCCTCCACTATCACAGAGCTCAGAATGAGAACTTGAAGATCAGAATAATTGCACAAGAGGCCAGAACTAAACCTCAGCTATGGGCATGTTAGACTCAAATAGCAATAGTACCCTCAATGATTTAGAAACATGGTGGACTCTACGTGACCAAAGCAACTTGAGGAGGAAAGGATTTATTTGGCTTACGCTTCCTTATCACAGTTTATCATCAAAGGAAGTCAGGACAGGGATTCAAACAAGGCTGGAACCTGGAGGCAGGAACTAATACAGAGGCCATGGAGGGATGCAGCTAACTGGCTTGCTTCCCTAGTCTTGCTCAGCCTGCTTTATGATAGAACCCAGGACCTGATACAACCACCTATAGTGGGCTGGGCCTTCCCCCATCAATCACTAACTAGGAAAATGCCTTACAGGTTTGCCTAAAGCCTAATCCTAGGGAGGCATTTTCCCAAGTGAGGCTCCCTCCTCTCTGATGACTCTAGCTTGGGCCATGTTGGTTTAAAACTAGCTAGTACGAGGATCACAGAGGAGCATCTCTCCTGCACACAGAGTGATCTTGCAGCTTCGTTTCCATCACACACAAAAGCAGACTTAAGCAGAATGATCAGTCCAGAAGACTGAAATGGGATGTAGCAACTGCTTCAACATCCTAAATTACACAAAGGTATTCCCCTGGTTCGCTAAGATCTCCTGGCATTAGAGAGAAATGGCCTCCAGTGACGGGTAGTGCCTATTTTAGCAGCGCCACCGTGTGGCAGGATCAGCAATGACAACCCAAACTCAGAAGCATCTCGTCTTTAGTTTCCCCTGGTGGCAGTTGGTGACATCCCTAAAGCAAGGAGTACCTTTCAGGAGAAAGAGCCACGGAGTTGTCACAGAAAGGGGGACAGCAGAAGGGGGCGAGATTGGTACTCACTATCAAAGGTATGAGATCATAGAATGAGGTAAGTGTATCTCAAGCTACAGAATAAACAACAGAGCCTTTTGTGCCCTCCACAATTTAGGATTGTGATGGGCTCTACATCTGTCATTTCATTTATTCCTAGCAACACAGTCTTTTTTTTTAATTAGGTGTTTTCTTCTTTATTATTATTATTTATTTATTTATTAACCTCTATTGCATTATGATGAGAAACTATTTCAATTTGTCTGAATTTGTTAACATTTGAAAACATATTTTAAGTAAATAGAATTAAATCACATTCTTGTTTCCCTTTTGTACTCCAACTCCTTCCAGAGACGCCCTCTTCAATACCTACAATATCTTTTTTGTCATATTCCTTAAAATTTATAAAATATTATAACAATAAAAATGAGTACTATAAAAGTTGTTTGATATAAAACAACAATCATTTTAACAGTGTTATGTAGGTGCTTATCTACAGCAATACTGAAAATACATACATTTTTCTCAGTATAAATTTCAAATAACTCCAAACATATTAACTGTATATTTCAAAATAATACATCACTACTAGTATTTTCTTAACCAAACATAAAATATATAAAGTCTTTTTGTTTGCTTTGTATTTAGTAGAGTTTAAAATCTTGGCTCTTACTGTGGTACAAGCCCAAAATAAGAACAATTTTTGGACATTGGGTTTCATTGTAATAAGGCTGTACTTCAGTGACCCTCAAATCACTGAAGGATTTTACCTCCATCGTAGCTAAGCTGAGAGTTGACAGTTCTGCTGCACTAAGGAATGAATTATAGGCACGATTTTTGGATACAGACTTCCTGCTATGGTCAAAACTATATGACTTGAGTGAGTGACTTTATTCTCAGGCCACAGAGAACAGGTTACATTCATTTAAGAAATGGTGTGTATTAAGATAGTCTATCCACAAAATCCAACTCCCTTCATGATAAAAGTCCTGGAGAGACTAAGGACACAAGGAATATACCTCCAAATAGTAGAGGTAATTAGAACAAGTCCACAGTCAACATCAACCTAGATCAGTGCTTCTCAACCTTCCTAATGCTGTGACATTTTAACATAGTTTCTCATATTGTGGTGAGTCCCAGCCATAAAATTACTTTTGTTGCTATCTCGTAATTGTAATTTTGTTACTGTTAAGAATGGCAATGTTGGCTTAGAGGATGCTAGAGTGGTGAGGCAGTGTGAGTGGGTGGTGGATGAGTGGAGGAGCACCCTCATGGAGGCAAATGTAAGGGGGTTTGTGAATGGGAAACCAGGAAGGGGGACAACATTTGAAATGTAAATAAATAAAATAACCAATAAAAATTTTTTTAAAAGAAAAAACAAAACACAACAAAACAAAACAAAAAAAAGATAGTCTATTCATAAAGTCATTCACCAACTGTTTCAATGAACAGTGGTTCTGCTTGGAGGGTGGC
>NW_022196904.1:65484460-65486960 GCF_008632895.1 Mastomys coucha
ATCTGGTTATCTCTAGTGCTACCTGCCCTTGCTAAATCTGACTGGAGTCAGTCCTTCCTGTGATCCTTCCTGGTTGTGTCAGAACTCCTCAGAGTCAGGCAGTCTCTGTGATCCTGTGATTCTGGGATCCTGTGACTCTGAGCTTGTTAGAGTACCTGGGAGTGCAGCAACTTCCTCTGGGTGTTATGAGACAGACTACAGAGCTTGCACCCAAGGTCCACTCAGGACACCAGCCCAGAGAGACCGGAAGGAACCCGAGCCACTCTGCTGACAGAGTTCCTATGTGCCTGGTCCCGCAAGTCCCAGTTACTCCAGGTGTTGGAACAGATGTTGGGTCCTCTTCACCTCTGATCCTGAGAGTGTCAGAAAGCCTGGGAGTGGAGCTTCCTATGGGTGTTGTGGGACTGGCTGCAGAGTTTGCGCCCAAGGTCCGCTCAGGACACCAGCCCAGAGAGACCAGAAGGAACCCGAGCCCAGCAACAAAGTCTTTATGGCATGTATTTATCTACATTATTGGATGAAGCTGAAGATCAACAGTTTAGCAACATGCTCAAAGACACATTGGCCAGTGTCATTCTCTGATCCAAGTAGGCATGGAGCAGTAGAGAGAGCTAAGCAATTCCACAGTCAAGGTTGAGATCCTAGTAAGTAGAAATTCTGGCTTCTAGCAATTACAGCTTAAATTTCACAAAATTCTTACTCGAAGCTGGCCATGGTGGTGGCACGCCTTTATCCCAGGACTTGGAAAGCAGAGGCAGGCAATCACTGTGAGTCTAAGAACAGGTTGGGCTACATAGTGAGTTTGAGGATAACCAAGATTATTATTACTATTATTATTATTATTAATATTATTATTATTGTTGTTGTTGTTGTTACTACTACTACTACTACTACTTTTAACTAAAAAATGCCTATTCATTTTCTCCACCAACTTCTCAGCAGGTCTGCTAAAAAGACCAAAGTATATCAATAAATACTACTATTCTTACTATTAAATGCTTGTCTAATTTCCTGGGTACAATGGCAAACTTGACTTAGTTTGTCTTTGCAAATCAAGATAGAACTTTATAAAACACAGTTGTTAGACGAAGTGGCTGTGGCCCATCTATCTGTGGTCAGAGCAGATGATTTGTAAGGGTAGAGCTGGCAGAGAGTCAGATGGAATGGGCCATACCTGTAATCCTAGCACTTGGGGTTAGGAGGTAGGAAGATCAAGAGTTCAAGGCCAGTCTACTACATATTAGTTCAAAGACCACTTGGGTTATATGAAACCTTGTCTCAAAAATATATGTACATAGTATTATATACATAATAATTTCAATATATTAAGCATGTATTAGTATTACCATATAGCTCAATATAGAGAAATCTGTGTATATTGACACCTCTTACTTCTTACACTTTGGTGTTTTGGAAGGACAGAGGTGTATTGATCTGAGGTCGTTTAGATATACACTAAAGGAGTTCATGGGAAGAAACCTTGAGTGTGCCCTCAAAGAATGCTTTCTCAATTTTCCCCCATAAGAACATTATAAACTCAGAATGAAGCCAGGGTCCACAAGTCTTGTTACAAGTGAAATCAGGCCTTGCTGTGTAAATGCTACAGTGCTGCTCATGATGTCAGGAGTAGGAAAGGGAAGTGAAAGAAAAGTAAGAGCAAACATCTTCTAGAAAATGAGGAGAGAAGGGCTGGAGAGATGGCTCAGTGGTAAAGAGCATAGATTGTTCTTCCAGAGGTCCTGAGTTCAATTCCCAGCAATCACATGGTGGCTCACAACCACCTGTAATGGGATCCAATGCCCTCTTCTGGTGTCTGAAGAGAGTGACAGTGCAATCACATAATAAATAAGTACATCTTTAAATAAGGAGAGGAGTGAGTTCTAGTTAAAGCAGTCACGATAGGGGGAAATGATAATACAACAACAACAAAAAAAAACAGAGGATGCAGAGTAGACATCGGTGTGTAGTGGTTAGCTACTGCTACATAACAAAATACCCTGGAACTCGGTGGCCCAGTACAACAGTTATTCATGATGGCTTACCTCTGCAAACTTCAGCTGGTCTAGGCTAGAGCTGGCCTGGTGGGTTTGCTTCTCTCTATAGATCTACTGGTCAGCTGAGAGGACTTTACCCCACAACTCTGGTGCTTCTTCTGAAGCCAAAATTGAATTCTTATCTCTCAAAATAGGAACACCAAGATAATTCTCTGTAGGACTGATAATGTTTTGATTATTTATTTGAGAAGAGAACTAACACTCAGAGAATTGAAGATTAGAACAGTTAATAACACGTATAACTTAAAGACTTTTGGTTAAGTGAAACAAGCCAGTCAGAAAAAGATTATATGATTCTTCCTACATGAGGTTCCTAGAAGGCCGTGA
This sequence comes from Mastomys coucha, assembly GCF_008632895.1. Lineage (NCBI taxonomy): Eukaryota > Metazoa > Chordata > Mammalia > Rodentia > Muridae > Mastomys > Mastomys coucha. Next base: position 65,486,842 of record NW_022196904.1, read on the forward strand.
GTGTCCGTAATACCCTTGAACGGTACTCAGTGGGGAATGGTGCTTGCTGCCAAATCTGACCACCTGATGACTTTAAACCCCAGAATCAATTCAGTAGAAGGAGAGAAATGACTCTCGGA
>NW_022196904.1:65490078-65508569 GCF_008632895.1 Mastomys coucha
AGGAGGAGAATAGAAGAACATAAAGGGGAGAGGCCACATGCTCAGGACTCTGGAGAAAGAGGAGTGGGGAGCAGAGTTATTATCAGACACATTGTCTAAATTATGAAATTGTCAAAGGACAAATAAAACATATTTTTAGTGAAACCACAGTCCCCAGATCTTGGCCCCCTGCTATCTATATCTGTGTGGAAGACATTTGGTCAGTTAAGTCACCATCCAACTTGAAAGCCTGGGCCAGGACGGGGCACAGTCAGGAAGGAAGAGGAGGAGATGCAGCTGCTGTGAGAGCCACAGCCCTGCCTGCAGATTAGAGGATGTGGCTTTCTCACATGGACTCCCACAGCAGACATGCTGCACGTGGTTTCCCAGGCCCACATGCTCTAGACTCTGCCCTTCAACAAGCTACCTCCTGGGGACCCTCAGAGTCACCTACACCATGAACTAACAACTTCTGGGGCTTCTGTGAGGACTCCATGAGATCGCAGATGAAAAGGGACCAGGCAGGCAATGATTCTGACCCCTATGCAAATGGGTGGAAGGTGCAGGGAGATGTCATTGTTTTTAGAATAACCATTAATCAATCCAGTTACTTTCTTTCTAATGGTATATATATAGATATAGATATAGATATAGATATAGATATAGATATAGATATAGATAGTCATTGATAAAATTCTGGAGAAACAGAGAAAATAAATGAAACTAAGAGCAGGTTATTCTGTTACCAGAAAGAAGTAAACAGTGAAAAAACTTGAAGTCTGGCCATGTGATCCGCTTAGGAAATTTGTATAAGTTTTCAAAAATTACTTCATCCCCAGTGTTTACTTTAGCTCTGTCATCAATAATTTGATCACTCAGTTCTGTGTCTAAAATCCAATTAAGTCTTCATTTCAGTTCCCCAGGTGTTTAGCGAGTAATAAATTCACATCATACTTAATAAGAAAAATATTTCAAATAGTTTCATACTTGGATGAGTTTCCTAGGATCAGGGTTGGGGAACACTGCTGTCAACATTAACTAGTCTTAATTAGTGGAAAAACATCACTTAGCCCCTGGAAATGTCATTTCCTCATCAATAAAGTGATGGTGCTTATCTCCAGTGAGACATTCCAATTCTGAAAGGCGTTTCTAGCCATTATTACTCTGACACAGCTGGTATAAACTGAGGCTGTTCCAGGAACTTCTGGATATGGTCACTCCACCCATCTGAAAATGATCTGAACCAGATGATCTCAGAGATTTCTTCCAGCCTCGTGTTGTCTCACTCTGTAACAGGAATTGGGGTAGAGAACAGTTGTATTTATTTAAACTCACTCTCTGTTCAGACACACAAAAATGTTGTCTCACCTCTGACACAGTTTCATTTATCACCGTCTATGCCATGTTGACGTCCCTAACAACTCAGAACTTCCATGTGGAAGAAGAGGGAACAGATGGGCTCATGTTCTCTTCTCTTCCCCAAGTAGATGATCACAGACTGTGTAATCTGCTCATCATACTTGTTGGAAGGAGGAGCCAGAGTTGTTAGAGCTTCTGGTGTTGGAATCTGTGTCCAATAAATTCACTGAGATGAAGCTCTCCAGCATCACACTCAGCCTTGCTTCCTGTGGTTCAGACACAGTTGGAAACTGTTAAATTCCCTCACTCATTACTATGAGTTAATATGAGGTGGGGAAAAAAATAAAAGAGGCACTAGGAGAAAAAAAAAAGAAAGAAAGAAGACTTGAACACAATAAGAAGCCTGAAAACAGACCTACCATGTAATGAGTAACAATGTGGAAACCTGTGAAAGTGCCTCAAGAAAGAGCAAAAATTGAAATAGAGTGCTAAATCAGTGGCTTAAACACTTGCCTGGCACCCAAACGTGGCCCTGGGTCCAATTCCCAGAACAACTAGGGAAAAAGTACATTTTATCTTGGGAGTGGTGGCTCCCATCTGTAATTACAGCACTTGGAAGTAGATGCAGAAGAATCAGAATTTCAAGGTCATTCTCTGCTACACAGTGTGTTTGAGATCAACCTGACTCATGGTACCCTGTCTCGTCCTCCCTTGGGACCATAGACAGATAAGATATAGGCTATAGACATATAGGATAGAGGCTATAGACATATAGGATATAGAACATACAGGTTGCTGGAGGAGAGACATCATAAGGTAAAAGGTCTGAACTTTTTGAAAACCAACCAAAACCCACCAATTCCTGAGCTCCAAGTCACACCAGTCCCTGGGCTTGTCTTGAAAGCTCATCAATACCCAGGCTTGGCTTGAAATCCCACCAATCCCCACCCTGGAAAACTCCACTCTCTCATGATGTGTCTCTCCCAATTAATCTCTTACGAGAGGTTTGCTGCACTGTGACTTTGTTGTATTCCTTGGCTCTCAACGTCCAGGATTCCTTTCACTTTAGAATTATAAGACCTCCATTGGGGAAGCCTTTCTTCTCGGAAGCTATAATACTTACAGACATTTTCTTCAGTGATAGAGACTGGTAAGATGCTTTATCTCCTGTAAATACACCCAGAAACTATTGTGGAACACTTTTCTAAGATTACAACCTTCCATCTTAGAGGGAAGCTTCTCAAAACACAAAATGTTAGAGGGGAGGTGAAAGTGCAAACAGGATGTTTACAGGGAGGTAAAGTAACAGCATGTTGTAAGAGGTGTAGAAGTCTACCTTCAGGGAAGCACCTTCTGTTCAGAAAGCAAACAACTCAAAATAGCTTCAGGAAGTCCCTAAAACTGACCAGATGCACTAGACACCTCCCCAAGCATATATAATCTGTAAGAACTGCTGAGGGACCTCAGCTGACTGGAAGAGGCTTAGACCACCCAATCTACCTGGAGGAAACAGAGATCAGTCAAGCCTGGAAGAAGCAGAAACTATCTGAGATGCCTGGAAGAGGCTTAGACCGACTGAGCTAATTTGAAAGGACACTCTCCAACCCATTGAGCTGCCTGTGGGCTGTGCAGTATGCTCCAAGTTCCCAGGTTCCCAGATTCCCGTGAGCTGGCAGCCATGCTGGAGTGGTCTTTGGTGATGTCACTGTCTTTGAGTCATTTCTGGTCCTGTAAGTAACCCCTCATCGGTATCTCTATAACTAACCCCAATAAAACTCATTGATTCACCAAGTGGGACTTGACTGGTATCCTTACTTTGGTCCATCATCAGTTCCCTATCTGGAGTAGGTAGATGTTTGTTCATGTCTCCCTAGGAATAGTGTCTCACAGCACATACGGATATTACTGTAAGCAGCTTGAGTGAAACTCATTCAATTATTTAAAAAAAAAAAAACATGAATGTAGAAGAGGTTGTTGGGGTGTTGTTGTTGGGAAGAGGAGTAGAGTCAAATGAGAGAGAGGCAAAGAAAGACAATGGGAGTAAATATAATAAAAATATTTAATTTTTAAATTTTTATTAGTTGTATTGATTTTATTTTGCATCTGAGTCTTCTGCCTGCATGCATGTATGTGTGTGCTTGGTTCTCAAGATGGTCATAAGAGAGCATCAGATCCTTTGAAACTGGAGTTACAGATAGTGGTGAACCACCTTGTGGATTGCTGGAAATCAAACTCAGATCTTTTATAAGAACAACTAGTGATCTTAATCACTGAGCCATTTCTCCAGCCCCCAAATGGTGTGTGTGTGTGTATGTGTGTATGTATGTGTGTGTGTATTGTGTACATATATATAAAACAATGAGATACATTATGATGTAGTTATTTATAATTAATATGTGCTAATAAAAACATTAAAATAGACACAGATAAGAATACTGTCAACAAAGATCAATCAACTACTTCAGGGAAAATATGAATTAACAACAGGTAGAATTCAGTTTTACACACATGATTTGGCAACAGTTAAGAATCTAATAATACTACATGTTCATGAAAAGGTAAGACCAGGAAGTTGTTCTTGACTCCGGTGAAGGCATAAGTCGGGTCAGCAGCTGTAATGAGTGGTGTGGCAATGCTCTGTCTTATTGGAAATGGCTTCTCCAAACTGAGATGTACACAGAGGGTTACAAAATGGATTCACATGGAAGTCCTATGAGCTGTGTTTATTGCAGCATTGGCTTTAAGAAATATTTTCCATCATTTAGGCAATAAGTAAATAACATAATGAAGCAATCTCTGATGGCTTAAAATAATTTTATCTTAAAATTTAAAAGAAAGAAAACACAAAAATAAATTGATACAATGTCACTTAAAAATAGAAGCAATGCCATGTATCATTTTAGATATGTTTATGCCTGAGCCTATATACATGTTTAGTATCTGCATAATCAAATATTTTTAAAAAAAATTAAAGTAGTGGGATGGACAGATCATTCAGCAGGTAAGATCATACACTGCTCTTTCAGAGGACCCAAGGAGTTCAGTTCCCAGCACTACTTCAGATGGCTCACAAATGCCTGTAACTCCAAGATATCTAACACACACACACACACACACACACACACACACACACACACACACAAATTGAGCTGTTTTGAAACGTATCTCAAGAGGACCATAGAGGTGGCTCAGTAATTAAAAACACTTGTCATTCTTACAAAGGATACAAGTTCAATACCCAGTACCCTGTTCATGACAATCTGTAACTCCAGTTTCAAGGGATTCAACAACCTCTTCTATGAGCACCAGACACACAGACATACATACAGGCAAAACACTCAATATACATAAAATAACATTTAAACATCTTAAATAATAAACCCCCAAACTTAAAAAACATTGCTAGTCACAGTGAAAGATGCCTTTAACCCCAGCACTCAGGAGGCAGAGGAAGGTGAATCTCCTCCGTGCTCAAGATCAGCCTGGTCTACATAGTGGGACCCTGTCTTTAAAAAATAAACTAAAACAAACAGGGTGGAAAAGGATGGGGATGATACATACAACAGATCAATGGTTACTTCTAGGAAGAAAAAGAAAATGGAGTAAGAAGTCAAATCGGTCTTTATCTCCTCTCTGCCTAACCTTTCATTTAGATACAGTAAAATCTCTACTACTCGGCCCTCTCTTTGGTGTGCTTATGGGAGTTTTTTCCTTTTCCTTTTAAATTTTCTTTTCATATATATCTCTGCTGGATACCCTCTACTGCCTTCTCTTCTGGCTAATCTAGTCTTCTCTCAGTAATATAATGTCTCCCAAGCTGCTCACTACAGAATTCATCTCTATCACTTTGTCTCCTTTAAATATTATCATTTTTTATTTCTTTTTAAATGCTTTTATCGAAATAGAATTATACTACCTTCCCACCTCCTTCTCACCCCTGCTGGTTATCCTCCCTCAAGCCCTTCCCATATCTCTCTATCTCTCAAGCCGATAATCTCTTTTTTTAGTTTACTATTCTTGTGGTATACATTCATATAGGTATACATATATGTGTGCACGAATGTATATAAAAACGACCTACCGAGTCTGTTTTTGTTGGTGGTGTCTATATGATTTCTAGGCTGACCTCTCTGACAACCAATAATAGACAACCAATAATGGGGCTCATTCCTGAGAGAGGCTCATTCTCCTCCTCCTGGTGGCCATTAGTTGCCTGTAGTTCTTTGTCAAGGGGTGGGACCCCATGAAATTTTTTCGTTAACATGTTTATTGATGTTGCCATTGTTCCAACCTCGTTTATGTAGCCACTTTTAGAAGAGACTGTTCAAACAATCCCATTCTTTCTTCTGCTTGTCCATACTAGTCAACTAGTCATTTTCATGGTGCTGTGACCAGTATACCTGGGAGAAACAGCTTGAAGGACTGATTAATTTTGACTGGACATTTCAAAGTTTCATGGGAGGGCATGGAAGAATGGTGCGAGCCCCAGTCTGTTCACATGGTTACTGCTCAGTTACTCTTCAGACGTACCAGAAGAGGGCGTGGTTGCTGGGATCCGAACTCAGGACCTTTGGAAGAGCAATCAGTGCTCTTACCTGCTGAGCTATCTTGCCAGCCCTGTCATCACTTTCAAATGCCTACCCCTAATGACCATCTTCCACCAACCAAGCCCCTGATCCCATAAGTTCCTCAGCCTCCCCATTTAGCAACACCAGTTGTAGAAGAAACATTTAGAGCATGAGTGTACTAGGGACATTTCAGACTCAAATGATTGTATCCTCTGTCCACTGAAATTTTCCCATAGATTCGGGCATATTGTCTACATCTTCTGCTGGAGCTTTTAATATGTTGATTATGGCTATTTTAATCCCCAAATAGTCTCAAAGGAGTGGTCTCCTTTGTTTTGGTTTTGTGTAGTTTGGTTTATTTCAGTTTGGTTTGGTTTGGTTTGGTTTATTTTGTGGCAACTATACAGCTCAGGATGCCCTAAAACTATGTAGAACAGACTCAGCTTGAACTTGTGCCAATTGTCCTGTCTCTGCCCATGCTGAGATTATGAGAACGAACGATCATGCCTAGCCCTGTTTTGCTCATTCTGTTTTAAAATTTGTATTACATTTATTTATTCGTTGAGAAGCTTGTGTGCCACAGTGTATATGTGGGAGTGAGAGAACAACCTGAAAGAGTTGGTTCTCTCCTTCCACCACACAGGTCCCGGGCCTCAAACTAAGATTTTAGAGACAAGCTCCTTTATCTGCCAGGCAGTCTTACCCATCCTTGTTCATTCTTTAATGATTCAATTTTTTTTTCTTATATATATTCTGTTAGCCAGGGCCATGCTAAAGCTCCTCGATTTTGGTTGAATGTTGAGTATTCTTCACACTGAAGTGATTTTGTTTCCAGAGCTAAAGTAACTTTTTCTCTGGATTCTTGTCCTCTCCCCCATCCCAGCTCCCACCCTTGTAGCTGATTCAGAAACAGCCTGACTGCAAGGAGATGCTATGGACTACGGATCAATCTCACAGCACAGAACCAACACTTTCCTCTGAAATCTGTAAGAAGGAATCCCCACGTTAGGTTAGAGAGACAGCTCAATGGTTAAGAGCATTCCCTGGTCCTCGAGAGGACCCCGCAGTAGTTTACAACCACCTATAACTAGTGTCAAGAGATCCAATGCCATCCTCTGGCTTCTGTGGGCTCCTGCACTCACATGGTGCACATAAACTCATGCAGGCTCATACACATGTACATAAATAATACATTTTTGAAAAGTCAATCATATGAGAAAGAGGAGGCTATCACCCCTAATTGACTTTTGCTTTCCTTAGAGCCTCTACTATGCTGCTGCCTGTCAATGGCATTAAAAATAACAATCTTTTTTTTTTTTTTTTGAGACAGGGTTTCTCTGTCTAGCTCTGGCTATCCTGGAACTCACTCTGTAGGCCAGGCTGGCCTCAAACTTAGAAATCTGCCTGCCTTGCCTCTGCCTCCTGAGTGATGGGATTAAAAGCCTTTACCACTACACCTGAAAATAATTCTTTTAATAGGTTGGGCAGTGGTGGCACACACCTTTAATCCCAGCAGCACTTGGGAGGCAGAGGCAGGCAGATTTCTGAGTTCGAGGCCAGCCTGGTCTACAGCCTGAGTTCCAGGACAGCCAGGGCTACACAGAGAAACCCTGTCTCGAAAAACAAAAACAAACAAACAAAAAACCAACAAAAAAAAAATTCTTTTAGTAAATATTTTACCCAAAATATTCACTTGATTACCCAAGTCACTTGATTGTCCTTAATCCCAAATGCAAAACCTTTCATATTTTGTAATTTTTACTGGATGGTAGAGTGTGTAGAATAGTATGGGGTGATCTAAACAGCACTTATGACAGAAAATTGGGTACATGTCTTCTCGCATTCTTTCACCAGTGGGGAGGGGAGGGGCATTAAGTAACTCTAGTAAAGAACAGAGGAATTGTGTTTGTTGTTGCTAAGTTACCACCCTACACACTGGCTTCACATTCCTCTGGAGTAGTCTCATGTTTGATGAGACTGGATGGTAGAGGGTACTTCTGTGTTTCTACCTCACTGGTGGCTTCCAGCCTTCCCTGTGTGAACGCAGGGGACTTCCTAGCATGCTATTCTGCCTTTCAGGGTGCTAATCTACAATTACTAGATGCCTGGGAACCTTAGCAGAATTCTCTGTTGTCCTGGAAACCCCCTGTGCCTGAGCCTCAGATGTGTAACTTCCCTCATGATCCTGTTGTTCTTCCTCCTCACAACCAAACTCCATAGTTTTCTCTACAAAGGTCTTGTGCAGGTGAAGCTTGCCTGACCCTTCCTCGGCAGCAGGAGACCACTAATTACTCAAGCCTAAGAAAGTCAGCCTTTGGAACTGCTTTGCATCCCTTTCCACAGAATAAAAAGGATGTTTGCTTTTACTTTTCCCCACAGACAATGGGTTCCCCCTTGCGGTGTTACCTCTCAGTTTGTCCCTCTTTCTTGCACAGCTGGGAGCTTTTATTCCACAGGGAGCAGGTTCCTGCAGAAGTGACAGTCCTCTCAATATCAGCTATAGGAAAAACAGTCCCCTGGTCTCCTTCGTCTCCCACTCTGTCTTCTAAGCATCCTCAGAGGCTCATGGAGAACGAGATGCTAATGGGGAGATCTTTCCTTGTGTATGGGAACCCCTTACTATTATTATTATTATTATTATTATTATTATTATTATTATTATTATTATTATTTTGAGACAGGGTCTTACTATGTTGCCCTGGCTGCCCTGGAATTCACTATGTAGACCAGATTGGCTTGAAACTCAAAAAGATCTACCTGCCTCTGCCTCCCAAGTGCTGGGATTGACAGCTTGCACCACCAGGCCTGGTCAGAACTGATTTCTATAAAACCAGGAGTCCATATCAGCCTTTACCAATTGTGCTAAACAATTTTGCTTTCTGTGATAAAATTCCTGAAAAATATTAACTTATTGTGTTGGTTTATTTATTTTATTTTATTTTATTTTTGGTCAACTTGATCCAAGATAGAGTTATCTAAGAAGAGGAGACCTCAAAGGAGAAAATGTCTTGTTAGCCTTTAATTCCAGGACTTGGGGAGGCAGAGGCCAATGTACCTCTGAACACAAGGCCAGCCCAGTCTACAGAGCAAGTTCCAGGACATCTAAAGAGAAACCCTGTCTGGCAAATCCAAGACGGGGAAGGGCAGGGAGAGAGGGAAGAAACACCTCCATGAAATAGGCCTGAAGCAAGTCTGTGGGGCATTTTCATGATTGATGTGGGAGGATCCATCATGATTGATGTGGGAGGACTCAGATTACTGGGGGTAGTTCCACCCCTGGGAGCTGATTGTGGGTATATAAGAAAACTGAGCAAGGTATAAAGAACAAGCCACTAAGCAGGTTACTGTATAGTCTCTGCTTCAGTTCCCTCCTTGGATTTCTATATTGGTTTCCCCCATGATATAAAACGTAAGCCAAATAAACCCTTTCCTTCCCAAGTTGGAACACTTAGAGTTTTACTGCTGTGAACAGACACAACAACCAAGGCAACTCTTATAAAGGAAACATTTATTTGGGGCTGGCTTACAAGTTCAGAGGTTCAGTCCATTACCAATCAAAACAAGAGCATGGCAGCATCCAGGCAGACATGGGGCTGGAGGAGCGGAGAGTCCCTCCTGCTGTTCCATAGGCGGCTAGAAGAAGACTCCCTCTCACATGGTTAGGAGGAGGGTCTCATGGCCCACCCCCACAGTGACACACTTCCTCCAGCATGGCCACACCTACTCCAAAAAGGCTGTCCCTCCTAATAGTGCCACTCCCCAGGGCAAACCTATTCAAACCAGCACACTTAATGTTGATGAAAGGGTTTATTTTGAATCAAGGTCATCCTCAAGTACACAGAGAGTTCAAGACCCTGTCTCTAAACAAGGAGAACGAAAATGTAAGTTTTTTTTTAAAAGCTAATAATAAAGTTAAAATACCACTGATTACTGTAAGTACAGTAGAGAAGAAAGGGAGGAAACATAGAAAGTAAGATGAGAAAGGAAAAGAGCAATAGAATTAAAATACACAGGGACAAATAGAATTATATTCATGGGGACAAAAACCCTATCAAGTGTTGGAGCAATGTTTCTCAGGATCTTGGAAAACATGAGTATCAGTATGTTCACAAAGTAGGCAATCATTTGAACTCATAGGTGCTCACTTTCCTGGGGCTTGTGCTGGCTTTCTATGCCCTTAGTAAGAACATGCATATACATATATATCTTTAATTCTTCATTTATTAATTGAAATGTTTTAAAGCAATTCTGTTTAGCAAATGTTGGATGTGATTGGTATCTAGCCATGGTGGCACTCACCTGTAATCTCAGTGCGCTTGGGAGGTAGAGGCAGGATCATGGATTCAAGGCTAGACTAGCCTGTGTAGCAAGTTCCAAGATACCTGATCATAGCTCCTAGGCGAGCCTGGCCTACACTGTAAGTTCCAGGACAACTTGAACTACTCAAATACATAAACAAAAATCCAATTGCTGTTTTGTGGCATGGCAAAGATTTTAGCTAAGAACCTCAGTATCTTTAATAAAATATTATTTTATTCCCTACCTTCTGTGTGGCCATATGACTGAATTTGAGCCAAGAAGATGTGGACAAAAGTGTTGTATGAAACTCCCTAAAACATCTTTCAAGAGAAAGAGACATTCTGTATTATAGGATGTGGATGTGATTTCTGGAACTCCAACAGCCATTTTGTCAACACAAAATTAACCCAGTAAGAACAGGGCAGAGAACTCAAAATAAAGGCTGAGGTGAGTCAGTTCTAGAGCTGCCGGACTCTATCTGGAATGCCCACCTACAGGTCGAGTCTGTGTGGGAGAAACAGCCATGTTCTCAGGACTTGGTCCAAATCACTATATACTTTGTGACAACTTATTAGAAAATATGCTTGGTTTTGTTCACAATTTATATTTTAGTTAAAGCAAAATTGTATATACAATTTTTAAATGTGCACACTGAAGTCAGGCATGATGGTAAATATCTGTGAGCCCTGAATTCAGGAGGAAGAGGCAGAAAAACTGTGAGTATGAGGCCTGCCTGGCCTAGACAATGAGACCAGGTCTCAAAAAAGAATAAGAAGATGAGCAAAAATTAAACATATATTGAAGGTAAAAATATTTTATTACTATTTGGTTTGGTTTGGGTGGGGTGAGAGAGGTGATACAAGGTTTCTCTGTGTAGCTCTGGCTGTCCTAGAATGTAATCAGTAGACCAGGCTGGCCTTGAACTCAGAGATCTGCCTGTCTCTGCCTCCCGAGCAGTGGGATTAAAATCACTGCCCAGCTAAAATTTTATTACATTTTCATTTATTAATTTTGCCTATGCATGTGACCATAGGCCATGTATATATGGAAGTCAAAGGACAACATGTGAGTATAGGTTATCTTCTTATATCTGTGGGTCCTGGAGATTAAACTCATGTCTTCAAGGATTGGTGGCAAGTACCTGTACCCACTGAGCCATCTCAGTACCCATACCCCCCCAAAAATTTTTTTAAATGTTAATATCATTCCTTCTGGTAATAGGGTTATGTATGGTTGTTTTTATTTTTCTTTGTATATGGTCAAATTTTCCACTTTGAGCTTTATGTGTATAAATTCTTGTTTGTTTACAGAAGTATGATTTTTCTTTCTTTGTGGTTGCCCTCCTTCTAGTCCCTCGTAGTCCCATAGTCCCGTGTGAAGGGAGAACGATTGTAAACGAAGATGAGTCCCTGCCTTTTCCTCCACTAAAATGGTGTCCCACCTCTTCCTCCACTTTTAACACTTTCTATTTACCAAGGATTCCTCTCACTCTCAGGAATCTTAGCTCCTGGTGGGGATCTACAAATAAAAGTGGGCTCTGGTGCTTGCTCCTTCCTCCATGTCTTAGGCCCATGTTAGAGGCTATAATTACTATTATCCTGGGTACCTCAGAAATCAGGACTTTTCCTTGTATCTGAATGGTCTCATTCTTCACAGCAAGATCCAAACTAACAAAAAGTATCCAACTCACCCCCACCCCTAAATTTGGAGACATCGTTCTCTATCAACATAAAAGCTTAGATTGCATTTGCCTCATGCGTTATTTCTCTTATGCTGCAATAAAAATTACTCCAATTTACTAGATTAAAACAACAACATGAAGCCAGGTAGTGGTGGCAAACATCTTTTAATCCCAGCACTTGGGAGGCAGAGGTAGGCAGATTTCCAGACCAGCCTGGTCTACAGAGTGAGACAGTCAGGACCACACAGAGAAATCCTGTCTCCAAAGGACAAAATATAAAAACAAACAAAACCTGTACACATGTATTACCTCACGGTTTGGGGAGGGAGGGTCAGAAATTCAGGCAACACTTAGTTAGGGGCCTCTGATTCACAGCCTCCAACAAGACAGAAATCAAAGTAACAGCCAAGATTATCATCAACTCAAAGTCCAACTGGGACAGGATGGATGCCCTTCTAAACTCATCCCCGCAGCTGTTGACAGAATTCAGGACCTAAATGCTGATGGCTTGAAGGCCACAGGGTTTCCCCCTATGTGTTGACCAGAAGCCATCATGATTCCTTGCCATCAAGCCTTTTTCATCATGGCCGCTGGCTACCTTCATCAGTGCTCACCAGAAAGCACAGGCATGAATAAAAGTGAGACTGTGGTGGCAAAAGAAGGCTATTTAACAAGGTAGGAATTACAGCCTTTTGTGGCTCAATGGTTAAGAGTACTGACTGCTCTTCCAGAGGTCCTGAATTCAATTCCCAGAAACCACATGGTGGCTCACAACCATCTGTAATGGAATCATATGCCCTCTTCTAGTGTGTCTGAAGACAGTGACAGCGTACTTACATATATAAAAAAAATAAATAAATCTGATGAAAAAAAAGAAATCACAGCCTTTTGTGACCTAAACAGAGAACCAATATCCCATTACTATTGTCCCATACTTTTTATGAAAAGTAGATCATGGAGTTCTAGCTCAGGGACAAGGGAAGGAGATCACACAAAGAATTCAGTACCAGGAGTTGGGATGCACTAGAAACTCTCCAGAAGTCTGCCTATCTTATTGGGTCTCACACTCAAGTCCAAAAGTCCTTCTAACAGATTCTTCCAGGAGACTGACCAGGACCTCAAGCAAACTGGACTCCAAATGACCTCTTCTGCTCTCCCTGCTTCCATTGAGACAGCCCAGACATAACTCATTCCCCCTTTCTCTTTGCAGCACAATCCAATTTGGCTTGGCCTTTCAGAGAAGGAAAGTGGCAAAGAGAAGAAAAGGAAAGCTTGTATGAAGCTAAAGACTGAAAGGATGTTCTGGTTTCCAAACAAAATTGTGCCCCCTGGTTTAAAAAAAAAAAAAAAAAAAAAGTCCTCACTGTGCTTGCCTGGTAAATTTGACCCTGGGCCCCACAACACGCTATTCCTGTTCACAGTCGCTGAGGCCACGCTGTCTTCCTGAAAGAGTTCTCCTGGCCTTAGCTGGAGCGCAGCTCCACAGAGGGACTTAAAAGGAAACAACAGCTCTTGGTCCAGAGCAATAAAAAGACAAATGAGGCACAACAGTCTGGCTTCTCCACCAGCATAAGCCGTTCCGTGAATCGCCTCCATAAAAACCCTGCCCTTCCATCGAAAGCTGTGTTCCAAGTGCCAAAGCCTTCCATTCAAGAGTTTTATAACTCAGCCCTGTGCTCAGAAATGTCACTGCACATAAGAGGGCCTTTGATCTCGGGCCATCCCCCAGCCCAGAGTCTGCAGTGAAGCGTGGTTTGATAACTATCTAAAGAGAGAAGTGTTTGGGCCTTCTCTCATCTGTTTCTACTCTTCTTTAAATAAGCTGCTTAGCTTTGGGCATCTGCCCTCTGCCCTTTGAGCTTCCTCGGAGCCAGAGGTAAGACAGGCCTAGGGTTATGTGCTCTGAGAGCTTTTAAAATAACAATGGTGGCACATTGTCAGAAAAGGCTTTCTGTATGCCAGGCTCTGTCCTCAGTTTGGGCAGGCCTGGGCTGTAGGAAGTTTGCACAGATGAGGAAATGGAAGAACAGAGAAGCGCAGAATGGCTGACAGAGCCACACGGCCAGTAAAGGGTGGAGTCAGGATTAAGAGAAAGCAAGAGTACAGCTCTTCGCCCCTCCACAATGAGAAGGAATAATACTTCATATATACCCCAGAATGAAGTCACAAGAGTGTCTTTTATTTGTTTGATTTTACAAACAGGATTGCTCTGTGTAGCTCTGGCTAGCTTGGAACTCACTCTGTAAACCAGGCTGGCCTCCAGCTCACAGTCATCCACCTGCCTCTGTCTCCTGAGTGCTGACATTAAAGGTGTGAGTCACCACTGCCCACCATAGGAGTGTCTTTAATAAGAGACTTTGACACAAACTCCTAGACCTAAAAACACATTCTTTTTCCAAGTATTTTTAGAAATCTTTTCAGTACTGAGAGTGACTGTGCCAACTTCATACTATATGAAAAATTTACCTGAGTTTTCAATAAGTCCAGTTGAGGGCTCCAAGTCTGATTAAATTATGCTCCAAAATCTATCATGAGTAAATCTATTAGAGGTAAATTTATCTGGCTAAGTTGTCCATGCTAAAGCACTTGCCTAACATGTATAAAGCCCTGGGTTTGATCCCTAGCACAAAAAAAAAAAAAAAAAAAAAAAAAAAAAAAAAAAGAGAGAGAGAGAGAGAGACATGAGGACTTTATTATAGAACATATTTGGAACACATCTGCCATCTCTGTATTCAGAAGGCTGAGTGAGGCCAAGGCCAGGCTGAGCTACATCGTGATTTTGAGGCCAGCTTGGGCTACAGAACAAAACCTTGCCTCAAAATAGTAGTAGTAATAATAACAACAATAAATTAAAACAAAAAAAAAGGCTCCCTGATTTAAATTAGAAACCTGGACTTCTTAAAGAATATTTTCATTCAGGTTGGAAATACATAAAATGCATATAGGTCAGAAAATAATGACTGATGTCATAAATAAGATGTATAATCTGTCCTTTTGAACATAACGGTATTTGAAAAGTGAACTGCCCAATGCACACGCATGAGGATCTGACTTGGACTCTCTAAGACTCAGAGAAGCCAGGGGCAGCAGTACATGCCTATAACCCCAGCATGGCAGCAACAGAGAGTGCCTGGAGGCTTGCTGCAGCTAATCTAGCTGACATGTTAAACTCTAGGTTCATTGAGAGAACTTTTTTCAAAACACAAGGTGACAGGGCTGAAGAGATGGATCAGCAGATAAGAGAACCTCATACTCTTGCAGAGGACCTGAGTTCAGTTCCCAGGACCCATGTTGGACAGTTCACAACCGTGATCTAACGTCTTCTAGCTTCCAACACACACATACACACCCATAATATAAATAAAAATAAATACTTGTTAAAGACATCTGATATTGACGTCTGGCCTCTACATGCTCACATGGGGCTTGCAAACCTGCAAAGATTCCTAAACACAACATATATACCATATATACCATGCATACAACAGATACATACCAAAATCAGTTATTTCAGGCTGATTCCGGAGAGCTAAGTGTGACAACATGTGTCTGTGATGCCAGCAATTGAGATGTGGAAACAGGAGAATCGAGAGAGCAAGGTCACAGCCACCTACATCAGGAGTTCAAAGCCAGCCTGGGGTGCCTGAGAACTTCTCTCAAGAAATTGCAAACAAACGTGATTTTTTTTTTAGAAACTTGTGTAAATTATGAGCAATTTTAATATGCAAATAGCTAGTCCAGCACAACCTACTTTCTTCCACTGGTGTGGCTGCTCTGTCTTCGTAGCCTTAGACTTTCACTGCGTTATTGAGAAACTGTTGGGTTTTTTGTTTGTTTGTGTTGTGTTATACTGTGTTGTGGGTTTTGTTTGTTTGTTTTGCTTTTTGAGATAGGGTTTCTTTGTATAGGCCTGGCTGTCTTGGAACTCACCCTGTAGACCAGGCTGGTCTGAAACTCACAAAGATCTACCTGCTTTTGCCTCCTGCCTGCTGGGATTAAAGGCGTATGCCACTACCACCTGGCCTCTCTCTCTCTCTCTCTCTCTCTCTCTCTCTCTCTCTCTCTCTCTCTCTCTCTCTCTCTCTCTCTCTCTCTCTCTCTCTCTCTCTCTCTCTCTCTGTCTCTGTGTGTGTGTGTGTGTGTGTGTGTGTGTGTGTGTGTGTGCACACTTGGGTGGTAGTGGTGGTGGTAAGTAGAACACAGGTTCTTAGCCTAAGAGTTCTTTTTAGTATGGAGTTGATAGGAGGCAAAACACAAGCCTGTAGCTGTTCCAGGGGAACAGTGTAACAGTGTTGAGGGAAATTGTTTGAAAGTCAGAGAGGAACTGTTTCCAGTGGTGACCTTAAGACATTCATATTCAACTATACCCAAACCCCCTTCAGTGCTGTGCAGCTAAGAGTGCCTATAAAATTACTTTTCTATCTAAATCTAAGCATTGGTTTCTGTCACTTGTTACCTAAGGAGTCTGGATTAGTTCAGAGAAGGTTAACTCCCGGACTCTGCTCAGTTACTACTGATCACAGTAGGTAGTTTGAATCCCACAAGAGCTAGGTGCTTCAATCCCGTGGCCATGAACTGAGTGTGTCAGCTCAAACAATCAAGCAGTCTGTGTAGAGCTGGGGCTGAGTTAGGGAGCTTCTCAGTGCGAGGTCATATAAATTAGTCTACAGAAGTGTTTCTCAACATAGGGGTCACAGCCCCCAGAAGACCTTCGGAAAACACAGATATTTACATTACGATTTGTAGCAGCAGCAAAATTACAGTTATGAAGTAGTCATGAAAACAATTTTATAGTCGGGGATCACTACAGGATGAGGAACTTTATCAAGGGTCATGGCATTAAGAAGGTCGAGAACCACTGGTCTAGGGAATTAATACATAGCACATACCACTGCCATCACCATATCCCTAGGCAAAAGTGCCACACATTTCTTCTTAGAGAAATAGCCCTGAGCAAAGTACAGTTATGCATCGGTATCTGCCTGTAACTAGGGGCTTCCCCCACCCCCAGTCGTGTCTGAATGAAGCTGGAGAACAATGAACAGTCCATCAGTTGGTTAAAAAAAAAAAAAATCAGCCATATCTTCCCTGATGGTTCCCATGACTCAACTCCTGAAACACAGGCTGCTGCAAGTCAGGAAAATGCTTCCTAGGAGAAGCTAATGCCTAAGTGTTTGGGAGGTTCCTCCTCTCCGTCAGCATCAAAATAATTCTACCTTGGTTCTTCCACTTAGAACTCGGCATGACTCAGGCATCCACTCCAGAATACCCACCTATTGCATAATTTCAGGGCTTGTTTCTACATACAGAGCAGTATAGGAAACGTGTGTGTGTATGTGTGTGTTTAAATGTTATTTACATCAAACACTGCGCCAGTCCACCCAGATTGATGAGTTCATGACAAGTCATTTTCAAGTTCACCTGTTCTCCTCACTCTCCAGAGAATTAGTAACTGTACTGTATTTAATGTTGAATATTCTCTTACATTAAAAAGAAAATGTAGCAATCATCACTTAATGAGATGGCTCAGTCAATAAAGTGTTTGGCATACAAGCATTGCAAGCAAGAGTTCCATTCCCACTGCCCACATAAAAAGTCAGGCATGGGAGCACAAGCCTGTAATCTCTGCTGGAGAGAGAGAGACAAATAGATCCCTGGACTTCACTGGTCAGCCAGCTAAACCACACTATGAGCTCTGGATTCAGTGAAAGACCCTGTCTCAAAAAATAAGGTGGAGAACAACTGAGAAAAACACCAGTGTAGGCCTACAGGATCATACATACACTACATGCGTATATACATATGGGCTGGTGGGCTGTGCAGACAACCTGGACACAGTCTAGAACCTCAGAGACCCAGTGGGTGGTGATTTCCACCTGCATGGGATGGAAGGTGTTTGACCACACTTCCTGGGCCCCTGGCTTCTGTCTCAGCTATAGCCGCCCCCAGAGCCTCCCCTCTGCAGGGGGTGTGTGGCTATCTGTCACCTAGAAGCAGCACCAAGCCTTCCCACATGCAAATAAGGTTTCCCCAAGATCTCAGTCCAAGCCAATGAGAAGTACCTGCTGTTGAACCCTGAATCACCCCCAAAACTGTATATAAATCCTATCCAGGGAATTAAAAGTGTGCAAGAACTACTCCATCGTCGTCTGAGCCTTTTGTTCTAAGAGCTGTAACACTTGGGAAGAGGTCTGCTCTCTGAACCTGAAGTTCTGCCGCACTCCTCACTGGCTAGTCGGCCTCTTGTCTGCCCAGCCCAGCCGACTCAGTGCAGGGTGGCTAGGAGTAACTGAGTGACCTGGAAGGCCCCGCAGAGATGGAGGTAGAGCCAATTGCAGCAGCAGAAGCTGCCGAAGCAACTTCCCTCTCCCCATCTGTGCTCCCTTCCCTTCACCAGAACTCTCGCACGAGGCTAGGCCAGAGATCTCCATGGAAAGCCTCTCGTTCACAGGCCCTTCCTTCTCCCTCTCTCCTCTTCTCCTTCTCCCTCTCCCTCTCTTCCTCCCTCCTCCCTCTTCCTCTCTCCATCTCCCTCTTCCTCTCTCCCTCTCTCCCTCTCCTCCTCTCCCCCTCTCCCTAGCCCCTCCCTCTCCCTCTCTTCCCTT
>NW_022196904.1:65508730-65514779 GCF_008632895.1 Mastomys coucha
CTTCTCCCTCTCTCCCCTTCTCCTTCTCCCTCTCCCTGCCCCCCCTTCTCTCTGTTTTGTGTCTTCCAGTAAGAGTGTGAGCTCTTAGCTTCCTGCTTCAGCCACCATGTCTGCTGCTTGCTGCCATATTTCCTGGCCATGGTGGACTCATCTCTCTAAAACTCTCCTTTTACAAGTCACAATGTTTTATTACAGCAATACGAAAGTACCTGAAACAGTCTTTGATGCTATTCAGAGTTGACAAATATTCTTATCTTATTTTTAGACTGGCTCTTGTGAAGCCTAGCTTGCTTTGAACTCCCTGGGTAGCCAAGGATGACCTTGAACCTCTGATCCTTCTCCCTCCACCTACTGAGTGCCGGGATTACAGACATTTGTCACTGCTGATTTATATGATGCTAGAGATCAAACCCAGGACTCTATTCATGCTACACATACACTTTGTCAACCAAGTTATATCCCCAGCTCCTATTACATAACTTTTTTTTTTCAAACTCAAGGGAGCAGCTCAAACAGCAATTTTTAAGATAAAATTTTCTAACACACTACATTCTAAAAGCATATTAATTTGACACATACTGAGGAACGATGTTAGGAAAATATTTAAAGTATTTGTTTTAATCCTAGCACTCAGGAGGCAGAGAATCTCTGAGTTCAAGGTCAGCCTAGTCTATATAACGAGACCCAGTCTTTAAAAAAAAAAATGTTTTCCTTAAATGATTGTGTTTCTGTCAGATCATAAAACTTTGAATATGTAGTAGAAACACTGCAATTCATAACACACAATACTCTCACATCTGAGCCACGGTGTCCTAGGCAAGTTTTATCATTCTTGGGTAGTGTGCTGGCTTGTGTAGTACAAAGAAAGCAGGTTGTATATTCAGAACCAAGGCTGCATTTGAGGCAGGATCTTGGCTGGTAGCCCTGTCTAGCCTGGAGCTCAGTATGTGTCATAGGCATGAGCCACCATGCTCAGCCCATGGATTTCATTTTTTTAATTACTCTTTGGTCTTTGTGCATTCAGAAAGCTTTTGCTGTTGCCAGATTTCTCATGACCCCTACAATCAATTTCATGACCCCGTGAGGTTGTGACTCACAGTTTAAGTCACAGCAGAGCTGTGAACTGTTAGTCAGGACTACTGGGACCCACCCCTTATGATTTTAATTCATCTTATTTTTAATATTTATTCATTTCTTTGCTTTACATATATTGCAGGAGTGTATGTATGTATGTATGTGCATTGTGTGTGTGTGTGTGAGCCAGCAGAGGTGAGAAGAGGAAGTTGGATCCTCTGAAACTGAAGATCCAAGTGATTGTGAGCTGCCTATATCTAGGAACCAGACTTAGGTCTTCTGCGAGAGCAGCAAATGCTATTAACTGCTGAGCCATCTCTCCAATCCTGTGTAATTTGGATGGAGTCTGAAGAGTATATGAAAATTTGCATCTGTGAGAGAATCCCAGGGGATACTGTTAATCCTCTGAGCATGCTCTAGAACTCACTGGGGGATTAGAGAGACAGCACAGGGGTTATGTGCTTGCTATGCAAGCATCAGGACCAGAGACCCCATCCCCAAACCCACATAAATGCCAAATGAGAATGGCAGCCTTCCTGTATTTCCAGCCTTGGAAATGTGGAAACAGAGTCCCCAAAGCAAGCTGCTTAATGATATTAGCCATATCTGAGAACTCTGGGTTTGACTGAGAGACACTGACCCATTGGATAAGGTGAAAGAGCAACTGAGAGTTATTTCCCAAGTCAGCCTAACACACACACACACACACACACACACAAACACACTTACACACACTCACGCACTTACAATCATGTACATACATCCACACATACACTCACATACATTCATACACACTCACACACATATATTCACACACACATACTCTCTCTCTCTCTCTCTCTCTCTCTCTCTCTCACACACACACACACACACACACACACAGGACTGAGGGGTTAAAAAATAAATTAACAGTGCTTCCCTAATGAGTCAGCACATTCAAAGTGAATCTGAAGTCAATCCTTTGGCTTACTGTTCTGACTTTCATGGCTACTAACAAGGGGTGAAATCCATTTCTAGCTCCTGAAGAACTGTAACTATGAAGGTTTCTGAAGGAAGCCCCACATAAGTTTGGTACCATGGAGAGACGATATGTAAAAGAAATGAATACTCTCAGCCAAGCTGACCTTTTAACATAGATTTTATTTTCTCTAAAGGCAAAACAAACAAACAAAAACAAAACAAAAACCAAACAAAACCAAAAATCTCAGCAGGGAATCAGAACCAGTGGATGGGTGGGGTGGGAACAGCGTGATGTCACAACACACTTGAGCTCCCTCCATTTTTCTGATGATGCCTACTGAGAAGCGTGATCAGCCAGCATGTCTCATTGGATATTTACAGTGTGCTCAAATAGGATGAAGCACAGGGCATGGCTCCTGACCTCTTAAGTTACTGCAATGCCTCATTGAGCAGCTTCTTTCCTTCCAGGAAGTGTGCCGTGAAGAAAAATTCCCAACTCAGTAAAACTGAGTCCTTAAAGCACTTAAATTTTATTTACTTAAATACATGTTTTGGCAAATTGGATGGTTTAGGAGAGGGTTTTCCTCTAGCAGAGGAACCTAGTTCAGGGCCCAGAACACTCACCAAGTAGTTCACAACTGCCTGCAACTCCAACTCCAGGGGATCCTATGCCATGTCTCAGGTGCCTCTGTCTGCACTCAGGCATACATAGGCACACGTGGTTTCACACTCACACACACACACACACACACACACACACACACATACACACACTCGTGCACGAGAGATTTTTAAAAATATTAGGTTATGTTTTTTAATCTTTCTGAAATTCATACCATTATAGTTTTAAATAGAAAACATGAAAGTTAAATTTGGTTCAAGGAGTAAGCCAACATTATGCACATCTACTTTTAGAATGTTAAGTGATAACCCATATGACATTAAGAGAGTTTGTGGCTATTTGCCCCACACTGACATTAAAGAGAGCACAAATTTACACTTCCTATTTGGGCTTTACTGTCCTCTGTTAGCTGTCACCTGATTTCTGCTTTTATTGGTCCCACCTCAAGCTATTCCACTTCGCCTCTTCTTGCTGCTTCGTCTCTGCGGCAGATTATAAAACCCGAAATATACAGGAAACAAAACTAACAAAACTAAACTCATTGAAGGCCTGGATGCCCTGCCCAGAGATCAAGTGGAGGATAGGGGCTGGCTTTTCTCATTTCATATCTGACAAACGGCCCCTGGAGCTCCTGGTGCCAGACCAGGGACCTCACTAAGAATGAATGGAATTTCCCAATGAGTCTCTTCACATACCATATCCTTTTCCTTGGTCCACATTCTTTCCCCAGTGGGTGTAGTTTGAAGATTTCCATGTCTACCTTCACTTCAAGATGTTTGGTTCAATTCTCCCAGCTTTTTACTCCTTCCTTCTAAACATATTTCACATCCTGAAATTATCCTGGTAATCAGTTAGGGCTGTGGTCGCCACCCTGACAGTCAGGCTGTTAACTTATTAGATGAGTAAATAGTCATTGTATAGCCCAGTGCAGCAGATCCCGCCTGAAATTCCCCCATCTGGGAGGGGGAAGCAAGGAGCTCAAGAGTTCAGGATCATCCTCATCTACAGAGTAAGTCTGAGGCCAGCTTCAGCTACAGGAGATCCTGTCTCAAAACAAAAACAAACAAACAACAACAAAAAGAAAAACAGAGCGAAAGAAAAAGGTTGTGTAAATACTCGTCAAGGATTAAACACTGCCTGTAAGTCAAATAGAATTCAGATACATTTCATTTTTTATCTTGTTTAACTCTCACGCTTGTACGTCTAGGAATAAAGAGCTCATGCATGTCCTAAGCTGGAATGGGGGTAAATGGATTCGCTCCTTCAAGGTTTGCTAAGTGGTGTAGCTGGGATTCAAGTAGAACCAAAATATTATTTCATTAGACTATGGTTACTGTCCCACTGAAAGCAAGATGAGCAGTGAGGTACAAGGAAAGACGGCAATTTGTGGTTTATAACAACAAAACAAGCAAACAAATAAAAAGCCCACGGCAAGCATACTGGCACCCACAGGATGCACTCACATCCTGCCAGTTCTTCTTAGAACCTTTTTCACCTAGCTGTCTCTGGTAGCCAACACTAATCAATTAGAGGAAGCATAAGTTACAAACTTATATGTCATTGCTTCATTTATTTGTGAATTTCCTTTGGTGTTTTATGACTTAGAAATATCAAACTAAAGAGACCTGAGAAGATGGCCCAGTGATTAAGAGCACCTTCTGCTCTTCCAGAAGACCTGGGTTTGGTTCCCAGCAGCCACATGGTAGGTTACAAACCCAGTTTCGGGGGATCCAGCTTTCTCCTCTGACCTCCCTTGGCATCAGGTATACAGACACACACATGCAAGCAAAACATCCATACACTAACAAGTCATCTTTTAAAAAGCCAACTAAGGAAGCAGAAAATCTGATGGAATTTTAAAAGACAAGTAGGTAAAATTGAAAAAGGTAGACACACAATAGAACTGAGCAGCTCTTCCCTACCTTATCCTATACTACCGGTTCATAGACTGGGGCAATTACACAACACACACACACACACACACACACACACACACGTGCGCATGTAGTCACAACTTAGAGGTGCTACCAGCATTTTGTAGATAAGAGTCCATGGATGATGCTAAGCATTCCATAAAGCGTAGGACACCCTGCCTTCTCTACAACAAATACTATGCAGCCCCCAATGTCAATGGTGCTGCGATAAAGAAGCCCCTGATTGAGTTCATAAACACAAGTAAAGGAGTTAGGGGGTTATAGTTCCTGCAGACACACATGGGTGCCGCCTCTCTTGTCACGTTGGGAAAAGAAAGACAAGACCTAGAGATGGACAAACCCTGGCTTGGCTGTTTCCCATTGCCCACACACAGACTGCGGAGGTCACCTCTGGCTAAGGTACCCTTGCTTCCTTCAGCTCAGGATACCCGAAGAAGCGTCTGCTACCCACGAATCCTGTCTCTGCTAGGCTTTTGGTTGGCTTTCTCAGTTTGTCTCCAACCAGGAAAGACAAAAGACGTTTACAAGAAACGGAAAAGTGCATTGGCAAGAGCTGGCCAGAATCAACCAGCAAAACTCCTGCCCCTGCCCTCAGCAACAGCCCCGCCCCTCAGCAGAACCCGCCCACAGCAGCCAGACTGGTTTTCATTGCTGGCGGTCGGTGTTCTCAGAACCATTTTGTCCTTGGTTTTAAATGACCTCATCCTCGAAGTGCAGAATCCAGAACAGCAGAGCTGGCACCAGCTGGCATCTCCTTAGAATTGTAGTATCTCAGCTCCACTTGACTCAAATCTCTTCATTTTACCAAGATCTCCGAGTGATGCAGGAGCTCAGAAATGGATGCAAAGCTCACTGATAGGGTTCTACGAGTCAAGATAAAACTTCAAAGTGGGCAGCTGAAGACAGAAGCAAAGTTAACCATGTAACACGATATACAGTTTCTCTAAGAGATGTAGGATCTTCTGTGGATGGTAGCCTGTACTGTAGAAATGTCAAGGAATATGTAGAGAAGGGGGGATGTAAATGTCATGTAAAATATAGACTTTTAAATGTTTCAAAGGAGTTCATTGTAGCCAGCAGCTAACATAACAGCAACATAAGAGATGATGTCTGTCTCTGTAGCCCAGGATGACCTTGAACTCATACAATTCCCCTGCCTCAGCCTCCAACAGGAGCCATCACCCTTAGCTTATTTTTTAAATAGAAAGCAAAAATGTAATCTCCCTTTAAATGAGAAAAACTTATTTAATCAATATCCTCAATACAGCAATTCACAATATCAAATTTTTATAAGAAAACAGAAAGTATATGTCTCACTATGTAGTCTGGGCTGCCCCTAGTACTAGCTATATAGACTAGGCTGGCCTCAAATTCATGGAGAGCTGCCACCTCTGCTACCTGAGTGCTGGGATTAGAGGAATATGCTACCAAGCCTGCACATACACACACACACACACAC
>NW_022196904.1:65515174-65524376 GCF_008632895.1 Mastomys coucha
AGGGAGGGAAGAAGGAAGGAAGGAAGGAAGGAAGGGAGGGAGGGAGGGAGGGAGGGAGGGAAGGAGGAAGAAAAGTATACAGAAAGATGAGATTCTGGTTCAGGTCTTGATTTCTGGACTCATGGTCCAGAACACCGGTTCAGCTTGACTTGAGTACTTACCTAAAGACCTAGCCATGCCTCATGGTGAAACATTTTGTTTATTTTTAAGGAGGAGTCTTGTCATGCAGCTGTATCTCAAACCCTGAACTCGAACCCCTCCTGCATCCGCTTTCCAAATGCTGGGATTATGGGCCAGCACCACACATGGCTCTGGTAAAGGCTTTCAGAGAACAATGTCACCCAGTCTTTGCCAACCCCTGTTTGTGGCTCAACAGCTCTCTCTGGCCTACTGAAAAGGAGCAAGTTCCCAATTCCTAAGGCTCCCAGACTTCTGACAGCATATCTAGAGACGGCCACTAGGGGCTGCCCTTGGTCCCCTCACCCAGGATCTAGAAGCCCTGAGCATGTTTGGGGGAGGGCTTTGTTCAACCCTGAACACTCTGTTCTATCCTAACATCCCCACACTCTTCTGGGAGAAATCAAGCAACAGGGAAATAAAAGAGGTTTCTAGAAGCTGCCCCACCTACAAAAAGAGTTCAAAGGCCATTGAACTTTCAAGCTCAGGGAACATTCTGAGCTGTGGGGAGAGGACTCAAGTGTCATGAGCAGAACTTACTCCTGAAATATGTCTGGAGAAATGTGAGCCAGGGAACCGCAGTCCTGCCCAGGGCGGGGACCTAGGCACTTGTCTAAGGAAGGGAAATGGCCTGGCAATGTTGTTAGTGAGTCCCCCTCCCCCACAGCTTAGGGCTCATTTTCCCTGATTTCAAAACTTGGACTAACCACTGTTTAAAAGCTTGACCAAGGAAAGCTGATAACAGTAGCAGAGTCAGGATGCTTCTTTGATTTGAATTATAAATAGATCATGAAGTCACACAATCACATTATTCAAAACTCAAAGAATGTAGACAGAGAAGACGCTGGAGAGATGGCTCCACTTTTAAGAGTGTTTGTAACTCCTGTAGAGGACCTGGGTTTCATATAGGGCCACCCACAAGGCGACTCACAAATATTAGTAACTCCATTTCCAAGAGGATCTGGTACCTCCTTCTGGATTCTTTCGGCACTCTCTACCCACGGAGAACAGACATACAAGCAGGCAAAGCACCCATATACTCAAAATAAAAATTGAGTATAGAATGGTAAGCAATAGCAAGGCTTCTGCCCAACTCACCCCAAATCTCCAGCTTTCTCCACCGTCTGTCTCCACAGTATGGTAACGATCATCCTTTCCACCTCATTGTATTATTTTTAGCATGCTTTTTTTCTCTCAAACAGGCTCTAATGTACCCCCCAAACTCACCTTATACTTGCTATGTGACTGAGGATGGCCTTTAACATCTGACCTTCCAGCCTCCACTTACCCAAGTGCTAGGATTCTAAGCCTGCACCGCCATGCCCCATTTACACACTTACTGAGCCCAGGGCTTCAGACAGGCACTCTACCAACTGAACTACTTCCTCGGGCTCCCCTTAGCATCCTTTCATGCATGGAGTTAACACAATACATATTCTTTTCTCCCTCCATACCGTACATACTCTTCCAGACTTTACTCTATTCCCATGATGAAATATCTCAAAGGGTTTTTTTTTTTTTTGCACCAGCACATAAATGGCTTCCTCATTCTTTGCCTCTCACAGCTGCACAGTGTCCCATTGTATAAAATACAGTGATTTAATTAGGCAGCCTTCTATTGGTGGAAATCAGGCTGTTTCCCACCTTTTGCGTCTCTAAACAATGCGGCAGGATCTTCATACTCACATATTCACATCCTTTTTCACGAGCCAGAGCCAGAAGCCCTCATTTAACTAACTCTAGTTTGTGTTCCTTGTGCTCTCAAGCCAAGGGAAGACCAAGTAGAGAGGAGGTCTAGCCAATAAACGCTTCCATCTCCTATCTGTCCACTGTGCTTACCTAGCTGTGAAGCCTGACTATATCTAGAACAGCTACAGACACTACAGACAAAGAGATCCTTCCAATTTCTCTCTGCTTATGACTGCTTCACTCCATTCCCTAAATACTGTGTGACTACAAGAGTATTTGTCTTGGGCTGAGCTAGAGACAAAATCTGATGGTGGTCTGTACAGAATGGGGTTTCTGCTACCCTTTGGATCACACTCTTTTTTTTCTCCATGCCTTAGAGAAGGCCAAATCTTGTATCCTGGGCTGGCTAGTTTTACACCAGCTTGACACAAGACAGAGACAACAGGGAGGAGGGAAACTCAATGGAGAAAAATGTTCCTGTAAGATGGGGCTGTAGGCAAGTCTATAGAGCACTTTCTTAGTAAGTGATTGATAGGGAATGGCCCAGCTTCATTGTGGGTGATACCACCCTAGGCTAGTGGCCCTCAGTGCTACAAGAAAGCAAGCTGAGCAAGCCATGAGAAGCAAGCCAGTAAGCAGTATCCCTTCATGGCCTTTGCATCAGCTCCTGCCTCCAGGTTCCTGCCTTATTTGAGCTCCTGATCCTGCTCATTTCAGTGATGGACTACGAATGTAAAAGCCTAAACCAAATAAGCCCTTTCCTCTCAACCTACTTTTGGTCAAGGTCACAACAATAATAGCCCAAACTAAGACACCTATGACAGCCTATCACAACCCTGGATTTCAGTTCAGACCTTGAAGGAAGACCCCAAGAAACTACCTGCTACTTCAGAATCCACATCCCACCATCTTTGGCTGTAATCTAAGGGCTGGCAAGTGAACAGAGGAAACACTAGACAGACCCAGGAAAGTCTACCTGATGTGAGAAGTCAAAGCCATCACCCAGGTTTTTATTCTCAACAGCTGTAAGACATGTTGTCAACTCTTTTTATACTTAGCCTCAGGTTCACCTTTCAAGGTATCTTTTTCATTTGCTTGTTTGTTTTAATTCCCCAAAATAGGAATCAGGATTAAGAGAGTCTTCAAAAGACAAAACCAAAACCAAAAGGGGGCAGGTTGGTTTTTGTCATTGGGATTCAGACAATCAACTGCAGCCTTTGCCAAGAGAGTGGGTCCTTCTATTTTAGAGATGTTTCTTTAACTGCATACCAGTGATCTTCTGGGTGAATGGCATAAGGCTAGATAGGTACTCTTCACTAAAGGAGATGCAGGGCCATACCAAGTGTATTGAATACACAGCAAGAGGCACAAACCCAAAGCTATCTGAGGTATAATACAGCTAGACAACTATGCTAGAAGCATAGTAGAAGCATGTAGTGGGGAGAGAGGAGAGCCAGGCTTGGATTCCTTGAGGACATGACACTGAAACCTCACAGAACCCTCGGGCAGAGGAGGTCAATAGCAAGAGCAAAGGACCAGTTGGGGGGCACTCTGACCAAAAGGTAAACCCAATTAATCACTTGGGGTGAGCGGTAATGAATAGCAAGCTACTAGCTCCCAGAGAACAAGACTTAAGGGGGAAAGTTGAAACAGAATTGAATTAGATCTCATAGTCCTTGCGTGTTAGCCATTCCTCTGATCTTACATTAATTAGACTCTGATCTTAGCTTAATAAGTTCACCCTGACCCTCTTCAACAATTTGAGCCATGTTTCAGCAGAGTTCCTGGCTAAGCCTTCCCCAACCAACTCAGACCTTTGGTCTTATCTGTGACCCATGACCATGCTCTGCTAATCACAACAGAGGCTTAAGCTGCCTCTTAAAATCCACTAGCTTTGCACTACTTTCCAATGATTCCTGTGTCTTCCCTCTTGTTACTGGCTGTGAAAGGCTAGGCCAGAGCTCCCCAGATCCCAAATGTACTGGTTGGATTTTGTCAATCCAACACAAACCTAGCTATATCTGGAAAGAGGGAATCTTAATTGAGAAAATGCCTCCATAAGATTGGCCTATAGGCATGTCTGTGGTGAATTTTCTTAATTAGTGGTTGATGTGGGAGTGCCCAGCTAACCTCTAGGCTGGTGGTCCTGGGTTGTATAAGAAAGCAAGCCAAGCAAGCCATGAGGAGCAAGCCAGTAAGCAGCACTCCTCCATGACTTCTACATCAGCTCCTGCTTCCAGGTTCCTGACTTGAATATTTTCCTTGATTTTCCCTCAGTGATGGAGTATGTAGCCTGAGAATTGTGCCAAGGATGAGACAGCCTGCATCTCACACAGTCTGCATCTCACAGACAGAGTATACACTGACAGGATATTATTCCTCCATGCCCAAGGTCAAGCTGTGAGGAGGGTGAAGCTCAGAGTCAACCCCCAGCCTCTCCATGCCTGAGCCTCACCCCTTACATCATGCTGAGCATTGTCTCAGTTTATTCAAATCTCACCTAGGGCCAAGTTCTTTATATACTTTTTTTGAGCTATAGCAGGACTGAGCCATGTGCTTAAGTGTCAGAATTTCAAAAACCTGCCACTTCTTTCTGCCCCAGAAAAAATAAAGGGAAATAAACCCTTTCTTCCCCAAATTGCTTTTGATCATGGCATTTTATCAAAGCAATAGAAACCCTAAATAAGATACCATAGGATAGCCGGGCGGTGGTGGCACTTGGGAGGCAGAGGCAGGTGGATTTCTGAGTTCGAGGCCAGCCTGGACTACAGAGTGAGTTCCAGGACAGCCAGGACTACACAGAGAAACCCTGTCTCGAAAAAAAAAAAAAAAGATACCATAGGTAGCCCCTTCCCCCTAAGAATGGAGACACAGCAAGACCTTGTCTCAAAAGAAAAGAAGTCCTTTGACCCTCTGATAATGTTCTCAAAACCTACTCAAATTTTATGCTGGCTAATGAAATTCAAGTACCTTACTTCTGCTACCTGCTCTTCTTATAATGGCTTCAAGCCTCACATTCCTCATCTATAAAGTGAACATAAAACAAACATTTGCCTCCATAAAATGATGGGATTAAAGCACTTGTCCCATCATGAACACACCACAAATGTGCATTTCCTTCCTCTAGGCAGCAATGTCTTTACTAAAAATGATTCTAAGGACAGTAAGATGGCTCCATAAATGGAGGGGTTTGCTACCAAGCTGAACAACCTGAATGTGATCCCCAGGGCCCAAATGGTAGAAGGAGAGAAGCAACTCCCACAAGTTGTCCTCTAACCTCCACACATGTATGTGTACATGTATACACACATACACACACATACAATGTAGTAAAAAATGATCGTATTTTCAAATTATGTAAAAATCAAGTACTTAATAAAATGTTTTTACAAATACAGAAGATAGCTAGATTGTATCATTTCTTCCTTTTCTGAGAATACATATACATATACACATAATATATATATAAAGAGAGAGAGGGAGAGAGGAGGAGGGAGAGAGCGCGCACCTGGGAGGGAAGTGGTTATAGAGATTGACTCCAAGTTGTATATGTTAAGCATTGACTCTACTATTGAGCTCCACCCTGCACCCCTGAGCTCTGTACATCTTAAATACAGCTGTAGATATAAGGAAGAGAATATATGAGTGCAGGCTAAGGGCCTATTTCCTATTCTGGACTCTGCTCACTCAGTGTTCCCTCCCCTACATCATGAAATCACCAGGAAAGGAAAGAGATGCCTGAGCTCCCAGCTCCTGTCCAATTTTAGCTCTAGGTGTTGGGGTCATGTGGAAGTGGCAGGTTTCTGAAACGCTGATGTGCTGACACTTAAGCACTTGGCTCAGCCCTGTTATAGCTCAAAGAAAGTATATAAAGAACTTGGCCCTAGGTGAGATTTCAATAAACAGACAATGCTCAGTGTGATATAAGGGGTGAGGCTCAGCTTCACCCTCCTCCACAGTGTGACCATGGGCACAGAGGAATAATGTCTTGCTACTGTACATATATTCCATCCATGAGATGCAGGCCACGTGAGATGCAGGCCCGTTCATCCTCAAAACAACAGGGTGTGGTACTCCACAGATGGCCAATCCCCTCTCCTCCATGGGGACCAGTTCTCCCATTTGGCATCTGTAGAGATGCTCAGCTCAGCATCACGACAACCCTAGCTGACCACCTAGTTACTTGTTGAAAATGCTCTTCCCCAGGTAGTTTTGAGTTTGTGTTTTTCAGGATCTGTGGTAGAATCATCTCTAGACTCTGAAGGCTGTCTTTACCCAGGCAGAGCAGAAGGAATAGTTCTCAGCTCCCACATGATGTCATATGTCCACCACATAGCCCAGGGCAGTGTGTCACCCCATCATACTGTCTCTCTCCCATCATCCTTTCCCTTCCCAACAAAGGCAGGCTCTAATCTTTCTAAGAAAATCTCATCTCCAACTGGGACTCAGTCCTTTTCATGCCCAGGCCTGGGACTCTGAGTCTCTGTCTGTTTTCTTCTCTTCTGTCTTTGCTTTCTCTTGCACTTCCTGTGGGCATTTCCTTCTCTTTTCAGTGACTTCTTGGAATCTTCCCTTGCTTTGTGTTGCTCTTTGCTATGACTCAGTAACCAAGATTAGAAACTCCAGTACTCTCTCCTTTGTACAGTACTCATCTAGTCTGTTTGCACTTGCTGTGCTGGGAAGAAATCCTAGGAACAGCTCCATACTAGGCAAGGGCTCCCACCGATCCTTACCCACAGCCCATGTGGTGGTTTAAATATGCTTGGCCCAGCGACTGGCACTAGGAGGAAGTGTAGCCTTGTTGGAGGAAATATGTCACTGTGGGGGTGGGCTTTGAGACCATCCTCCTAGCCATGTGGGTATCAGTCTTTTCCTGTTTGACTTCAGAACAAGTTGTAGAACTCTCAGTTCCTCCAACAACATTACTGCCTGGAAGCTGCCATGCTTCCTGCCTTGATGATAATGGACTGAACCTCTGAATCTATTTGCTAAATATTGTTCTTTATGAGAGTTGCCCTGGTCATGGTGTCTCTTCACAGCAATAGAAACCCTAAGACAACCCATGTAGGTTATGTTTATTCCATCATCTCATCTCTCAAAGCAATATTTAAAAAAATGCTTCAAAATACCTCATAACCATCAACCAAAGACCTTAAGCTTCAGACATACTAAACAACTAGGTCAGCAACAGAATTTGTGTTCAGTGCAACTGACATACAAACAAAACAATTAAGTATTTTCTTTCTTTCTTTCTTTCTTTCTTTCTTTCTTTCTTTCTTTCTTCTTTTTTTTTGTTTTTTGTTTTTGTTTTGTTTTGTTTTGTTTTTGTTTTTTTAGAGACAGGGTTTCTCTATATAGCCCTGGCTGTCCTGGAACTCACTCTGTAGACCAGGCTGGCCTCAAACTCAGAAATCTGCCTGCCTCTGCCTCCCAAGTGCTGGGATTAAAGGCATGCGCCGCCACTGCCCGGCATATTTTTAACATTAAATGTTCAGTAAAAATCACATGCCATAAGATTAAGGCAGCAAGGAAAAAAAGTAGCTGGCTACAGGGTACAGTTGCAAACACCGAGAATCCCAGTACTCTGGGAGCTTAGGCAGGAGGAGCTCAAGTCTGAGGACAGCCTAAACTATATGATAAGGATTTTGTCTCAAAATGCCAAAACAGCCATGGTGATGGTATACTCCTACAATCTCACCACTTAAGAGGGTGAGGCAGGAGTGAAAAGACCTTGAAGTTGGCACAAGATACCTTAAGAGCAAGTTCTCAACAAGAAGGAGATCTATTTGCCCCCAGAGGTCAGGGAATAAGAGGCAAAGGCAGGAGATTGAGGATGAGGAAAGCGGGGAAGAGAACAAGGGAGAGGGCAGAAGGAATATTGGCCCTGGAGGGACAAAGGCCTGCCTCTGGATAGAGAGGAGACAAACATGGCCCATTGGCAAATGGCAATTTATAAAGATAAAAGGAGAACCCCTTTCCTGTCCCCATTAGGATGAGGTGTTTAATTCTGATTGGGCATGTTAATTAGGACAGCCAAAGTGGGGATTTTGACTGTTAGACTTCAATATATGATAGCTGGACCTTGGTAGTCAGGCTCAGAGGGAAGAAGTGGCCAAATAAGAGAATAGACCTTGGTGGCTAGCTTTAGGAATGTAATCTAATGGATTTTTGGCAAGGCAGGGGAAATAAAGGGACGGGCAAAGCTGCCGGAGTCTTATTTGCCATGCCCGGTCCTGCTGGAGCCATGTGCACCGTGCCCGGTCCTGCTGGAGCCCCTGCAAGGAGGATTGCTGAAAGGTCAAGTCCAACTGGAATACATTCTGACTTCAAGTCTATCCTTGGCCACATAGCAAGATTTTTAAAATAAATTAAAACAGCGAGATGTGGTGGTCCAACACTTGGGAGGCAAAGCAGGTAGATCCCTCTGAGTTCCAGGCCAGCTTGGTCTACACAGGGAGTTCCAGACCAGCCAGAAAACCGAGTGAGATCTTGTCTCAGAAACAACAATAACAAAACAAATAACAACAAAAAAAGACCACAATGCATACAACATGTAAATACACACACACACACTTTCCCCTCTAAATTCCTTGCTTTAAACCCATTTCTTTCATCTTGCACCTACATTCTGCTTAACAGTTTCCTACTGTTAAATGAACTGCCATTCACAGGCTGAAGTGCTTTCACCTCTTCTCAGGACCCCTGCCATGGTTTCTTCCACCTTCCTCCAAGGCTTGAATGGAACAAGAACTTACTTGATGGATATCTGTGGTTACTCAGCTATTAGTGTGAAGGATGATGACTCTGCGCTCCTCTAAGTTTGGCCTCTCACTTTTCAGAGAGATCCTAGCATTCTCTAAAGAGATAGTGATCACTCGAAAAAGAAGAACCAAGGGGCCGCCAGCCAAAGCTGTGCATGGGGAAGGACTAGAGGCAGAGCCTCCCTCCTAGTGACTCCTGTTTATACAAAGGATCCATTGTGAATCTGGAGGCTGAAAGAACAGACTTCAGAGACTGGAGAGGAAAAAATCAGAAGCAGAATCAGCAAATACTGTAAGTACAAAACATTTCCTCAAACAGGCCTCCTCTCTTATCCTCAGAAGGGAAGTAACTCCTCCATTTGGAATCAGAACTCTAGGATAAAGAGACACACAGCCTTGATCCAAACTCAGCAAGCTCTGCATGTACACTGTGGAGAAAGGACCTTGGAGGGCCATAAATGATAGATGAGTGGACAGGTGAATAGATGAATGAGAGACAGAGACAGAGAGAGGGAGAGAGAGAGAGAGAGAAAGGGAGAGAGAAGAGAGAGAGAGAGAGAGAGAGAGAGAGAGAG
>NW_022196904.1:65524386-65536988 GCF_008632895.1 Mastomys coucha
AGAGAGAGAGAGAGAAAGAGAGACCCAGAAAAGGGCATTGGCAAGAATTCTTCTCTAAATAGGCCATAGGTATCTGGCTCTTAGACAAGTTCAATTTTTCCAGAGAGTTATGGTTATGTCTGGGAACCGTAAACATCACACATAATTCTGTGCAGGTTATAAAGGGTTTATGTATATGAACCCATTTCGCCCACATGGTCCTTCAGTGTTGATCCTTTGTTATATTCATTTTGTGCCATAGTCTGGATTGTGAATGTTCCCCAAATGTCCATGTGTTCAAGGCTTGACTTCCGATCTGTCCATGGCACTACTGGGAGGTGATGACACCTGCAGGAGCCAGGCCTAGTGGAAGGAAGTTAAGTCGTTTGGAGTGTGCCCTTGGAGAGGATATTGGAAGCCTGCCTTGCTTCCTGCAAGCTCTCGCAGTGATGTACTGCACCATTCCTGGACCAAAAGCAAATGGACTGAAACCCCAGGCGGCCATGGGCCAGAATAAATCTCTTCTCATTTTGGTTGATTTTACCATAGCTATTTCTAGTAACAGGAAGCTGGCAAACACATTCTGTAAGTGAACACATTTAAACACAGAGAGGTTGAGCAATTTCTCCGAATCTACACAGCTAGTGAGGGGGTGAAAGAGGAAGGAAGGATAGAGAAATTAAAGTATGAGAAACGTTGGGCAGAATCTTGGCCCAATCATCCATTAGCTCTGGGACCTTTTGGAACTTATTTCAAGTCTCTGAATCATATTTGCCTCATTGGAAAAAAACAGGTTGCCTCTACAACATAGTGTTGCTGTAAGATTTAGTTGAATCTTGGACCTTTGGGTTTCCAGTAACTGAAAGACTAGTGATTTAGACTAAACTTCCCGCTAAAAATGTAAACACTCTAATTTTTCCTTCCCTGTTTCCCTCCCTCTTCTTCCTTCTTTCTTCCCTTCCCCTTCTTTCTTTCTCTCTCTCATCTCCTTGCCTCCCTCACTTGCTCCCTCCCCCCTCTGGATGAGGGCCCTCACACAGTGTGGAACATAGGATATCCTTGAAGTTTTGATCCTGCTTCCACATCCCCAGTGCTGTGATTAAAGAGATGTACTACTGCATGAAATGGTTTTTGTTGTTGTTGTTTGTTGGGTTTTTTTGTCTGTATGTTTCTATCAAAGGTAGCTCGTCTACCAAGGTTCAATATTACATTTATCTCCTCCACCTTGTAAAACTTCTACGCAAAGGCATCTCGCCTACCTCTCCACCTCCAGAGTTCTGGGATTACCATGCCTAGTTGATATGGTTCTGGGGATTAAACCTAGTGCTTTGTGCATTCAGTCTACCAGCTGGTCTATACTATCAGATCCTCAAGCTAAGTACTTAATATTAAATGAATACAACCAAGAGACAATATGGGGAAAGGTACAGAAAAGTAGATAAAGGAAAAACAAAGGGAGACATTTGTGTATCATTTTTTCGGTCACATTGAAATGGTCCCATTTCTTCATCCAAACATCCACACACCTTCTAGTCTTTCCACTAGTTGCTTCTTCCATGGCATATGTCATCATTGGCAACTACAAGGTCCTAAGGTCAGATGGACCAGGTTTAAATCTTGGCTGTACCATTCTATCTCTCTAGTTATTTTCCTCATTTGAAAAAAAAATAAAAAGGAACCAGTATAATATTGTCTTATGCTTTATTCTGAGAATCAAGCAAATAAATGCACTGATAGTGCTCAATGCAACAGCTGTTCAGTAGTCATTAGGTAGGCTGGGTATGATAGCACCCAAGCACCCAAGAAACAGAGGCAGGTGGATGGATCTCTGTGAGTTTGACACCAGCCTGCTCTACATAGTTCCAGGTGAACCAGAGCTACATGGAGAGACCCTGTCTCGAAAGACAAAGTCACTATATGATGGTATGGGTGGTGATGTTGATTTTCTGAAATGCTTATGGCCCCTTTCCTTATTTATCAAGTTGTATTGAGGCTTTACAATGTAGGTCAAATGTTACCTACCCCTTACCCCTTCTTTGATTCTATGCACCAAAACACTTCACACACATGTCTCTCCTGGAGCCCTCAGCACAGACATTCTCAACCTGTGGGTTGCAACCCCTTTTGGGAGTCAAATATCAGATCTCCTACATATCAGATATTTATGTTACAATTCATAATAGTATCAAAATTGCAGTTATCATGTAGAAATAAAATAACTTTATCACTGAGGATAACCACAGCATGAGGAATTATACTAAAGGGTTGCACCTGCACCATCAGGAAGGTTGAGAACCATTGCCTTATCACAGTGTGTTACAATAACACATGGATATTTTTATTTCCTCCACAGACCCATACCGGTTCATAAATTCTTTCTAATGTGAAAGCATGAGTTTCTAGAACAGAACTTGACACATAAGACATGATTAGTAATAGTTGGCAAAGGAGTATATTGGATTCACTTGCCTTAATGGAAAAGTTCCTTTTACAATTACGTTTCTGTTGAGGCTCCTGATCTCTGTTTGAGCTCATATTAAGATAAAACTATGACACATTGTCCGCTCACTTGAACTGCTACTACAAAATAGAAACTTCCTAGTAACAGGCCTGGTACCTGTCTGCCTGATTTTGTTCTGCATGAACCACAGAGTGTCTGGAAAATGACTAAGCCTCCATAAAAATGATATTGGCAAACCTATGGAGCTAATGAATCATGAGGTAAGGGACCAAAAAAAAAAAAAAATTCTTCCGGCTTGTGTGGGAACGTGGATTTGAATTGACTTCCTGGTTCTGCTGTATTAATGGGAAGAATACTGACCTTGGAGTTAGAAGATTGGAATTTAGGTGTCAGATTCACTCCATTTCTTATGTGGCGGCACAAAACCTAGCTATCCTAAAGTTCACATTCTTCACTTGTAAGTTGGATTTCTTTGTACATACCAGACTGTGTTTGCTGTGAGTCAGTATGTTGAAGCAACCATCAATGGCCGAATGTTTTTTTTAAATTACAAAGATAATTGATTAACCTGGGTCTCAGTGTGTGAGATAGAGGCAGATGATCAGAAATTCAAGGTTACCCTCGACTGCCTGAGACCCTTCTCCAAAAGAATAAGCGATAACAAAGATACTTGACTGTAGTTTCCTGTGCTAGAAAGGGCCCAGGTATATTCCAGTTCTCAACACTCAGTGTATAGCCTGGGCTTCCCTTATTACCAAACCAGGTACTTTCCCTAGGAACAAAGTGATATTGTGCTTGCCATCCGGGTACAAAGCCCTAGGTTTGATTCTCAGCACTGAAACAACAAAACAGCCCGAAACAAACAAACAAACAAAAACCAGGACTCTTTGGAATTTGAACCGAATTTCTGGTATGAAAGTTTGGCAAATGTCTGTGCTCAGTTCCAGAGAAAACAGCCCTTGAGGGATTTAGGGAGCACGTAGGAGGGCTCATGCTTTCCCCATGACTGGACGTGCTCTGACACATTCATCCACAGTAACAAGTGGAGAGAGGCGTGGGCTGTTCCTGCTGAGGCCTGGGAACATCGAGAAGACTGTAGAACGACATGGATTTAAACATCAGTTCTGAAACATCCTGGCTAGAGAGTGAAAAGAGCTCCTCCTAGCAGGAGACCCATGTCAGGCTGCGAGAGTCACAGCATCAGGGGACCCTGGTGGCATCATGTCTAAATCACTCAAGAGCGGAGTCTGGCTTTAGAGACCCATTGCTCATCCTGATTATTCATCCCAGCACTCTCCATTTCGAAAGCCAAAGCAAGTTCGTAGTACAGCAAAGCCATTCCACGGTGGTGCTGCTTGGTCCATAAAAACCGTACTATTTCCCTTGTATATTCGTGCAATTAGAGGACCCTGGCATGCAATATGTATACAGTATCAGGAGGAATCCACAGAAGCTGAGACCCACAGAGAAGCAGCACACCCCTGGGAAGCCGTGAGCAGGACCAGAGTCCAGGTGTCTTCACTCCCAACCTAAAACTCCACCCTCTCATCCTCCACCCTCCCAGGTCAGTGAACCTGGAGAAGGCAGATGTTTCCATTGATCAGCTGTGGTCCAAAGAGAGGGTGGAGCCCGGTCAGAGGGAAATTTTGTTAAGTAAACAACCTAGCCAGCTGCAAGGCAATTCAAACCTCCTACTGAGATAGACTGCAGGAGAGTCATCCTCTAAGGGAGGCCCAGGCTGCCAGTACACTTTCTGGAGTTGCATCAAGATCAAATATGTTTGCCCAACCAGTTCTCTTCCTCATTAGTCTTCCGCAAGCAGGTTAGGGATTGAACCAACCGTGCTAGACAAACACTCTACCCACTGAGCCCCAACTCCATCCTAGAAGCCAAGACCTTCATGACAATGTTCTGAACCACTGGTCCTCAAGTTGTGGATCTTGACTCCTTTGGGGGGTCACATATCAGATATCTTCCAGATTCATATGATTCACAACAGTAGCAAAATTGCAGTTATGAAGTAGCAACAAAATAATTTTATGGCTGGGAGTCACCACAACAGTAGAAAATGTATTCAAGGGTCACAGCATTAAGAAGGTTGAGAACTACTCCTCTAAACCCTCTTTAACTGTCCTTTAACATTTTATCCCCACAACGCTCTGAGTCACACAACAATAATAATTTACAGTGAGAGAAGTGAGGTGGGAGGATCCAGGACATTCTCCCAGTCACAAGCTCAGGAAGTTGTAGAGTCATGTAGAATATGGTTCCTGTCACCAGTGGCATTCGGTCCATCAGATTGAAAACTGCATGTTGACTAAGTATGGCGCAGTTCAAGTATGCCAACAATTTAATTCTAGATATAAACTAGATATTCAACAGATAAATAAATGGTCCATTTCTAAGCAATGCCTTGGAAAAAGTAATTGTATTTTGAACATTCAAAATAAGTTTACGTACATACACGTATAGACAGGCATGTTTCACTGGTGATCCACATTCACGTGTAACCAGAAGATTCAAGGAAGACAGTCTCCATTTCATCATGCCTAAATCACATGTGCATTGATTGTTACGTTCCAGTCCAGTCTGCCCTTTGTGCTCTGAAGAAAATTTGTCTCACTGTCACTAAACTTCAAACTAGTTTAAGGTAATAATAAGCCTTATTTAGTCAGTGATTACGTACCAAGCAACTATGCTAAGCCTTTTAAATTAATTACCTCCCAGCAATTACTAGAGAGAATTACCATTATTAGCATCATCCCTAGCTGGCTGGATACAGTGCACATGACCACTGAGGAGCAGAACTATCTTCCAAACCCTCGTGCTGTGACATCATCCAGCTGTGAAGACCGTACTTAGAAGTTTAGGAGAATGAACCTCTAGCACCTCCCACCTTGGTTGAGGAGGCAGCTGATCCAAGCTACGTTGTGCAGTGGCACCAGCCCTTGGTGTATGCTGAGATGCAGCACTGGAGAATCCTGGGTCTGGTCATTTTACCACTATCTAAGAACTGCCCCTGGGGTTCAAACTCACATAAAGCAATGATCATAGGCATAGTGTCTGTCTTGTGGGTAGATTAGAGTTTTAACTCTTTTTTTTTTTCTTTCCAACAAGCCAATTTGGGTAGGTGGCTAGCATTTATTTATGTTTCCAAGGCCAGCAACAGGTAGTAACATTCCGATTTAAGGTTGACCTCATTCAATTGCCCAAGAGCCTCTACTCTTGTTATCTCATTACCTGAACACAATGCCTTCCTGGTGTGTACATAGTTAATGAGGTCACCATCCCACACAGGAGAGCTTTTATTCTAGGGCTGGGCTTCTGCTGGGGCCTCTTCTCCCTGCTTTAGAACTCTTCAGCCACCTGTGGTCATTCCTTCACATCTATTGGCTGTCGGTGAACAGGCCATTGTTCTGTGCATGTTTTAAATGGTCCCTTTTGCGAATTTTTATTTCTTCTAATTAGGTTAGTAGGTCTCAGGGACAAAGAGTCTTTTACTTATTTGATGCCTCACCCATAATGCATAGCATTCTCTTTGTACCCAATAGGTAGTCAGCTGGGCATTGTAATTTCTCTATCTTACCTTCAACATAAGGGGAAAAATATAAACAAGCAGAAAGGGAAGTGAATGAGCAAGGCTCTGGATGTCTTTGGTTTCAGAAAAATTAATAATTCTCTCTTGGCATTTCTGTGGAGGATTCTTAATTGCCGATCACATTTACCTACACATTAATGACATTTTTTTGGTTGTGTTCTGGTTGTTGTTGTTGTTGATGTTGAGGCAGGATCTCACTTACTCTAAACCTGTCCATGCTAGCCTAGAACTCACAGTGATCCTTCCACTTCCAGCCCCCCCCCAAGTGTTTACATTACAGACATGTCAGCTTTTTTTTTTTTTAAGATAGGATTTCTTGTAGCCCAGGATGGCCTCGAACTCCTGATCTTTCTGCCTCTGGAATTCTATTCTTACAACACACTACCTGCTATAGTGGCTTAGTTTTGCTTTGTTTGAGACTGGGTCTTGTTATGTATCTTTTGGTTGTCCTGGAACTTGGATCTGTACTCCAGGCTAGCCTTGAACTCACAAGAGATCTGCCTTCCTCTTCCTCCTGAGTGCTGCTGGGGTTAAAGCTGTGCACCACCCTGACTTAGCTGCTATGTTGACTTTTGTAAACAAAGTGAAAGCCTTACTGAGTGCTAGGTTCCCTGTAGACATCATTGTTTTATTTACTCCTCACAGTAACAATCATCAGCAATAACAGGTTTTATCATTATGGAGATTGGCTAGGGTAGGAAGGAATTGCTTTTTGTCTGAGAACTAAAGGAACTGAGACTCAAAGCCGGTGGAATTCCAAAGCCTAAGGTTTTCTACTCCACTGCGTGTCCCCAGGCTCTGCCTCATGGCTTTCTGGCCCATCCCTTTCATTCCTTTTCTGTTTGACCGGCTTATCTGTAAGTTGCATAACACAGACTCCAGGGAAGTCTGATAATAGCTTTGAAAAGGGAGCACAACACAGACCAAGCGACAGCAACCAAGGGAAAGAGCATAGTTTGCTGATCCCTTGTGGCAACCAGGCTGTTATTAGCCCCCTTCGTGGGTTTTGGTTTGGTTTTGTGTTTTGAGACAGAACCAGCCTGGTATAAACCCAAGCTGGATTCAACTGGTTATATGTCTGAAGACCTTGGGTTTCTGATCTTGCTGCCTTGCTTCAGGAATTACAAGTGTGCAATACCACACCCCATTTATTGACTCAATTTACAGTCCTTCAGATTCAAATGAGAAAGGTGAAGCCCAGGAAGTCACATGACTTGCTCTAGGTCTTAGGTAATGGAATCACAATCTCACTCCAGAACTAATATGGAAACAGAGCAGTGCTTCCTAGAAAATAGGAGATTAAATAAAATGCACACTTCATGGTTTAGGGTGCTATCTTTAGAGGGTTCTGGTGTCTTATGCCATACAGGTTAGTGTGAGTGCATCAAGACTCTAAAATCTACGAGCTTCTGACACTGAGAATATTAGACACTTTCTCTGATGTGGTTCACTGAAGCTCAAGAAGGAAGCACAAGAGGTCACAGACCAAAGCCACATGTCCAGCCAATCTCATGTTTCAGAGATGCTGCTGTTCACGCATCCTTCTTGGTGACAGGAGAGCCCAAAAAGCACTGAATGACCTTAGACTCTCCACAAACCATGTCCCAAGAAGAGATCTGGTCTGAAGCATCCTTTGGATAGGGAGCACGCTGGATGGACAGCACCCAAAACAAGATAGAAGGAACTCTTTTTGGATCACAGATACAGGGGACACTTGCTTTCTCTTCTCAGCAGTCATTCATTTGCTCCTGGCAAATGAACCCCATATGTAGTCAGGCCCCTATCCTGTACTGTTGGTAAATTGACACTCCCTACTCTTGGCGGGTGACTGGACTCAGCCAATCACAGCCATATGCCCCCTTTCCTAGTTTTTATCTGCTGTAAACCATAAGGGCGAATTATAATTATTACTAGTATTATTAGGCTGGGTTTTGTAAAAAGGTTTCTAAAGTGTGTGTGTGTGTGTGTGTGTGTGTGTGTGTGTGTGTGTACTTTTGGGTGTCAAATCCTTTTTAGAAACAGAATAATCTGGGTGCCGCACAAAGGAACACAAAAACAATGCAAAAGGAGTTTGGCAAGTCAATTATTTGGTGGGGGTTGGGGGGGGAAAGAGTATTTCAAGACCCAAACTGGTCTAGCAAGCACCCATGGCCAAGAAGGTCTTTTACCCCTGACATAGGTGTAACTGCCTCTCATCCCATTGGTGGGAGTTGACCTTCACAATCTGACTCCATTAGCATATTAGTGCAAAGGAGGAAGTTCAGGAACTAGGAGTCTCTGCCTTTGATAGATAAAACCTTTGATAAAAAAGAAACAAAACACAGCAAACTTTTCTCACAGTTCTCCCCTTCCGTATTTTTTTTTAAGATTTATTTTATTTATATGAGTACACTGTAGCTCTTTCCAGACACACCAGAAGAGCACACGAGATCCTTTTACAGATGATTGTGAGTCACCATGTGATTGTTGAGAATTGAACTCAGGACCTTTGGAAGAGCAGTCAGTGCTCTTAACGTCTGAGCCATCTCTCCAGCCCCCCATATGGTTTTTGAGGCAGAATTTCTCCTCTTTCTTCCTCTTTGCACATTACTGACTAGTTGGCCCTGGGAGCTTCCAGGGATTCTTCTGTCTCCTACTGAAACTGGCTGCTGCTTCTGCTTATCCTTCTCCTTCTTCTTCTCCTTTTTCTTCTTCTTCCTTTCCACCTCTCTCTTCCCCTCTCCCCCTCTCCCTCTCTGAGGCAAGGTCTCACTAAGTACCCTTGACTATCCAAGAACTTCTAGACCAGGCTGACCTGGACCTCATAGAGATTCGCCTGTCTCTGCTTCCTGAGTTCTAGGGTTAGAGTCATGGACTACTATGCTTGGCTTGCATCTGGAGTTTTCATATGGATTCTGGAGATAGAACTCAAGTCATCTGGTTCCAATAGCAAGAGCTTTTT
Source organism: Mastomys coucha (assembly GCF_008632895.1). Taxonomy (NCBI): domain Eukaryota; kingdom Metazoa; phylum Chordata; class Mammalia; order Rodentia; family Muridae; genus Mastomys; species Mastomys coucha. Next base: position 65,533,366 of record NW_022196904.1, read on the forward strand.
ACCCAGGGAGACACCTCACCAGCCAAGCGTTAGTCTGGTTTATTCCTTGCTGTCCCATGTAGAGCTTGGTGTATGGAAATGATACAGTCTATGTTGTTTCAGTGAGTGCATGAACATTTGGAAAAGCAATATGAGAAAGGCCTCCAGAACCTTTTCATTAGACTTGGGTTCAACCCCATGAGTTCTCAGCTGATAATTTCTTTCTCTTTTTTTGTCATGTGTGTATTTTTGATTGCTTGCCTATTTGTTTTGAGACAGATAGATGAGATTATGTCATCCAGGCTTCACCTGACACATTGCAGGTTCTTGTTACACACATGGGGATGACCAATGGTATATATTTGGCTCAATATGAGAACCAATATTTTTATCCAATAGTAGCATGCATCCTCACTTAGTTTTAAAGTCGCTAACTCAAGAAAACAAAAAGATCTTTTTTTCTCATTTGGAATTCTGATGGAACACGTCTGATAAATTTCTGAAAAATGAAGAATGGTAACATGACTTTTGTTGCCATGTGTTGTGATGGACTGAATGTTGTATTCTACAAAATTTATATGGTGATGGGCCAACCCCCATTGACAGTATCTGAAGATGGTATCTTGGTGTTCTAATGTAGACACCAGATTGCTCTTTCTCCCCAACCCCCTGTATTTTCCTCACTTGATGCCCTTCCTGCTTTGCCATGTTAGAACAAAACAAGAAGACAGCTGTCTGTAAGTCAAGAAAAGACCCATCACAAAATCCTGACCATACTGGCTCTCTGATCTAACCCCTAAATTGTAAAAAAAGTAATGTCTGTTGCTAAGGCATCTATGAACTTTTGCTATGGAGGAGTAAACAGTGTATAAGTGAAGCCAAGTTCTAGAATTGAGCTGTGAACTTAACTACAAGCTTCTAGTTCTCCAAGAGAAAAGGGGAAGAGAGGGAGAGAGGAGTCAGCTAAGACTATTCTGATTGGCTTAATGTCCAAGGAGTTAAGAGACTCCTAGAGTTCAAAGGTAGCATTAGTTATTTAACATTATGTAAGGTGTGACTACATGACTCCTTCATTATATGATTGATGTCTTGACAGACATGCCCCAGTGAATAGGTTCAAATTAGTATGTTGAACCTTCCCAGCAGTCCTGGAGCTGCGACCTTGTGCTCATCACAGCTACTGAAATGTCTAGGTTTCCCTTTCAAGCTGGTGGCAGCATGCTCACAGTAGCATCTCTGTCTTATGAACACTGATAGGATTTAAGGGAAATGTCTTCCCACTGTCAGGCTTTTTCAGATGTTCTGCAGGGCACTCTTGAACCTTATCTGTGCTCACCACTGCTACTCTCTCTCAAATATGATGAGTACAAAGAACTGGGGAGGGAGCAACGTGCCCACGGGCTACAGTCAACAGGAAAATGAGTGGGACCCAAGAGCCCTGCTCTTTTCTTTCCATCAGAGTTTACCACATTTTAGTCACTCTTGTCATCCCCTCTCATCTTCATCTTATCCTCATAGGCTGAGTTATTGTTTAATATTTTCCAACAAACTTATTCACTGTAGTGTTTTGTTTGTTTCTAGCTCTAGGTGTCAAACCAGAGCTTTGTGCACACTATGCAAGCACTCTGCCACTGAGCTACCCCTCTGGCTCTTGATTTTGTTTTGTTTTAATAAATTTAGGTTTTCCTTAAGTAAATAGCCATGAAATTACTAACTATATCTAGTTTTTAAATAACATTTTAGATTATTTTTGATGCATATGAGTGTCTTTCTGCACCTGTGTACATGCACCATATGTGTGCAGGAGCCTGTGAAGGTCAGAGGAGGGCATCAGATCTCCTGGAACTGGAGTTACAGATGGTTGTAAGTCTGCATGTGGGTGCTCAGAACCAAACCTGTGTACTCTCCCAGGATAGCAAGTATTTTTAAAATTTTGTGTGTGTGTGTGTACGAGTGTTTTTGCCCACATGTATGATGTGCACCATGTGTATAATACACACAAGGTCAGAAATGTCAGATCCTCTGGAATTAGAGTTACAGAAGGTTGTGAGCCACATGGATGCTGGGAACTAAACCTGGGTCCTCTGCAAAGCAATAGATGTTCTTAACTGCTGAGCCATCTCTCCAATCCCAGGTGTTCTATTAACTAAAACAAATATGGAGCTATTGATTTTCACTGTAGATTTCCTTTTAAAATTTTATTTTATTTATTATTGTCATATGTGTACAATATGTGTTCAGGCATGCATATGTCATGGTACATGTGTGGATCAGAGGACTACTTTGTGTAGTGTGTGCTTCCTTCTCACCTTTATGTAAGTTCCAGGGATCAGCTCAGTCAGGAAAATAAATTCATGTTTGGGATAGTCTGTACTACATAGTATTCCAGGTTAGTTAGGGTTACATGGTGACACCCAGCCTCAAAACAGCAATAACAGATTTGTAAAAACTCCAAAATATTTCAACTAGCTGTGACGCTATCTCACAAATGAGATGATAGGACTTGAAAGGGGTCTGCAGTGAAGAAAGCCAGCCATTTACATATGCATGCTTTTAATCTTTTATTCATTTATCTATTTTGTGTAAGGAGGAACTTGTGCTACAGCACAGATGTGGAGGTCAGAGAACAACTTGCTAGAATCAGTGCTCTCCTTCTTCCACATGGACCCGGGGGATTGAATTCGGGTCATCAGGCTTAGCAGTAAGTCTCTTTACCCACTGAGCCATCTCCCTGGCCCTAAAATAGACATTTCTTAGCAGTTATATTTTAGATGATAATATTAATATCAATTGGAAAAAAACCTTTGTGTTTTACTAATAACAATGATCATTTGGATGCTAAGTTAACCATGAAAAAATAATAGCAATAAGATTAATTATATCTTTATACTCTGTCAGATGCCTGGGGGTCCCAAATCCCTTAGATTAAACAGCATTAAAAATAGAAAGGCATTTGTTGAGTTGGGTTTATTCTCATATGACAGTACAGTGCTCATCATTGCTTTTTATGCATGCATGTGTATGTGTACACGCTCAAACCCTGTACATGCATGCACAGGTATGCACACTCATGCAAGTTCCTGTTTGTGTCCATACACGAATATACATGATGTATATGTAGAGATTAGAAGACCACTTTGGCTGTCATTCCTTAGGTATCATCAGAGTTTTTGCTGAGACACCCTCTCCTATGATCCTAGAACTTCCCCAGAAAGCTAAGCTGACTGGTTAGTGAGCCCACTGATTCACCTGCCTCCACTTCTCCAGTGTTGGGATTATAGTCATGTCACCATGGCCAGCTCTCTTAAATGGGTTCTGGGGCTCAAACTCAAGTCCTCCAGCTTGAAGCACAAGCATTTTACCAACTCAGGTTTCTCTCCAGCTCCTGGATCATTTTTCTTTCTTGTTTTTCAAAATGTAACCGTGTGTTTTTATTGTCTTTTATAGCATGGTGAGCTTAGAATTGGATCTCTTAGGTTCTTTCTCTTCTCTTGTCTCTCTTAAGAGCCACCATTCCCTGTGGTGTGAGGTTGGTCTCAACATGCTCAACCCTCAGCACAATCTGGTGACTTTAGCCTTTTTGAAGGAAATCACCTTAGTCTGCCCACTGTAGACACTTTGTTTCCTGTCATAATATCACTCCC
>NW_022196904.1:65536998-65571203 GCF_008632895.1 Mastomys coucha
CCCCCAAGCCATAAAGACAATCCTTGTCCTTCTTGCCCTGTGTCACTTTGTGGGGCTGGTGCCTGCCTCATTTCAGTCCTGTGGGATTTAAGAACATTCACCCAGGGAAAAGTATTGTCCATGCAGGGCAAGAGATTAAGCTAGTTGCTAGTGGGGCCCTAGGATCTTACCACATTTTCAGGGGCCACTTTCATGCTAGGTTAGAACAGTGATCTTGAGAGAGAAATCGTTTTTTTATATAAAAAATACATTTTAAATAGAAATGGAATTATATTACTTCCTTCCTCCCTTCTCTTCCTCTTAGCTATTTTCCTTCCAACCCTACCCGTGCCTACCCGTACTCTCAAGCTGATAGCCTCTTTCCTTTGGATATTATTATTATGTACATATATAGCTCTATGTTAATATAACCTACTGAGTCCCTCTTTGTTGCATGGTTTGTACATGGTTTCAAGGCTGACCACTCTGGATTGGACAGCCAATAAGGGGCTCATCCTGGGAGAAGCTAGTTCTACTTCTTTCTTCAATCATTGGATGCTTGCAGTGTCTTGGCCTAGGGATGAGACCCCCAAGAAAGTGTCCCCCTTCCACGTTAGGATGTCCATTGATATTGCCATTGTTCCAGTCTTGTTTATGCAGACATTCCTAGGAAAGACTGTCTCACAGCTGACTTCCTGATATTCTGGCTCTTACTATCTTTCCGCCCCCTCTTCTTTGATGTTCCCTGAGACAAAGATGCAAGAGCTGTAATATAGATGTATCCAGTGGGACTGGGCTCCCTACAATCTGTTGATCTCTGTGTTGGATACAGTTGTGGTTTTCTATGAAGGTCTCCACTTGCTGTAAAGAGAGGCTTCTTTAATGAGGTAGCTACATTTATTCAGGAAAGATGGCTCAGAAACAAAGAGTGGGGGAAATCTTTCCAGCTATGTAAGTAAAAAACAACCTTTTCCCATTTAAAGCAGAAAAGACATTATTTATTATTTTCACCATTTGTGCTGGATATTTAAAGAAAATCTCATGATCAGGACATAGTGGTGCATGCCTTTAATTCTAGCACTCAAGAGGCAGAGGTAGGGGGAATCTCCATGAGTTTGAGGCCAGCCTGATCTACAAAATGAGCTTCAGGCCAGCCAGAGAAATATAGTGGAGCCCTGTCTCAAAATAAAATAATCTCATTTGATATGATATGATGCTCACTCTTGAGAGTGTGTTGTTAGCATTCTTTCTAAACCCTCTCTGCCTTTCTCTGCCTCTACTACCCTCTTAACTCCCCTCTCCATGCCCTGAATAAACTCTATTCTATACTATACCATTGTGTGGCTGGTCCCTCAGGGGGAAGGGATGCCTTGGCATGGGCCCGCTGAGACATCCCCTTCCCCTCATACCTCACCACATCCCCATAAAACATATCTCCTTATATCTCTTTATCTTTATATAAACACATCACTTATAGTCTAGTCAGGAGAGACCAACACATACTACAAAGAGAGATACTGTTCTGCTCTATAAGAACAATGGGAACCTAAGGGTAGAGAATGCAATCTGGCCCAAAAAAGTCAAGAACTAATTGCCAGAGGAGAGAAAGAGTCACAAGGCACATTTTTGAAAGGACGCACTGAAGGGAGTAATGTGGTCATTCCAGGCCAAAGGACCTAGTCATAGAAATATCTTGAATGCAGGGTTTAAAGGCATACTGACACTGCTGAAGGTAGGAAATGTATTAAAATGGTTATAAACACCATGGTCAGAGACACAGTACGGCATGGGCTCTGAGCAGACTTTAGACCCCAGCACCACAGACAGCATTGGTCAGGAGTAAGGCTCTGAAGAGGCCTTAGGTTGATGTGTTAATCCCTTCTTAAAGGTCTCTGAGGGAGGAGGAAGGTTTAACAGCACGAACCTGGCTAAAGCTGGGGATCTAGGGGCTGCAAGTAGCATGGCCTGAGCAGCAGTTCTTCATAGATAGGAAAACACCTTAACCAGGAGCAGTGTAATGGGATCAGGTTACTTATGAGAGTAACTATAACCAATGCAGTAGGGCTGGGGTGAAGGCATTCCGGGAAGAATTCAACATGGTGATGGATCAGATAAAAACAAGCAGCTGAGACTCATAGCAACCACCTCAAGGTTTTAAGCTGAGGCGCTGGGAAATACCCGGAGAGGGCTGCTTATCTCCATTCTTGGGACTATCCCTATAGATGCATTTGGTCCCAGAGAGCTGCTATGGCTGACTGCTGGAGAACAAGGTCTTGATGGTGTGGAATTCAGGAGACTGTAATTACAGATAATAGATCTCAATTTGCCTGTCAGGAATTTGCACAGTTGGCTCTATCACTGGGAATTTAAATATTTTACTTCCCAATTGTGCATTGAAATCGGACAGCAGACGAAGCAGAAGTGATCCAAGCTCAGTAAGTTTGCCTCATAAATGGCCAGAACATCTCTGAAATGTGGCCTTCCCCCATCAAGGGAGCTTTCACTGAGCAAGCTCAAGCCACTGTTGGGTCCTGGGTCTGGAAAGTTGAAGAAACTTTCTTGCTGGTATGGTGACAATAGAGCATTTTCTTGGACTCTGTGATGAATTACAAGACTGTGTGCACTGGATGCTAGTCTTTGATTGAGGCTGACATAGTATCCCATCACACTGTCTGCAACCAGTTCCAAAAGAAAAGAAAAAGTCACTTGTAAATGAATGTTGGAAGCATTTTCTTCCTTCCTTTCTTTCTTCCTTCCTTCCTTCCTTCTTTTCTTCCTTTCTTTTTTCATTTTGAGATACAGTCTCACTATGTAGCTCTGGCTGGCTTGGACATCACTGTGAAGAGCAGGTTGGCCTCCAACTTACAGGATCCACCTGCTCATGTCTCTGACTGTCCCTGTCTGCCTCTATCTGCCTCTGCCTCCTGCCTCCTGCCTCCTGCCTCCCTCCTGCCTCCTGCCTCCTGCCTCCTGCCTCCTGCCTCCTGCCTCCTGCCTCCTGCCTCCTGCCTCCTGCCTCCTGCCTCCTGCCTCCTGCCTCCTGCCTCCTGCCTCCTGCCTCCTGCCTCCTGCCTCTCAGGTACCAGGATTAAAGACGTGCACCACTACATCTGGCGGATACATTTTATTAGTCACTGCTTTTGCTCCACTCCAGAGCCAACCAGCTTTGTTTTCTACCTGCTGTGATTTAGGTTTTCAATGTCCTCAATTGTGTATTGAAGACATAGTCCCCAACCAAACCATGCTCAGATGTGGAGCCTTTATGAGGTCATTGGATCATGGGGCTCCAACCTCATGAGTAGATTAACTCTTGCATGGATTCACAGATTAATGGATTCAGGAGAGGGAGACTGTTACAAAGCCACCTCTCTTTGCTTCAATACGCCATAGAATGTGCAGCTCTGCTTTGCCATGTTCCCCTTGCATGGTGGCTTGCCTCACTGTACACCTATAGCAATAAGACCAAGTAGCCATCCATGAAACATGCGAAACCATGAGCCAATGCAAATATTTCCTCTTCTTAAGTTGAGTTCCTTGGGTATTTGGGCACAGCAATGAAAGCTCACTGCACATTACCCTTCTAGTTTTGTCTTCTGTCCTTATCTCAACACTGATTTATTTATCTACGTATTTGACAAACATTTACGGTAGTATACTTGGTCACATATCAAGAATATTCTAAAGTGTGTGTATAGTGAGATTTATTTCACATAAAACTGCATGCAATAAATATAGATTATTATAGAAGTTATTCTACCCATTTTACAGATGAGAAAACAAGGCAGACAGTAGTGGAACTCAGACTTGACAGTATGATATTGCTCCAAAGTCTATGTCATCATACTCTACTTGAACTTGATACATTTCAACTTTTCTTTCTTTAATATGTGAGGTTGGGGGTGTATGTGTGTCTTGTTTTATATTTTCAAGTCAGAGTCTCACTCTTTAGCCCAGGCTGGCCCGGGATTCACTATGTTGCTAAGCTCCCACAGTCATTCAAGTGTTGGGGTTACAGGCATGAGCCACAACTAGGAGATAGTATTTTGTATTTATGTGTGGTAGATACTCTACTCTGGTGATTTGTGTTAATTCTCACAACAAAGGTACAGAAAGGAGAACCAAGTCACAATAATTTATGCACTTCACTATCAGGTAATTCCATCAGTAATCAGGTGAGCTGCTGGGCATAATTAGGCCACCTTTTTCTTTTATTGGATATTTTCTTTATTTACATTTCAAAAGTTATCCCCTTTCCCAGTTTCCCCCCTCGAGCCCTCCTATCCCATCCCCTCTCCCCCTGCTTCTATGAGGGTGTTCCCCTACCCACCCACCCACCCACCCACATATGCCCTGGCATTCCCCTACATTGGGACATTGAGCCTTCACAGGACCATGCATGCCCGACAAGGCCATCCTCTACTACATGTGCAGCTGGACCCATGGGTCCCTCCATGTGTATTATCTCTAGTTTCTTTTGCTTTACACTAGACGTAGGTTTATTTCCTGTTTTTTGCTATACTGATGATGGCTTTGTGTATTCTCATAGCCTGAGTCAATCCTTGGCACCCAACCACCATGGCATCAAATATACTACAATCTCTACTCAAGAGGATCCTGGAACAATCTACTATCATTCAGAAGCATAAAATTTCCATCTTCAGTCTGCTCGGTGAGGCTGCATTCTCACAGCTTCAAACGGAGTCTTAATAATAATGGCTGTAGTAATATTTACTGTTTATTAAGTACTTTCTAATATGCCAAGCACTGTATACTATAACATTCCTGACCATTATCCCAGCCCTACAGGTGAATATCATTATTACTGTTTTACAGATGAGGAAACAGGCTAAACAACTTGCTTATGAGGGGCTGGGACTGAAGCTCACTTGGTAGAGTGGTTACATAACATGCACAAAGCCCCAGGGTCAATCCCTGAAACTATATTAAATCACCTGTGGTAGGTTCTTGCTTATAATCCCAACACTCAAGATGGGGAGGTGGGACAATCTGAAGTTCTAGGTCATTCTCAGCTACAAGCCTAGTTCAAGGCCACCCTGAGGTATATGAGACCGTATCTCAACTTGCCTATGATACACAATTCAGATATACTGACTCCAAAATCTACACTCTTTCTGTTGCACCTTCCTGTTGTGTATATTTGATCTAAGACAAGCCTTTCTGTGAACTTTAAAAAAAAAATTATAAAAGAATGGGAGAGAATAAGCTTTAACTTGGGCCAGTGAAGTATTTCTTTTTTTTTTTTCCTTTCTTCCTCCCTACTTCTACTTCCTCTCCACCTTTCCTTCCTTCTTTTCTCTCTTCCTTCTTTCTATTCAGCCAAAGGAGATCACACAATGAAATGACAAATGGAGCAGAAGCATTAGGCTTGGCCTTCTGTCATTTTTAAAATCCAAGTCCCACACATAAACAATTATGACTGCTGACAATAAAACCCCAACCCAGTGTGAATCAGCTCAGAGGAAAAGCCAGAGAGGGCAGGGCCGGGGCTTGGTGCTCCGAGTTAGCCCCGAAGTTATGAGTCACACACATTTCAGAACACGCTCCCCGCCAAGTTAATTCCAGGCCAGCATTTGCTGAGGTACAGCTGGTTGCACAAACTCTGACTGAATGGAGAGGAGTCCTGGGGAGAAAGGGCAGTGTAATGAACTGAAGGGAGACAGACTGGGCTGGCCATTAGAATTAAAGCCATGCACCGAACCACGCCAGCACAGACAAGACACTCCTAGAGCCAGAGAATGAAAGCACCTGCTTAATTCAGCCCCGCCCTGTACCTGTTTCCTAGGAACTCTAGGAAAGGTGTTTGTAGGGCATCCAGACGGGAGACAGATTTATTCTTTTTTTTTTTTCTTTTCTTTACTTCATCTTCTCTCTTTTATTTCATTTTCTCTTCCTCCCTTCCTCCTTTCTTCCTTCCTTTCTTTCTCTTTCTTTCTCTCTTTCTTTCTTTCTTTCTTTCTTTCTTTCTTCCTTTCTTCCTTTCTTTCTATTGAGACAGGGTCTCCTGTATCCAGGATTACTTCCACCTCTAGCCCACGATAATGCCAAATTTCTGATTCCCCTGCATCAACCTCCTAATGGCTGGGGAATTCATCATGCCGTGTTTTATACAGTGTTGGGAACTGAAAAACCAGGGTTTCCTGTATGCTAAATAGGCATCCTACAAACCAAACAACATCCTTAGAACCTACATTTATTCATATTGTAAATACTACCTGTAATATAAACTGGTCAAATGGCATTTATTAGTACATGCTATTCTAACTACATGAGTTCTTAGAGACTTAAATCAAATGATAAATTGTCCATTTCTTTTCTCAAGATCCAGGCATGTATGGTACACACCTTTAATCCCAGTGCTCAGGAAGCAGAGGTAGATAGATCTCTATGACTGCAAGACCACCCTAATCTACATAGTAAACTCCATGACAGTTACATCTACAGAGTGTAATCCTGTCTCAAATTTCCCCAAACTCCTACCAAGGCTGAGTTCATCAGCAAAGTGTTTGATTAGCATTTGATGAATCCCTGAATTTGATCTCTAACACTCCAAAAAAATTAATTAAAAAACTGTGTCCTTGGTTAATGTTCTCCCTATCATTTCAACTTGTTTGTCTGAACTTGAATGGAACAAGGGAACTTGGGCATGTCAATACTATTGTGTGTTCTTTTCCCGGGCGTGCCTAGTCTCCCATGGGGCTCAATCATTTGTACTTCTTTTGTCCAAGAGGCAGAGGCTGGGAATGTTCTCTTCACTCAGATGCCCCGTGGAGAAGAAAGAGGGGTTCGTAGATACAATTTATGTGGAAAGAGAACAGGATTGGTTTTCTTTTGTTCTTCGGGTGCTAGAATCAAACCCAGGGCCTTGGACATATTAGACAAGCATTCTGACACTGAGCTACATATCCCCCCCCAAAAAATGATTTCAGATCCTTACCTTTAACACGAAGCCCACTTACACTATTTTCTGACTATGTGGGCTGGGGATGTTTATTTATCTGTACAATGAAGAAACAATGCTTACTTATACTGGAAAGTTATTAAATTAAAAAAATGGTATTTCTAATAATTGCCATTGGGTTGGGGAGGTAGCTCGGTCAGCAGAGTATTTGCAGCACATGTATGAGAACTCGAGTCTGGATCCCCAGCATCCAATAGGGCGTTGTAATGGGAATTTGGGGTTCTTTACAAATCCAGCTATATTATGCGCATATGTTTTTCTTTTAATCCCAGGTATGGACTAGGGGGTTGCTTCAGACTGTCCACAGCAGCTGACTATGATTTGCCTTTTGATCTAGCAAAGGTGTGATTTTGCCAGCTGCAGGAGTAGGCAAGATTCTGAAAGGACAAGTAGGAGCTGACCAGGTGCAGAAGGGACAAGCTCTGCAGGCAAAGGGAATAGAATATAAATCAGGATTGTTTCTGTGATTGTTTGATGTTTGGAATTCTGGGACTCTTCAGAGGGTATATAAATGCTAGGGCCCACCGAGAGGCAAGATTGTTGTCGTTGGTGGGTTGTAGACTAGTGGTTGGTTGCTGTTGTTTGAGATTCGTTAAGTAATCAGGAGCAAAGAAAAGGGAAGAGGAGGAGGAGGAGGAAGAAGAAGAAGAGGAAGAGGAAGAAGAATTTAGATATCCTGAAGCTGAAGGTCAAGCACTCACAAGGAACCTGACGCCCCTAATCAGCAGGAAATAGTCTAATGATAACGATAACATTGCCCTCTATCCTTTTTTCCTCTCCTATCTAGTGTTAAGGGGTTGAAAGGGTGGAGGAGGGTGGGAGAAAGAAAAACCACAGAGTAGCAAAAAGCCCACCTACATAAACATTCAAAAGGTTAAGCATTCAAACATGAGTCTAGGAGGGCCATACCTGTTCAAATAACCACAGTCACCATGTATAGTTTTGCACACAGTGCTGGGGATTCACACCTGCTTGGCAACCACTCTTTTCATTGAGTTATTTTCTCAGCTCCTACAGTAATCCTTTCTTTCCACATAGGACTCATTGATCATAAATACAATGGTGAGATACTATGCCTCAGGCATTTCAATTGTTTATTGTTATTAATTATTATTATTATTAATTATTAAATATTAAGCAGTTGAAGTGAGCATGAGGGGTTTTTAAACAACTTTAGTTCTCAAAGATGTATAAATAAAAATGCAGACATTTTTATTTACTTTATTATTATTTTATTTGTGTATTATTTATATTATTTATTATTTATTATTATTATTATCATTTTTACACTTAGTTTTTTGTATGTATGTGCACACATTAGAGAATAAGGCACAGTAGGAAGTAGAGCAGGTGAGAGCCTGAAAGGACAAGTAGGAGCTGACCAGGTGCAGAAGGGACAAGCTCTGCAAGCAAAGGGAATAGAATATAAATCAGGATTTAAATAGAATATAAATAGAATATAAATCAGGATTGGTTCTGTCTGGCAGGACCTTAGGCACAGTGGGGAGGGTGGTGGCTGGGAAATTGTGTGTGGCAAAAGTTCATCAGAAAAAGTCTGGGAAGCTCCACGGTGTAATCTGTGTTTGAACTGGAAATGTTTGGACGACCTCTGAAGCCTTGCAAGCAGAAGTGTGACATGGTCAGATGTGCCGGTTCAGATTCCTGGGAAGACATGTGCAGAGATTTGCCGTGGTTTTGTGAATTCAAATGGCAGCATCCTCCTCCATGGACAGAGAAAATACACTTTTGAGGAGTAGAGTTGTTAAAAAGAAAAAAAAAAGATAAAAAACAAAACAACAAAAATAACCCTTGCTAGATGGGATTTTGCTACAGGCAGGAGAGAATTCTTAGACATGGGGAAGATGGTTGACGCTGAGAATCAAATTCGCAACTTGCAGAACACAAATGACATTTGAGATTTTTACCAAAGAGAAAAGACAAAGGCCTTCACCTACCCTTACAAACAGGCTCTGAGAAACTTTTCAGGTGTGGATGAACAGAAGGCGATAGCCCCGCCCTGAGAAGCAGTTTAGGGCCATAAAGTTCTGCTATTAAAACATTTTTAAACAACTTTAGTTCTCAAAGATGTATAAATAAAAATGCAGACATTTTTATTTACTTTATTATTATTTTACTTATGTATTATTTATCTTATTATTATTATCATTATTACATTTAGTCTCTTATTTGTGTGTATGTATGTGCACACATTAGAGAATAAGGCACAGTAGGATGTAGAGCAGGTGAGATCCTGAAAGGACAAGCAGGAGCATTCTTAAAACATTCTGGGACTTGTGTTCTACTTCTGGCCATAACTAAAGGTACTAGTTTCTCACTGTCAAATGAACTTAACTCATTTAATTAAAAATATATACATGTTTGTTAGAAGTCTACAGAAGTGCCTTTAATAGTTAGTGAACTCATTTTTGGTAGCCCTATATAACATTTATGAACATTGGCTTTTAATTGTTGTTATTTAATGTATTGACTTGGGGAGGGTTTGGGGTCGGTGCTAACTATAGGGAGTTATGGCGTTTGTGGAAGTTCAGGAGTTGGCTCCTCTTGGTAGTTCCTAGGGATAGAATTCAAATCACCAGGATTGGTGTGCATCATTACCTGATGAGCCATCTCACTGGCTCCCATGTTCGCTTTTTGATCAAACTTACTGACAGGACTTTTGAGTTTCAAGGACAGTTTGAAGCTGGGCTGGTGGCTCATCTTGATAAACCCAGCACTTGGGAGGCTAAGGCAGAAGGAGCTCTAAAAATTCGAGGTAAACCTGGTCTACATAGTGAGTTCCAGGTTAGCCTTTGAGACACTGCCTCAAAGCAAAGTGAAATAAAGAAAATAGAGACAACTGAGTGTGGTGGTGTGCATTTTAATCTCAGCACCGGGGAAGTGAAGATAGGAGACTACGAAGTTCCCTAGCTACATAGCAAGTTAGAGACCAGCCTGGGCTATGTGAGAAGTCAAAGAAAGAAAGAAAGAAAGAGAGAGAGAGAGAGAGAGAGAGAGAGAGAGAGAGAGAGAGAGAGAGAGAGAGGAAGGAAGGAAGGAAGGAAGGAAGGAAGGAAGGAAGAGGAGGAAGGGAGGAGAGGAGGGGGAGGGGAGGGGAGGGGAGAGGAGGAGAGGAGAGGAAAAGAGAGGAGAGGAAAGGAGAGGAGAAGAGACCCAAATACAATGGTTTGCCTTACCAGTCAGAACACATTATTATATTATTAGATGCATTGCCAATGGCCAGTGGGAACATCAGGCAAGATTTGGAGAACAGAATTAGAAAGAAGGAATGTGCCCTCACACAAAAGGCCTGATTTTTTTATGTTGCAATCTTTGATTGCCCCCATGCACAGGAAGGCTTTTCTAACATGACATTTGTCTTGGCAGATGAAGTGTCACATACTAAGCAGGTGATAAGCAGCATAACTCTATGGAGACATTCAGGAAAGCAAGCTGGAGACAATGACAAGCTGGAATGTGTAACTGTCAGCACACACGGGGCCAAGGTCCCTACATAAGAGTTATTTTGAAGGCTCTTTTGTGATTTGGCAACTTTGCTGAGGTTCATTAGACATGGGATCACTTTTAAAATCTTCTCTCTCTCTCTCTCTCTCTCTCTCTCTCTCTCTCTCTCTCTCCCCTGTGTGTATGTGTGCATGTGTATGTGCATGTATGTGTATATATATGTATGCAAGTGTATATGTGTGTACATATGTGTATGTATGTATATATGTGTATGAGTATGTATGTGTGTATATGTGTATGTATGTAATGTATGTATATGTATGTGTGTATGTGCATGTATGTGTGTATATGTATATGCATCTATGCAAGTAAGTATGTGTGTATGTATGTGTATGTATGTGTATATGTGTATAAATATGTGTGTTTGTGTGTATATGTATATATATGTATGTGTGTTGTCTCTGTTGCTGCATATTTAAAATAGAAAGTCAGGAGATAATGTTGCACTTAAAATGAAAAGGAGAGGAGAGAGACCTTTAAGAGAAAAACAGAGAAACGAAGCAGATTTCCAAACAGACCTGCTATCCACTTCAAGAGACCAGCTAAAATTACCCGGGCTAGAGTGTCTGGTGTCACAAGCTTTGTTCCCAGTGTATGCTGAGGCCAAGTCTTCCCCCACGTGGTATTCCAGCCACAGCTCAATAGGGAATTATACACCCACTGGGGTCTCTAGGTCAAGATTTAAGTGCATTAACAGAGAACGTCTTCAAGCTAATGTGATGGGGAATCATCAAATCCAGGTTGAAAGCTAAAGGGGTGGGGAGAAGAAAACAAAATTAAATCATCCTTTCACAAACTTCCGTGCGTTTTCACAGACTGGGATGCAGGTGTTCAACTTTAAAAATATTATCCTAATGCCTTATTTCTGCCTGAGTTTCTCCAGTGAGTTGGTTATGGCATTGGCAAAGCACTTACTTTGTGTGAAAGGAAGTGGGTGTGGGAAGAGAGGACAGGGAGGCAGAAGAGGGAAAGGACAGCTTTTCCAGCCCGTATCTGTTTCCAGGGTTTCCTGTGCCCTGGAGGTCTTGCTTTCAAGCTAGATCTAACTGTGAAAGAAGTCCCTGAATAAAAATGAGACCCAGTGGACTTTCCTACAAGATGGTGACCAGTGAGAATCTTCCCAGTCAGTCAGTAGCAGACATCATGCTGGCAGAGTTTCTTGCACTGGTTACGGGTAGAGTTAGTTGGGCACTGATATCATTGGAGGAAATTCTGGATAGAGGTAACTATATCAACAGGGAGGGCGGGGGGGGGAACTCAAGGGCATATTCTGGACAAGTGAAGCTGTGGAGTCAGCAGAATGTGGCATCCATCAGCATCAGTCTGAATGATTGGAATCGGTGTCCAAAGAAATCAGAAGCCTGGCAGACAAGATCTGACTTTTAGTAAAGGTTGGATGATAAAGAAAGGAATGGGTTTGAAAAAAAAAAAAAAAGCTATGACTATGGTTACATTAGTGTGGGCTCTTAGAGGAGCAGAACCAATAGAATGAATATATATTACAAAGAGGACTTATTAAATTATTTCACATAACATGGATAAGCTAGCTGGACAATGGCTGTCTACACACTGTCCTGTCTGAGAACCCAGTGGCCGCTCAGAACATGAGTGTGGATGCTTGAGCTGTTCCAGACTGGAGCTTCAGTCTGGGAGGATTCCTGAAGAGCAGGTGTTTTCAGTCCACCCTGGAAAGCCAAAGAAGCTGGTTTCCAATGTCGGCTTCACCACAACCCCACAACAGACCCGGAGACAGACACTTCCTGTCTAAAGGAAAAAAAAAAAACATTAAAAAAGAAACCTTCCATTTAAACAGCCTATGGATTCCTAAATTTCAGAAACTTTGTAAGCTAATTTAAACTAAATTTGGGAGCAAGTGTTGCACAGGAAATAACTGATACCTTGCCAGAGGCATATGCTCTGCACCTCTATCAGAACGAACTCGTGGGAAGACAGATCTTTAAGGTGATAGAAAGCCAGTCTATAATTGTTTGAAGCCCTGGGTAAAGGTCAGAATCAACTGGGCTGGAGCACATGAAAACTTTTGCAGTTCACAGAAATATTCCTCTTTGTCATCGGAGAGATACTTACAGGCTCACCAGACTCACTGAGTTTAGAGTTAGCGGGTATGTATACTGTAGGTATATGTTATCTTAATAAAACAGATTTCAAGTGGTTCAGACCACTTGATAATCTTCCAGAGGACCCTGGCCTCCTGTGGAATCCAGCACATACATGCACTCATGCCTGGAAAGACACGCACATACACATTTACATTTTAAAAGTTAAAAAGGGAAGAGGGTAAATAAGAAAGTAGCGGAATCAGTAGGTTAAAGGGTAGGCTGATGGCAAAAAAAAGATGGGAGGATGCCCTAGCAGTGCCAATAATTGCATTTTGCTTATTGCTTAGGATAAGAGGCATGAGTAAGTCTGACGTGAATACGGGCTAACAACATGAAGCAGAGAGTTTGCATTATAAAGTGAAATTCTGAAGCAGACTGAAATAAATGATGCAATCAGCATGGTTAGATGTTGGAAGTCTTCATGGATGCTAAGGTTGTTGGCACGACAGCAGAATGACTCAATAAAATGAGTCTGTTTATATACCCCCAATTAGGCACTTTTTGGGTTTAGACAGAGGGGTTTAGCTTTGTACACATTTACTCTGGAAGCCACTTAATTCGGAATTCTTACTTAAGGCATTTAGTTTTATGCTGTAAGTAACAATGAACCATTGAAGTCTTTGGAACTGCAAAGCGGACAGCCAGAGATGTATTTAAGGAATGAGGTCGAGAGGGACATCTCAGTGGGTAAAGTCCCCGCTGGGACTTTACAAACATGAGAACCTGAGTTCAGATCCTCAGCACCCACGTAAAAAGACTGGTGCCCTGGCGCTTGGCTGTAAAACTAGGACCAGGTGGGACAAACACAGTCTGACTCCTAGAGCCCAATTGCTCAGGGAATCTAGCTGACTGATGACCTGAGAAACTGTAAGATGGAGAGGGCAGGACAGCTAAGAGGGTGACTGAACTTGCCACCAAGCCTGAGTTCAACCCCCAAAACCTACAAGGTGGAAAACTCACTCCCCGCAGCTGACCTCTGATCTGCAGGCACACTCACTCCAATTCCCCACAGAAAAAATCAAAGGGACAGAGCGATCCCAGGGTGTCAGCCTCTGGCCTCTACATGCACATATGTGCCCCAGCTCACATGCACACAAAATCATACATTTAACACATGCACATGTGCACACATTCACAGGCATGTGTTCACAGGCGCACACACATACACATACACGGGGTGGGGGGAGGGAAAGGGAGAGGGAGAGGGAGAGGGAGAGGGACAGGGACAGGGACAGGGAGAGAACAAGAAAACAAGGAAGCCTGTTAGCACACCACAGTCATTCAGGCCAAAGCTGGAAAATAAACCTAAGGGAAGCAGGAAAGGGGAAGTTGGCGTTCCTTTGTGGTAGAATGAGAAGGCAGGGTGCTAGCAATGTCTGGCTGAAATGGAGAGAAGAGGGAAGAAGGAAATAGATGAAGGAGGGAAAAGCTCATTTGGAACTGTGTGCATTCAGTGGTGAAGAGCTAGGCTGGCAGTAGCTAACAATGCAGACTGACATTTCCCAAGAGTAATCTGATTGTGCTGAAGGTAGGATTTAGAAAGTATCTACCTTCCTTTCTTTAAGGAGTCATGATCCTTTGAATTGGATGACACCTTTATGTGCCTTAGCCAAGCTCATGCCAGCAGAGGTGAGAAGAAGGCATTACGTTCCCTGTGGAACTGGAGTGACAGATGGTTATGAGCCACCATTGGATGCTGGGAATCAAACCCAGGTCCTCTGTAAGAACCAGAGTTCTTCACCTCTGAGCCACCTCTCTAGCTCCCTTAACATGAGAATTTTGAGTGGGAAAATGAAAACCAGTGTTTCAGAATCAGAAGCACCTATCTAGAAAATGAGAATAGATTCAGACAGTGTTCTCAGAACATGCCCTTAGTACAATTGACAAATTAATGGATTTCCCCAAAACAATTTATTTAAAGTTTAAATGGCTTTGAGACATATAAGACTAAGTCAATCTAAAGTTTTTTATGCAAAACGTCTCAAAACTCTAATTGGTAATACTACCATGCACAATGAATCATTAAGTAGAAAGGGATACAGAATAATGCCTTCTTTAATCAACATGCTTTTATTCTCTCTCTCTCTCTGTCTCTCTGTCTCTCTCTCTCTCTGTCTCTCTCCCTCCCTTTCCCCTTTCCCTCTCTCTCTCTCCCACCTCCTCCCCCTCTCTCTCAGTAGCCTTCATAGGATCAGATCAGAGGACAACTAGAAGTCAATTCTCTCCTTCTATGTGGGGCCTGGGGTTTGAGTTCAGATAGTCGGACCTGGTGGCAAGAGTTCTAACCCCCTGAACCATCCCCCAACTCCCATAATGCATTTTCTAAGGAATAGCCCTTGGAACTAATGTTTTAAGTATTTTGAGAAAAACTAGCTTGAGGCTGGGGAGATGGTTCAGTGGTTAAGTGCTTGCCACGCAAACAAGAGTGCTGGAGTTTGGATAGCCAGAACCCATTTAAATACCATCGGTGCTGGCTGGGTAAGGTGATCAACTTGTAATCAGTTTTGTTCTAGACTCTGAACTCAAAGGCATCCAACTAGGGAGACTAGCCTCTGATCATACCCTCAAGCTTTGAGGTTGATTGAGAGACCCTGCCTCACTGAATAAGATAGAAAATTGATTGAAGATGGTTTCTAACATCAACCTGACCCCCCACACAAACACATGCATGCATACTCACGTACATGCCCATCCATCCATGCCCTCATATACATACATAAACATGCATGCATACACACACACTATGTACACATTCATGATAAATAGAAAGAGAAAATAAAAAATAAGAAGCGGGCTTAAGCTGTGCAGAAACTGTTCATTTTTAACAGCTAGGTATACAAGACTTTTACATTTTTTAAAAACTTATTGCATTAATTGTGTGTGTGCATGTGTGCACACACACATTATGTATGTGCACATGCTGATGCCACACCATGTGTGGAGGTCAGAAGACAACTTTTGGCAGTCCATTTTTTTTCTTTCCAACATGAGTTTGAGGATGAAACTCAGGTCATTTAACAGCAAGTACCTTAACCTTTCAAGTCATCTAGCCAGACCTAACTTCTCTCCTTTATTTAATTCTGTGTCTACTTATTTTCATATTTATGTATTTAAGTTTTCTTTAAATCTTTCTTGAACAGACCAAGCCGATCCTAAACTTGTAATGATCCTTTTACTATGCCTTGAACTCCCAAGTGCTAGGATTACAGGCGTGCATCACCACGTCCATCTCAATGTCTCTGCCTTAATAGCACAATCTCTGTAAAGTGTCAGAAAAATAAGACAGTCGAGATGAAAGCAGATCTAAAGAAAAAAATTCCCCAAGAAAACCTGGGCTTAAGCTTCACGTGAGTTGTTGGAGTCCATTTCCACTAAGTGATGTTTAAGGCTCAAAAAACATGGTGTTTCTCTAACTCCAGCTTCAGAAACCTACCATTATAAATAATTGGGGATAATTATGAGAGCAGCTGAATAAACTGGAAAAGGTTGGGCATAAAGAGAAAAGCAATAAGAGGAAATGTGAACACTGAGCCTGCCCATAAATCTCTCTGGAGTCAGAGAGCGATGACCCTCATCTTCTCCACACTGGAACCTGTTTGGAGTAAATCCCAAACCAAACCTAACCAAATAAAACAATGTTCTTCCCCCAAAGTAACTTTTTGCCGTTGCAGTTACTAGGAACTAGTAGAGAAGAGACTCTTTGGACCTTTCTCTACACTAACAATGAAATGCCCCTGCCTCCAGATGGAGAAATTGAGTGATAATGTTGAGATCAGGGTGGTCCCTTAATCCTTCAATGGGCCAGCAGCCTCTGATCCTCTACCACCAACAATATAATGATGGTAGAACGATGATGGAGGTCCCAGGGGCAGCCCATAAGCAAACCTGTGTCTGGGAAGGTTGTTACAGAGAAAAGCAAGGCTTTCAAAAATTAAATAAATTGCTCTGTCAATAAGTGGTACATCTGGTGTATATTAATCAAAAGCTGGGACGCCTCTGGGAGGAGGCATTCGGTTGGCTGCCATGTCTATGGGGAAGGTTAAAACAAGGTAAGAAAGACTTTTGGCTGGAGTTTCTCCAATCAGATTGTGATATGATAGAGGTCCATCTTCCTGGCAGTGTGTGTGTGTGTGTGTGTGTGTGTGTATGTGTGTGTATGTGTGTGTTGTGCAAGTGCAAATACGGGTGTGGAGATCAGAGAGCAACCTCTATCATCATTTTCCCAATACCTTCCCACTTATTTTTTGTGATAAGGCATCTCATTGGCCTGGAACTTTACCAGTTGAGGTAGTTGACTGGGGAGGTTTATGGATCTGCCTTTTCCTCTTCCCTGTCCCACCATTACTGGGGTTACAGATGCATGTAACCATGCCTGCTTTTTACATGGGTTCAGGAGCTGAACTCAGGACTGCATCCTCGTGAGACAAGTGATTTAGTGACTAAGCCATCACCCCAGCCCTGCATTTCTGCATTTTCCCAATATTACTTTTTCTACAAATCAGATTGACTCCAATATATTGTCTCTGAGCAGGAAAATCAAAGGTGGTGAAGTGGGCAGAGTATTTGCTCTGTGCCTGACAGTATGCGAGGGATCACTTACATCTGTTCTGTCACCAGAGTGAGGCTGGTAACTTGGAGTGATGCCTCTACAGATGAAGAATTGGAGAATCCAAGACTTAAAACAAGTTCCAATTACTTCTAAACCCAGTCTTTGTTTCCTATGAGAAGAACTTAAGGCAGAAAGGTTAGACACCTGATGCCTGACAGAAGGGATGGAGATCACAAATTGGCACAACTACCCTGGAGGATTATGTGCAATAAATGTACACTAAGTTTCCTAAAAATATTACTATTGTCAGACTTGAAGATAAGAATGGTAATACGGGGCTGGTGAGATGGCTCAGCGGGTAAGAGCACTGACTGCTCTTCCAAAGGTCCTGAGTTTAGATCCCAGCAATCACATGGTGGCTCACAACCACCCATAATGAGATCTAACGTCCTCTTCTGGTGCATCTGAAGACAGCTACAGTGTATTATTAGACCCCAGAACTAGCAGGGCTGTCCTGAGTTCAATTCCCAGCAGCCACTTGATGGCTCACCATCATCTGTACAGCTACAGTATACTCATACACATAAAATAAATAAATAAATCTTAAAAAAATAATGGTAATGCACAATTACTCGTAAAACAGCACATAATCCTAACCATTTGTTTAGTTTGTATGTACAAAATTACTGAAAATGCATTATAGGAATGTATTCTGAGCCTGGCTCAGTTGATCTACCAGATTTCACAGAACATCCACTCTATAGACAAGATCAACACTCAGAGTCTTAAGTGGAGGAAGAGGGGAGGAGAGAACTGAGGAAGGAAGGAATGAAGGAAGGTAGGAAGGGAGGAAGGTGGAGAGGGAAGGAGGGAGGGAAGAAGAGGAGGAAAGAAGGGAAGAAGGAAAGCAGGCCCACATCTGAAGGAAGACCCACACCTGGGCTACTATAGATTAGGAAGCCTGATGTTACAGAGCATACCTTTAGTCCCAGTACTTGGTCGGCATAGCCAGGCAGGTCTCTGTTAGTTTGAGGCTAGCCTGGTCTGCAGAGAGAGTTCTGGGACAGCCAGGGCTACATAATAAAGCGAACCTGTCTCAAAAAAAAAAAAAAAATTAGTTCGGTAACTTTCCCGTAATTCTTGGAAGATAAACTGTGCAAACTGACTGTGGTGGGACTTTACCTCCCTAAACCTTCATTACTTATAAGATGACCCCCCCCCCCCCCCCCCCCGCCTTTGTCACAGAACCGGCATAAGGGTTATTGTGAAAAACAAGTAAGATAAAAATGCAAGTGAAAGAGAGGCAGTGTGGGCCTTGTGGCCTTAAGCACACGTTTAGGTTTAGAAGTCCCAGTTAGAGGAAATCATCAGCAGGAGACTGGGGAATGCATGTCATGACAGGCTCTGGATTTGGTCCCTTGGACCTAAACAAACAAGCAACAACAAAAATCACAGATCTATGTCTCCAGCTGGTCGGGCAATCAGAGTAAATTTAATCATACAGCTACTAATCTCACCCATGGGTCAATCCACTGATGAGTTAGAATGAATGATATACTAGGCAAAGCATGATGGGAAGAAGCAGATCCCTGCTCCTTCCTTTGGAGGACTCATCTCCTCCCAAACACCTTTCCTGTGAACTTTTTCTACTTCCTGGCTACTATGAACTACTACATTCTGCTATGCTGCTCTGCCTCGCCGCAGTGGAACAATGCACACAGCCAAACACGGAGTGAGGCCTCTGAGGTGCGAGTCAGCACAAATCTTTTCTCCTTCAAGATCTCACTATGTAGCCCAGGCTGGCCTTGAACTCACAGTCTTCCTGCCTTGTCCTCTCAAGTTCTGGGGTTACAGGTGAGTGCCACCACATTCAGCTCTTTGTTTTTATCTGGTGCTTTGTCACAGCAATGAAAAGGTGAACAGTACAGAATCACTCTCTCCAACCTTTGTTCAACAATAGAGTAGCTTCCAGCCTTTTGACCATTTAAAATATGACTACTCTGAATTGAGATGTACTATAACAGTCAGTGAATTATTTTGAAGACTTGATACATCAAAAATGAATGTAAAATACATAATTTTTTTTTTTTGAGACAGGGTTTCTCTGTGTAGCCCGGGCTGTCCTGGAACTCACTCTGTAGTCCAGGCTGGCCTCCAACTCAGAAATCTGCCTGCCTCTGCCTCCCAAGTGCTAGGATTAAAGGCGTGCACCACCACCGCCCAGCGTAAAATACATAATTAACGAATTTTATATTGATTCCCTGTTTAAGTTACAATAATTTAGACTACATTTAGCTACATAAAATAGGATTAATAGTAATTTTATCCTGTTTCATTTGTGTGTGTGTGTGTGTGTGTGAATACTTAAAATATTTAAGTAATATATGTGACTCACATACATTGGACATTGTTGGGCTCAACAAAAAGGAAGCGTCTTCTACCCACAAAAATAAAACGTTCAGCTCTGCACAGCAAAATATCCTACGTGGTGCCACACGTTCTTCTTGGAGAGTCTCTTGTCCCTGAACCTGTTCTCATCACCTCTCAAATCCTGCGTCAGCACGTGTGGTAGTAAGGTGCTCCTGGTAAACTGAGACTCTTTTCTGCTCAGTGTTACCTGGCTTACAGTCATCCAAAGGTTCCTCCTGGCTTTCTAGATCAAAGGCCAGAGTCCCCTCGACACAGCACACTAGGCAGTTCACAGTGTGGCTTCTGCTGCCCTCCTTCAAATTCACCTCCGGCCCTTTGCTTCTCCAGTGTTTTAGGTTTGTTATATTTATGTTTCTGATACTTCCATGCCTTTGAATTTCTGGATATGATCTTTTATTATCCATGCATATATACCCTACCCTCCTAAGCTATACTTTACCTGGTTAATTGTTCTATGATCCAATTTATGTGTCTCATTCATTGTATCTGGGATATTCCCGCAAAGGCCCATGGGTTGAAGGCCTAAAGCTTGGAAAGTGACTGAAACCTTAAAACCTGTAAGCTGCAGTAAACTTCTGTTTATTTTCTTGGTTTGTTTGTTGATTTGTTTGTTTTGGTTTTCTCTGTGACAGGGTTTCTCTGTGTAGCCCTGGCTGGCTGTCCTGGAACTCACTCTGTAGACCAGGCTGGCCTTGAACTCAGAAATCCGCCTGCCTCTGCCTCCCAAGTGCTGGGATTAAAGGCGTGAGCCACCACTGCCTGGCTGTTTTGTTTTTGTTTTTGTTTTTTGATTGGTTTTTGAAGCAAGGTATTATGATGCAGCCCAGACTGGCCCTGAACTTGCAGCAGCACTTCCACCTCTGCCTCTTGAGTGCTGGTGTGAGCCACCATACCTAGCAACCTTCCTCCTGTTAAGTTGATCACCTCAGGTGTTTTGCTGAAATAATGGGAAGCTGATAAATACAAACACCTTCTCTAACTTCAAGGACTATTCTCTGTGCCTCCTCCTAACCTTTGTATTTGCTTTAAAACATTTTGTTTTTTTTTCTTGTGGTTGTTTTTTTAGTTTTATTTCATTTTATATGTACGAATTTTGTTTGTTTGTTTGTTGTTTTGGCCTAGATGTATGTATATGCACCGTGTGTGTGCATGTGCATGCCTGGTACCTGCGGAGGTGAGAAGGCAGCATCGAATGCACTGGAACTGGAGTTACGGGTGGTTGTAAGGCACTATGTGGGTGTCTGAACTGAATTTAAATCCGTTAGAAGAGAAACAAATGATCTTAATCATTGAGGGATCTCTCTCCAGGCCCATATTTGCTTTTTTATTTGAAAAGGTTTATTTATTATATATGTATATGAGTACACTGTCGCTGTCTTCAGACACACCAGAAGAGGGCATTGGATCCCATTACAGATGGTTGTGAGCCACCATGTGGTTGCTGGGAATTGAACTCAGAACCTCTGGAAGAGCAAGCAGCCAGTGTTAACCACTGATCCATCTCTCTAGCCTTCGTCTTTGCCTTTTAAAGGACACTTGCATATTTGTTCTTTGTTTGGCCTCCTGGTTCCCTTGCTTGACTGTAAATCCCTTGAGGATAAGACCCTTATTCTTTGATCTGTCATCCCCAGACCAAACACTGCCGGACACATAGTAAACTCCCAACAGTTCATTGCTAGCAGGGGACAGAACTGACCAGGCACCGCCAGTTCATCAGAGTGGTCTATCAACTAATCCTGGGGGTGCCGAACAATGGAAACCTCCACACCGACTTTATAGGTTTATGCAGTTGACACTCCACACCTTGTGCCCACCCCCTGGGTTTATTGAATTTACTTTTTTATTATGGTTAGAACCTAGAGGTTCTAAGTGTTCTTTCCTCATAGCAACAAAATTCTGTCAAGCACATTCTCAGACTAATGTCAAAGATTTCCAAGAAAGGCCCTGAAAGTTCAAATGCGCACGTGTGTGTGTGTGTGTGTGTGTGTGTGTGTGTGTGTGTAAAACTTAGTTCTCTTGCCCCTGATTGGAATGTCTTGTGTTGTGTTCTGTGTCCAATCCTGACTCAATCACTGATGATAAAAAAAAAAAGAGTACTTTTACTGAGGATGGGTTGAATTCTAACAGCAGGGCGAGTTAGGGATGTGGCAGATTTAGCTTCACACTAAACAAATGACCAAAAGGAGAAGTAGAAAAAGCAACATCAAGATTCTATTTCTACCACAAAAGCAAGAAAATGTCCGACACTGCACAAGAGCTCTGGGATGAGTTTGTTCCAGTATTACCTTTTACAAGAGTAGATATTTCAGGAACTATGGGTCTCAAGAGAAACACGTTCTTCCAACTGTGTTGACTTATTTTTTATTCTTTGCTTTGGTATTGCCAGAGACTGTAAAACAGGGTTCATTTTTGTTATGTTTTTAGGTATAACAGCCTTGTAAATCAATTTGAAAGATACACGTCAGCTGCAGAGATACAAAGGCCTCGTACTTCTTGATAAGGCCCTGACATCTTTCCTGACTTAAAATTTATTCACGGAAAGTGAGGATGATTAAACCCAAAATGACTTTCTCCCCACCCCAACCCCCTTTGGTTTTTCGAGACAGGGTTTCTCTGTGTAGCCCTGGCTGTCCTGGAACTCAGTCTGTAGACCAGGCTGGTCTTGAACTCAGAAATCTGCCTGCCTCTGCCTCCCAAGTGATGGGATTAAAGGCATGTGCCACCACTGCCCGGACGAAACTACTTTCTGTAGAGCCATGTTGTGCACTCTGAAGACCAAACTTTTAGAATCAGGGACATTTAGCTTGAAGGTGCACCGTAGTAGCTCTTTACGTACAAAGTCACTCATACGACTTTTATTGAGTCCTTACTGTATGCCAGATACTGTTGTGGATTCAGGAGCAGAGGGGCAAAGGAAGCTGTTGCCATGTAGCTTACATCACAGTGAAGGGGATGGCCAATAGATAAACTACGTAAATACTCTCAGGTTGGAATATTTGCCATAAGCGAAAAAGAAAGAGTAATGTGAAGAGAAGGACTGGGTGAGCAAGAGATTCTTCGTTACCTTATATTTTCCTCTTTTTCTAAACATCAAAGTTCCATGCTTTTAGAAAAAGATTTGTATGTGTACGTGGGAGAACCTGCATGTATGTGTGTACAATGAGCATATTCCCTAGTGCCCAAAAAGACCAGAAGAGGGGCATTGGATCCCCTTGGAACTGGAGTTGCAGGTTGCCGTGAGCTGCTGTGCCAGGTGCTGGGAACTGAGCCCAGGTCTTCTGCAAGAGTAGCAGATACTCTTAAACACTGAACCATCATTCCAGCTCTTCATTTTTAAGTTAATACGCATATGCACACATATTTATCAGATAATAATTGTACATATTTGTGGACAAAGTGTGATCATTTCTTTAAAAGGTTACGTGTGTGTGTGTGTGTGTGTGTGTGTGTGTGTGTGTGTGTGTTCGTGCTTTTGTGGGCATGCACAGGTGTCTAGATAGGCCAGAAAAGGGCACTGGATCCCTTGGAGCTAGAATTGTATGTGTTTGTGAGATAGCCATTGTGTGTACTGGGATCTGAATTCCAGTTCTCCCCATAAAACAACAAACACTCTTAACCATTAAGCCATCTCTTCAGTCCTAGGTTTTCTTTTCTTTTTTTTTAAATTGCCTGAATAACACACACACACACACACACACACACACTGTACTTTTTTTATTTATTCACCTATTGATGAACACTCAAACTTAACCCATTTCTTGAGGACTGGATAGCACTGCAATGCACATAAGTATTCAGGTAACTACTTTATATGTTAATCGTATCTCCTTTATCTTCTTGATATATACCTAAGCAGTGAGATAGCGAGGTCATATGGTCAATCAACTTTCAGCTTTTTGAAAATAATCTTCCATCATGCTTCCCATAATGGCAGTAATATCTTCCACTGAAGATGGGTTACTTTAGAGGTGTCCAGCTAACTTTTGATCTTGGAACATGACACTGCTGCCCTCTACAAAAGCACTGGGTCACATTCATACCTTCTGCACAATTGTGCTTCAGGTGAGCACAGCACAGTAGCAGAAAGCCCTAGCCGAAACAAAGATGCTATGTTTTAGGCAATATCCATATACATTATATACTTAAATTATATATGTACATATATACATATACATACACATATACTTATAATCATACACACATATATACTTATAATCATATATACATATATATTTGTGTGTCTATTGCGTGTTTGTGTACACATGTATGCATGTACATGCATATGCCAGGGCAGTTATATGGTGATCAGAGAGCAACTTTCCAGATTCAATTCTCTCCTTACACCACAGTTCCAAGTATGAAAATCAGGCCAATCAGGCTTGGTGGCAAGAGGCCTTACTCAGTGGTTCTCAGCTTTGCTAATGCTGTGGCTCTTTAATACAGTTCCTCATGTTGTGCTGACTCTTAACCGTAAAATTATTTTTACGGCTCCTACTTTGGAACTGTAATTTTGTCACTATTATGAATCATAATGTAAATTAAATATTTGATATGTAAGAAATCTGATATGGGACCCTTTTGAAGGGGTCACTACACCTCAAAACAGTCTCAAACCACAGTTTGAGAACCACTGCTTTAACTGATGGTCTCCAACAAGGATTCTTATTATTTATTTTCACATTTATTTTGTGCGTGTATATAGATAGCTATGTCAATAATGCATATCAATGTGAACAATGCAACATATTTTAATGAAAAATTGTTTCCTCCCATGCTGTTGCTTGCTCAGTGTATCAGTTTATCATGATACTGAATAGATACCTTTTTTAAAAAGGAGCTGTTATGGTGTTGTGCTGGCATATACCTGTAATTTTAGCTCTAGGGATGTATGGGCAGGAGGATCAGGAATGCAAGCCCATTTCAAGCAAGTTTGAGGCCAGCCTAGGCTACTTAAAAACCTGTCTTCAAAAA
Organism: Mastomys coucha; assembly: GCF_008632895.1. Classification (NCBI taxonomy): domain Eukaryota; kingdom Metazoa; phylum Chordata; class Mammalia; order Rodentia; family Muridae; genus Mastomys; species Mastomys coucha. The sequence goes on from NW_022196904.1 coordinate 65,561,549, forward strand.
CAAACAAACAAAACCCCAAAATCCTCCAAACAAGCTGTGTTCAAGTTAGTGTAATCTGAGTTCATCTTGGCAAACTTTCTAAACAGTGAATTTCTTTAGGGTGGTGCCAGGCTGAAAGTTATTTACAATCTGCTTGGGTGGAGAAGTCATTTGTCTTCAGAAATCTTGTGTACTTGAAGCAACCCAAGTGAAGTCAGAGAACTTGGTTATGAAAGTAATTACTGGGCTGCGGACATAGGTCAGAGGTATGCTTGCTAAGTATACACAAAGCCCTGAGTTTTGATGCCAAGAAATGGAAAATAATAATAATAATTGGAACACTGAATTCAAATTGAATAATGATATTAGATAAAATTACATGGGAGAACAAAGCCTATAAACCACCCATTTCTCGTGTAAATCAATACATAGTCTATTACTCTTGGATGGAAGATTGAGTGGCTGGGAAGTTTCTCTAAGGCAGGACATTTTGGGGTTGAATCTGAATAACAAGAGATCCCACCATTTGGGACTTTCTAAAGTGGGCCTACCTGTCTGGAAGATGTAGAGTAGACCCTTGGCTCTCAAAGTGGATTTTCTAAAACAACAGCCAAGAGGTTGTTCAGAAATGCAGACTCCCAGAACCTCAGATTTATTGTATTATAGTCTACACTGAACAAAGTTTTCTAGGTGAATCATAAACCTGGTGCTGGGCTGTTAGTACTTGGTACCTCCTGAAGTCCCCTAAAAATCCCAGAGAGGTGAGGTTGTGGGATGGTGTTATCTCTTATCACTGGAGCACTAACACAGGGACACTGCTGTCTTTGTAGCAAATAAGCCAGGTTTTAAGAGAATGTCACTCATTAGTAGATATCCAAGCTCTAGGACACAAATGATTCTCGGTCAGGCTCCTTGATTTAAGGTCCCTTAAGGAGTGCCCAGCTGCCCATGGTGGGATACTTTGTGACAGAGTCAGGACTACAAGCAGGACTCTCATCCCCTCTCCTTGGGCCAGCTTTTCACTTTTCATTTTCCCTCATGTGGCCAAGGCTGATTTTGATTTTGCTACATAGCTGAAGCTGCCCTTGAACTCCTGACCTTCTGGCCTTCATTTACCAAGTACTGACATTACAGGAACATGTCAGTTTTTAATACTGACAAAGAGAAATTAGAGTGAGTTTGGGGAAGGGTGGGCAGTCGTTTGGAAATAATTTTGCAAGGAAGAGAGGACCTGAAATAAAATCACCTCATAAGGATGAACTAAGAAAATATATGTGAGAACCAGGTCTGCTCAAAAAGGAGCACATTTCAGCTAACACCAGGAGCCTTTCTAATAGAAAGCTCCTTTGTGTCAGCCACAGATCCCCAGAAACACTTTCCATCTGGTATCCTACCCCTGCTCCTGTCACAATTAGCACCAAGATGGCACTCTGGGATTTTCATTATCCTTCCTGCTCTTCATTATGATCTCTCTAGTTTCACCTCAACCCTGCAGCCTTCTGCTCTCAGACACCCCTTCTCCACCCAACTTCAAGATTCACTAGAGATGCTACCTCTTCATACAGATCCAGGGTCCCCTTAACCCTTTTTACCCTGTCTCTCCAGACATATTCTTGGTACTACTGCAACCTGATTGCAGGAACCCTACCTCCTACCTCACACCCCACATCCAGGGACCTAGCATTTTGTCGTAGACAGGATCCTCTTGGTTCTTTTCCACAGGCCCTCTGGGCCTTTCCTCCTAGCCTAGCTCCATTCTTTTGTGTCACTGCCCACTGACCCCCAGAAACAGATACACTCTCTATAAGGGACCCCACTACCACTACACTTGCCTAGGACCCCAAGTAATCAACAGCAACCAAAGAGTGAAACACCCAGACAACAAGATGAGACCAGATATCTACAGTAAGAAATACTTCAGCCAGCATAACTCAACAAAAACATAAACATGAACAGCCAAGACAGTGTGTCTCCTTCAGAAGCCATTAGCTGTATCGTAATAGACCCTAAAAGATGTGGTTTAGCTGAAGTACAAGAACTTTAAAATACCAATTGTGACTATGTTCAAGGATATTAGAAAGATTATGAATAAATGCCTTAATGAAGACTTGTTAAAACACAGTTGAATAGAATACTGAAAACATTTCAATACATGAATGTAGAAAGAGAAATGCTAAAGAAAATCCAAACTGAAATGAAAAACTTAAGATGTCAAAACAAAAACCCAACAGATTAAAAGGCATGAAGAGAGGACTTCAGGCCTTGAAGACAAGGTAGAAGAAATGGATAGCTCAGTCAAAGGAAATGTAAAAATCTAAAAATAAATAAATAAGTAAATAAATAAATAAATAAATAAATATCTAGGCACAAAACAGCCAGGAAATCTGGGACACTATGAAAAGGCCAAACGTATAAATGATAGAGATAGAAGAAGAAGAAGAAACCCAAATCAAAGGCACAAAAAATATTTTTGAACAAAATAATAGAAGAAAATTTCCCAGGTCTAAATAATAAGCCTTTCTAAGTACAAGAAGCATACAGAACACCAAATACAGAGTACTGAAAAGAAATGTCTCATGATACATTATCATAAACCACTAAATATACATAACAATGAGAGCTGCAAGGGGTAAACGCCAAAAATCACATATAGAGGCAAGGCCATTAGAATAATAGTCAGCTTCTCAGTGGAGACCCTGAAAGCCAAAAAGGCCTGTACAGATGTTCTACAAAAATCTAAGACACCAGTGATGCCTGCCCAGATTACTATACCCAGAAAAACTATCACCCAAAGAGATGGAGGAAGAAATACATTACATGTCAAAAAACAGATTAAAGCACTTTCTTTTTTTGTTGTTTGTTTGTTTGTTTGTTTGTTTGTTTTTTTCAAGATAGGGTTTCTCTGTATAGCTCTGGCCATCCTAGAACTCACTCTGTAGACCAGGCTGGCCTCGAATTCAGAAATGCCTCTGCCTCCCAAGTGCTAGATGTGTGCCACCACCGCCCTGCTAGCACTTTCTGTTTATTTATCAACCAAGCTCAAGAGATATCACTAGAAGAAAAGTTTCAGCCTGAGGAAGTTAACCACTCCCAAGAAGACATAAAAATAATCTAAAAACGGTGGAGATGGAAATCTGCACCATAAAAACAAAATAACAAACTGCTACTGGTACGTGCCTTTAATCCCAGCACTGCAGAGGCAGAGGCAGGCAGATCTCTGAGTTTGAGGCCAGCCTGGTCTGCAAAGTGAGTTCCAGAATAGCCAGGGCTACACAGAGAAAACCAGTCTCCAAAAACCAGAAAACAAAAACCAAAAACCAAAAAAACCAACTCTTCCCTGCCTCAACAAAACAAAACAAAAAGCAAGCAAACAAATAAACCACCACCACCAAACAGCAAAACCAAAGCCAGGAATCAATAAAAAAATTTTTTTCATCAATAACCCTTAATATTAATGATCTCAATTTCCCAATAAAAAGACACAATCAAACAGACAGGATTAAAAATCAGGATCCAGTTCTATGTCTACATCCGAGAAACATAACTCATCATTAATAATAGATGTTATTTCAGGGTGAAAGAATGGAAAAAGGTATTCAAAGGAAATGAACCTAGGAACCAAGTAGGTGTAGCTTTTTAATATCTTATAAAATAGTCTCCAAAGCAAAGCTAAACAGAAAGGATAGGGAAGGATACTATAGATTCATTTTAGGATCAGCTGAGATGATACTCTAATCATAACCATTTATGAACCAAACACAAGTGTACCCAAATTTAAAAAAAGGAACGTCACTATAGCCAAAACTGGATATTAACCTCACACAGTGATAGTGGATGACTTCAGTACTCTACATTTGCCAATAAACAGGTCATCCAGACAAAAACTAAACAGAGAAATGTTGAAATTACATAATGTCACAAATCAAATGGACCTAGCAGACATCTACACAATATTTCACTCAAACACCAATGATTATACTTTTTGCTCAGGAGTCAAAATCGATGACATGCTAGGAACCATTATAAGGCTTAACAAATATATTTAAAAATTGCAATAATACTCTGTATCTATTTGACCATCATGGATTAAAGCTTGATATCAACAACAACAGAAACAGCAGAAATTATTTGAAGTCATGGAAATCAAACAACTTACTACAGAATTAAAAATGGGTCAAACAGAAATCCAGTTGGAAACTTCAAGTATTTTTTTAATTGATTTTTTTTCTTTTTTGTTTTTTTGGGACAGGGTTTCTCTGTGTAGTCCTGGCTGTCCTGGAACTCACTCTGCAGACCAGGCTGGCCTCAAACTCAGAAATCCACCTGCCTCTGTATTTCTTGAATTGAATAAAAATAAACACAACATACCCGAACCTCTGGGACACAATGAAGGCAGTTTTAAGATGCAAGTTCACTGCACTAAACGCTTACTTAAAAAAAAAAAATGGAGAGTTCTCATCTTTGTAGCTAAGCAGCACATCTGAAATCTCTAGAGGAAGAAGAAGAAGGAAGAGGAGGAGGAGAAGAAGAAATAATACCTCAAAAAGAATAGAAGAAAAGAATCAAACCCAAGGCTTAAACACTGAACCAGAAACAAACAAAGTGATATAAAGAATCAATGAAACGGCCGGGCGGTGGTGGCACACACCTTTAATCCCAGCACTTGGGAGGCAGAGGCAGGTGGATTTCTGAGTTCGAGGCCAGCCTGGTCTACAGAGTGAGTTCCAGGACAACCAGGGCTATACAGAGAAGCCCTGCCTTGGAAACAAAGAGAAAAGAAAAAAAAAGAATCAATGAAACAAAAAGTTGGTTCTTAGAACTTAGAGAAAATCAGTAAGATTGATTACTAAGCCATAGCCAAGTTAACTATAATACAAAGAGAGAAGATCTTGGGATAACTTTATCCAAGAAAGTAAAAGACTTGACTTGTTTAATAAAAGCTATAAGGCATTGAAGGAAGGAAATGAAGAGGACACCAGAAGATTGAACCATCTCCCATGCTCACAGATCAGTAGGATTAGTATTGTGAAAATGACTATCCTACCAATAGCAATTCTTAATAAAAAATAAATTAAAAATCATTTTGCATATTCTGAGTTTTTTATTGAATAGTTTTATTTTCAATTTCTGTGAAGAATTGCTAGAATTTTAATGGAGATTTAATGTATAGTACACACCAGAGAAAAGACAGCATTTTTTTTCCCACACGTGGCACTAGTCAAACTGGATGTCTGCGTGTAGAAGAATGAATCTAGATCCCTAAATAGCACTCTGAAGAAAGCTCCAAATGGATCAAGGACATCAACATAAGGTCAGATATCCCGAATCGGATAAAAGAGAAAGGAGGGCAAGAGTCTTGAACTATTGGCACAGGGGAGGCATTTCTGAATAGGGCACTAGTAGCATGGGCAGTAGGACCAATTATTAATAAATGGGACCTCATGAAATGAAGAACTTCTGTATGGTCAAGGACCACATATTTTCCATAATTTTGGCAAAGCAGCCCTCTATAGAATGGGAAAGATCTTTGTCAAGATTGTTGGATTATACATCCGATAGAGGATTAGTATCTAAAATACATGAAGAAAAAAAATGAACATCAAGAAAACAAATAATTCAACCCGAAAGTGCAGTTCAGAACTAAGCAGAGAGCTCCCAAAAGAAATACAATGAAACACAATGGTTGAGAAACCCTTAAAGACATGTTCAACATCTTTAGCCATCAGAGAAATGCAAATTAAAAGTACTGTGAGATTTCATTTTACAGCAGTCAGAATGGCCCAAGATCAATAAAAGAATGCACATGTTGCTAAGGATGCAGGGAAAGGGGAACACTTATTTATGCAAACTTGTCTAGTCACTATGGAAATCAGTGTGGTGGTTTCTCAGGAAGCTGGAAGTCAATCTGCCTCAAGATTCACCTATATCATTCTTGGATATATACCCCAAGGATTCTATATCCTACTATAGAGATACTTGCTCATCCATGTTCATGGCTGCTCTATTCATAATAGCCAGAAACTGGAAACAGCCTAGATGTCCACCAACTGATGAATGGATAATGAAAATGGAATAAATTTTCACAATGGAATATTTTTCAGCTGTTACAAACAATTATGGAATATGGAGCTAGAAAAAAAATCATCCTGAGTGCAGTAACATAGATTCTCAAAGACAAATATTTTAAGTTTTGTCTTATATGTAGGGGCAATGGAACATATTGTTATGCAAAGATAATGGGGAAACTAGGAGGATTAAGTTGAGATGAGAATAGGAGAGAAGTGTAAGAAAGGGACTATGGGGAGGGACAAGTACTACTAAAGGACTTTTGAAACGCCAATGTGAAAACCTACTGTAGAAGCTTCCTAAAATAAATGCATGTATGAAAGGAATCTAAAAAGGAATCATTAAATAACAGGGCAGACAACTAGACATCATACACCACTCTGTAAAGCCTGCAGTGCCAGGAATGGGTGATATCTTATTGCATTGTTGGTCAAAGGGGCCCTATAGAAACTTTCAGTATCACAGGCTCTTTCAATACCGGTGGTTACTCTCCATAACCTGATGGTAAGGCCTATTGCTGAAGCTAACACCTACTTGTATCATCAAACATGGAAGAGTGGAACTGGTGCCTAACTAGAAGCTTCACCTTTACTGACTAGCTGTCATGCTACTGGAAGGTAGGGGTGCAGCCACATGATATTTTCATATTTGCATGCTTTTATCACCCAAATAAAAATACAAAGCCAGTACTGCAGGGATTCCATTCTGTTCCTTCCCAGGCAATACCCTTCTCCTAGGAAACCACCTTTCTTACTTCAACCACTATAAATATTGAGCTGCACAGAAAACCTCACATTTCTTACTTAATATTCATAATCCCCAGCTCTTTTTCAACTTTCTATTGACTGAAGAAATAACATGTCAAAATAGTTTGACGTGATAGGCATGTTTTCCCTTAATAACACATTAAAATATGTAACTATCAAAAAGAAGTTTCTTCTTGTACTAATTAAAGTAATCTCTTGGGTCACCATTGGCACATGTCCATACTTTGTTTCTCCGAAGCCACCAGATGATTTCTGAAGTCCATGGCAACTCAAAGGCAATGATTTTGTGGTGATCGAATAGCTCAAAGTCACAGGATACACTGTGACAATCTTTATCCTGTCCACGGATCATTCACCCATCCAACACACTTGAGTACTTTGTGTCGCTTAAGAAGACTCCATTGAGTCTTAGAGTCAACCTGTGGTAAATGCTCCGACTTAGGTAAGCAGCAGGCGCACAGAGGAAGGGGTGGCTTCCGGAGATGGGGCGGATAGGAGAAGGTGGGTGGGCATTTCCCCAGCAGCTGCTGCCAGCCACCCGACTTTGATCACTTTGCCGCCTGGCAGCAGTGGCGGTCAACCTCATCGTTCCTTAGCAACCGGAGCCAACTGCTAAGAAGCCTTTCTATTGGTCTCACAGAATGTGATGGACACTCTAGTTGTCCAATAGAAACTTTTAGGTTGGGCTTGTTGCCCCGCCCACCCTCGGCCCCCAGGCGGCGCATGCGCGGGTGGGCCGGGCTGTGTGCAGGGCGGTCGCGGACCCGTAGCTGCTGCTGCTGCTGCTAAGCGCTTGGGCTCGGTCGAGACCGCCGTGCTTGCTCCTTGCTCCAGCCGTCACCGCCGCCGCCGAGGGAGCGGCCGCCTATTGTCCTTCTCCGCGGCCAAGGTGCGGAGCTGCTCCGGCTCGGCCCGCGGGGGAGCCCGGGGAGCCGCACGGTGAGAGCGCAACTTAGTTGAGGGAGTTGAGGGAAGTTTGGGCGTCTGAGGAGGGGGCGCGCGCGCAGCCGCCCCTCCCCCTCGGCTGTTCTCGGCCGGGCGCGCGAGCTGCGGGACGCGGGGGCGCGCGGGCGCGACGCGGGTGGCGGACCCTTCTTAGCAGCGGCAGCCGGGGCTGGATTGCGGGGCCGCAGATCCCGGCCTCCTCGGACCCACATTCCCCTGCTGCCTGCTCCTGTGGAGCCTGCTGCGGCTCTCCTCTGAGGGACGGCTGCTCGGTGGAGCGCGGCGCTCGAACAGAGTGTGCGGCCACGGGAACGAGCAGCTCCCAGGGGCAGTCGAGCAGGGTAAACACTGCGCGCCCCCGGCCACCTTTGGGGGCTTTAACGCGCTTTCTCCCAGGGGGCGGGGGACCGTGGCGCATTCGGCTCCTCTGTCACCGAGCCCTGCCTAGTGCAAGCACTTTGAGAACTAGCGAATCGCTGCTTTTTGTAAATAGATTCTCTGACACTTAACTGGGGTGCGAGACGCACCCTCAGTTTTTTTTCTTGCTAAGAAAGTGTCTTTCGGCTGAAATATTGGGTCACTTGAAGTGTCTAGACACTACTGTGAACTCAGGAGTTCACAATGAAAATGGATTAAACAATCTTTGAGCGTTTCAGTCTTTGCTTTTCTACTTCATAATGAAGTTATTTTGAGAGTTCATTGCCTTGGGTAGATTTACAAAGTGATGTGCCATTTTGTCTGTCTGTTTGTTTGTTTTTGTTACTACCCTCATGATTTCCAGAAGTCACTTACTCATTTTTCCCCCTAAACCTTTGGATTGCCCTGGTCAGGAGAAGCGCTCTTGTTCTTGAAAGTGCATTCATTATCTGTAAAGAAGTTCCTATCAGTGGAGATGACTCTGAGATAAACCAGTGTCACTTTGTACACCTTCATCTTTTGGGGACTTATAGACTGCTTTGAGCACTTGCCTTCTCAAGTTTTCGGTGGAATCATACCACTGCATTTCGTTGACTGGATTTGCGCTATGATGGTAATCCAGTTTTAGTTCCAGAGAGTATCATTCATTCTGAAACAGAGTGGCCCTCTTTACTTCATGTTAATTTCAGTTGTATTTCTTTGACATCTGTTAAACTTAAATTTTTCTTGGAAGGCTACTGCAAATGGCATTTTGCTTTGCTTTCTATGTGAGTAACATGGAGAAGTGGTGTTTTGGGCTTTCTGTTTTGTTTTTGCCTTTTCTTAAATGAAACCCAGCTTCGTTTACCTAATGAAAGCAAGGGAAAATATTCTAAAGGCACAGGGATTCGGGACTCATTATCTTTGTGCTTAATTTTCCTTTCCGGGGTGGGTGTGGTGAGCAAAGGAGGTGGACCGAAGTTGAAAGTTATTGGTTAGTTACATAATATAAACAAATACTGCCTGCAAAATCGGGTGACCAGGACACCAGTTGCTTTCCTTCTCTACGCTGTGATAACGTCTTACACATACTTTTGATCTAGGGTTCCTTAGAATGTCTTTGCTTCATTAAATGGGAACTACATGTAGTGTAAATGGCCTTTTTTAGTCTTTTTACTCTGTAAGGACTATGATGGTCAGTATTTCGCTATGCTCTGTTTTTCCAGAAAAGTCCACACAGTTGGTGTTTAGCTTTTGTTTGATTTGGATGAAGCAGTTTTCACTGGTACACAGGAGAGACCCATTAATTCTGGGGCCTTGTACAAAATGATAATTAACGTGCACATCTGTATTGAAATTTAGTTTAGGAGACTTTGTTAAGACTTCTCTCTTGAGATAGGGTCTCACTGTGTCGCTCTGGCTGGTCTTAAACTTACAGAGATCTACCTGCCTGCCTGTTGGAATTAAGAGCCTAGCACCTCCCCCTGTACCCTCCCCTCTTT
>NW_022196904.1:65571213-65606460 GCF_008632895.1 Mastomys coucha
GTGTGTCCCTTGTAGTGTATGCTGGCTTTGAGCTCAAAGCTTCCTTGCCTTGGTTTCCTTAGGGCTAGATAACATGTGTGTATCATTTTCCCCAGCTTTGAAAACTCTTTAATTTGCTGATTTGTTCTAGAAAATAACAGGGGTTTAAAGAGTACACTGTGGATTTCCAAAAAAAAAAAAAAAAAAAAAATGCAGTTTTGAAGTCTATCCCTCACACTCTCCCTTGCTGAGACTCTTAAACTGCTGAACACATTCGTTCATGGCTCTTCCCATTCCTTTATTGTGAAATTGGGAAGGAGCATAGTTTAGAAGAAATTCACTATTTGGAGTTATGTAAATCTGAGTTCAGTTCCTCACCTTTCCTTTGATGATTTTGAAGCCTTGAGCTTTGCACGTACTTCTGGAGCTTGCTTCTGTCCTTGTGAGGGGTAGTGATATTATATGTTCTTAGGAATGCATGAAGCTGTCTAAGAGACTTAGTGCACAGTCCAATATTCTGCTTTCTGGTGGCTAAAAAGATAATTTTGATACGGTTTTACATAGCTTTTAAAAAGTGTTTTTAAAGTGATGTTTCTGGACAGAAGATGGTTCAGTGGGTAAAGGCACTCACCACCAAGCCTGATGACCCAAGTTCAGGTCCCACACCCCCACGTCGTAGAGGGAGAGAACCAACTCCTAAAAGTTGTCCTTTGAACTGCACATTCACACTTTGACACTTAATTTAACTTCCACCCTGAAGACAGAAATAAATGTAAAAGCTCACATCTGAACAGAAGGATGCGAGAAACTATAGCATCTCATTACCTGTCAGCCTGCTTTTGAGTGGGATTCCAGTTGCCTTGGTAGGAATTAAATCTGTACAGCTGTGCCGTGTGAGAAATGACAAAAGAGAGATTGTTTGAGTACTAGCAAGAGTTAGTCAGTGTTTGAGACACTATGAAAATGACAGCCCTTATAAAGGAAAACAGTTAATTGGGGGCTTGCTTACAGTCTCAGAGATTGAGTCCATTGCCGTCATGGAAGAGGGCATGGCAGCATGTAGGCAGAAATGGTGCTAGAAAGATAGCTGAAAGTTCTACATCTGGATCCTCAGGCAACAGAAAGAGAGCTTCTAGGTCTGGCTTGTGCTTCTGAAACATCAGAGCCTACCTCCTGTGGCATCATTCCTCCAATAAGACCATACCTTTCCACAACAAAGCCACCCCCCCCCCCCCCCCCCCCCACCGGCCGCATAGCCCCATTGCCTAATAAGGCCACACCCCCTAACCTTTCAAATAGTGCCACTGCCTGATAAGCAAGCATTCAAATCTATGAACCTCTGGGAGGCATTCTCATTCAGACCACCATAGTGTCTAAGTTGTAGTCAGTTTCCTTTGTTTTACTTTGGTCTTGAAAATAGTATGTATGGCTTTATGACATTTCTCAGGTTTGCTCGAGATAGATTGGGATGGAGTATTAGCAGAATACATAGTTGAGTTGCTTTTTCAAGTGCCACTATTTACAGAAAGAAGCAGTGGTTAAAGTCAGTTGTACCAGCTTAGTTCAGAATGATTAAAGTGCCAGACAGAGTAGATAAGTTTTCGAACTGTTTATCTGATCAAACCTGAGATTGTAGGTATAAACATCCCTGACCAAGCCACCTGATTCTTGGGTGTCTTAAAGTTAGTCCTGAGCTATAATTGATACTGACAAGGATGAATAATCCACATGGGAGTGATTGTCCTGTCCCTGTGTTGTGTGGCCTGCCTAGCTTACTGTTTTTTGGGAAGAGATAAGGAAGCTGTTTGTAGGAAGAAGTTTATTTCATGCACATGTGGCACATTTACAGTTTTCCAGTCACCTTTGTGTTGATATGGTCAGTCTTTGCTGAGAGGTTGGACCTGCAGATCCAGTACTGAAATACTGTGCTTGTCTGAATTCTGTGTTGGGTAATGGGGCCCTTTTTAAATTTATTTTATTTTATTTTTTTATTTTCAGAACTGTATCTTGTTATGTTTGTGTGGTGTAGATAGTGAGTGAAAGAAAGGGGGAAGCGGGGAGGTGTTTGCTCTTTATGCCACGGTGTAGGCTTCTTGTAATAATTTTTATTTTCTCATCATAACCCTACTCTTGATCATAGAGTCGGTCCCCATCATCCAAAATAATGAATTATTCTTGAAAGGTTAATTAATTCCTGTGGCACACTTTTGGTCTTTTTAACTTGAGATTCCAATGCACGGAAAAACCCCTAGAGTTAAAGATTTAGTTTTGCAGAACCCAAGGATGGTTCTTTAATAGTTGATCTCTACTAAAAGCACATAGTATATACAGACAGCTGCATCCACACACTGCCACTTACTGGCAGTCTGATCTTGAGCAAGCCATTTTATCTTTCTCAGACTTAGTATCCTTGCTTATTACAGCCCCCACCCCCACCCCCAGTATTATCCTGTCAGCTAAATGCTACTGTTGTGAGAAACACAGGCCAGAAGGCACCATACTGTGTGGTGCTACAGTTTCAATGATTAGTTCCTGGTATGGATAAAATGTAAATCCCAACCCCAAAGGGGAAACCTGCCACTAGCTTCTCTGTTGTTCCCCCAGGGAAACCAGCTAAAACATTATAAGATGTCTACCCTCTTTGCCTGGGAAAGCTGACCTGTTTTCATGTTCTATCTGGTTCTTCTCACATTTTCTTTTGCCAAATATTTATAAGGGAATATTAGTTAAACTAGCTTTTGGTTCAGCATGTCTGTGGTTAGATGCAAATTATTGTCTACTCAGTTACTGACCTGGGCTGCCAGGTGATGTCAGGTGAGACCACGATAAATAGTGAACAAAGAATGTCAGAATGTTTGAATCAGACTACAAAGGAGGTCAGTGGAGCTGCTGCTGTTTACCTTCATTCTCATTCTTACAATTTAATATTTGTTTACTTAGTTTTCTGTTCTAGATGCACTTTATTTTACCTTCATTATTTATTTCTCAACATCCCCCTCGGGGAAAACAAGCAAACAAGAAATCTTGAGAATGAAGTTATTAACCTATTTTTAGGATAAGAAAAGGTTTCTAAAGTTACTTGACAGTGGCCATGTAGCTAGCCAGTAGGTCTTTATGCTATTATTATGGGTCGGTTACTATGATTATTGATTACTATGGCACAGAGGTCAGACTTTTCTATATCATTGATATTGTCATATGAAACTTTGAAGTACATTTTAAAACAAATCAACTTTGTGGAGGTTATTATAGAATACAATAAAGCACACCCATTTTAAGGACAGAGTTTAGTGAGTTTATGACAAAGTTTCCTTCCTTGTAACTCAGCAGAGTCAAAACAGAACATTACTACCATTTTCAAGGTAGTTAGGCCTGCCACCTTTTTGGATAGTCTCTTCAATGCTCATCTCCTGCCTACTTTACATAGGTGACTCTTTTGGGCACTGTGGTGACCTCTTAGCTGGCCTGCTGCCTGTTTTCATTAATAAGGTTTTCGTGAGATGCAACCACACCCATCTTGTCTCCGCCTGCTTTGGAGCTGTAGTTGGAGCTTAGTTAACGTAGAGACTTACACACAGGTAGTTGGCTTGGCCTTGATAATACCTAACAAAAGCCAGTTATTCACATTTAATTTAAACAATACTATATCTTTCAACACATATTTCGACTGGTATTCATTTGAGAAAATATTGAGGGGCTGGGTAATAGCTCCTTGGTAAAGTGCTTAATGTGGTAAGCTTGAATACCAGGTGTGACACTATGTATCTGTAATCTGAAGGCTGGGAGGTGGAGGATCCCTAAGGCTTCCGAGCCAGCTAGTCTAGCCAGTCTGTGAGTTCCAGGTTCACCAAGTGACTCCGCCTCAAGAATAAGGTGGAGAGTGATGAGAGGAAGACTGCCCACATCCACCTACTCTCCATAGTACTTGTGCTAGCACGAGGGTCTGTGTATAGATGTGCACACCACACACAGATTCCAGCTAGGGAAAAGCAAGCTTCACTCAGTACATTGTTATTATGTCTTTTGTCTCCCCTGGGTTTCATTCATACACTTATTCAAATTCACTGACTTTAGTATATAATGTCTTCTAAATTTTGACAAATGTGTATATTCATCTAACCACTGCTTGAATTATAATAGTACCTTTGTCCTTCCAGATTCATCCAAATCCCTTTGTAGTTAATTTGGTTTTTCACTCCTTGATTTTCAGGATCCATTAATCTGTTTTCTGTCTTCATGAGTTTTGTTTGTTTGCTTGCTTGTTTTGTTGTTGTTGATGATTCCTTTAAAGATCATTTAGGACTAGAAATGTAGGTCAATTGTTGTGTGTCTAGGATGTACAAAAACCTAGGTTCGATCCCTAGTAACAAATAACTTGGAATATGGTGTTGAATGCCTATAATCCCTGTGCTTGGAGTGGGATGAGGGTGGAGGCAAGATCACAAATTTGAGGTAATCTCTTTCTACATAGGGAGTTCAAGGCCAGCCTGGACTATATGAGACCCTGGTGTGTCTGTGTTGGGGGGGGGGGTGTCATAAAAGTAGAATCATATAGAATGTAACTTTTTTGTATGCTTAATAATGCTATCTTTTCATGTGACTTTTCTCCATTCATTGGTGATATATCTGTTCAAACCTGCCCATTCTAAAAGTTGAGTTGATGTGTATGTAGCAGTTTGGCCTGGAACTCTGTAGCTGAGGATGGCTTTGAGCTTCTGGTTCTCCTGCCTCTACCTCCTGAATACTGGGAATACAGCTGTGTGCCACTACATTGGCTTTATGTGATGCTGAAGATTGAACTGGGGCTATCCTATTCTACCACCTGAGTTATATTACTCTACTTTTTTTTAAATTAAAGAGTGCTAAAGACCAAACCTCAGACCAGAACACTTAGGGAACTACTCTACATACCACTGAGCTATATGCTCCAGGATCTACAGTTTGTGTTTTGAAGAAATAAGATCCACCCTAGGGCCTTTTGCATGGTAGACAAGGGCTCTCTGCCTTGAGCTATCTGTATAGCTGTATCAGCAACTATTTTATACATTTTATTTCTGGATTGACATTGAATTGAGTCTGTAAATACTTAGGAGGAGACTTCCATCTTTGTTAATATTGAGCCATGAACTTGACACATCTGCTTATCTCAGTCTTTGGTTTATTATTGGTGGTGTACTTTTCAGCATTCAAATACTGTGTGTTTTGTAAGCTTTATTTACACAGCAAATGATTTCCATATATGTGGTTTCGCGATCCATGATTACAGTTGCTAGTTTCAGTGAGCAAGATGAGTATAGTACAGTAAGACATTTTGAGAGAGAAAAAAACCATGTGTGCCAGTTAGTTGTTTTTCACTTGTTTGTTTTGTTTTGTTTTTAGTTTGTCAATTTGACACAAACTAGAGGAGGTGAAATCATCTCTGAAGTATTAGGAAGCTATGGTCCAGAGTGGCCAAGCCTTCCCTCAAGCTTGGTTATATGAAAGAGTTTCCCTAGTAGAACTGGTTTTAGCAGCATGGAAGCTGCAGTATTTAGAAGGCCATGCACCATGTAGCAGAATCAGAGTTGGGGAAGAGGCCTGGAGAGGTTGTTGGTGAAGGTGCAACCTTAGCTAGAGTGAAGACGTCCCCCACAAGGACAGTGACAGACATGGAGTGGAACTGGTCTGAGCTTCTGAGACAAAGTGTTTTTCCAATGGCAGAACCCAAGAAGTAGAGCTGCCTGAGCCTCTGGAGCCCAGATCAGGGTCCTGGGCGTTAGACACTGAGCTAGTTACACTGTTGGAATTTGGTGTTGTTAAGCATGGGAAATGTGCCCTGGTTCGTCCACCTTAGAATAAGAAAGTATATAACTTACTTTTTACTTTACGGGATTCCACAGTTGAGAGAATTTTGAATTGTAAGAAGACTGTGGAGCTTATGCCCTGTTTTATATAGTAAAATTAATGGAAACTTGAGATGAGCTATTGGGTTGTTTTAGAATCTGAAATATATCAATCTTATATAGGCTTTGGTTTTCAGAAGTATTCTTTGTTCCATCTGATGGCCATGCAAAAGGTGGTGGACATTTGAGAGACTTTTTGTAAATCTGACATTGTTTTATTACCTTTGGATCACTTAAAAAAAACCTCAGAATGACTTGGGTGTTATGTATATATAAGCACATCTCCTTGACCTAGCTATTCAGTCTTGTCTAAAGTAGGTGGTTTTCTAAAGTGGATTGGTTCCATGCAATGCCTGCATGGAAGTGACATGTTACTTCTGACAAACTGAAGAAGATTTTAAAAATTTTCCTTAGGTTTCCTCAACAGAACATCTAGACTCTGAATACAGAGAAACTCTCCTCTTTGAGGGACTTAGGAAAACACTGTAGCCACAAGAGTTGAGAAATAGTGTAAATGTTTATTTGGTCACATGAAGTTTTGGGCCTGGCTAAGGTACTTTCTCTTTTTGAGGATTAAAGGAATGCATAGGTCAGTGGATAGGAATGGCCAAAACTTGTCTAGGCCTTCTTTCCAAAATGGTTCTGCATATATGCTTAGAACATAGGTCGGTCTGGAGTGATCTTTCAAGGTCATTTCCCAGTGTTTTTAAAGCAGGTCAGTAAAGGGAAGAAAGAAGTTGTATGTCTCTTTATGTGTTCATTTCCTTAATTTGTAATCCTCTTGATTATAGTATATAAAGTAGATATCCCTCTGCTTCCCCCCTCTTCTTCCCTCCCACCCCCGTTCAAAGATTTGCTTTTCTTCTCCTGAGTAAATAAACCATGACTTTTATCTAGGATTTTTGATATACTCTACTTTTATTGTATATGCTGTAAGCCTCTTTTTTTTTTTTTAACCCTGATATAATTACATCCAAAGTAGTCAGCTTAAAATTCCAACTTGTTCTTGTTATAAGAAATCTTTGTGGTCTGCCCTTAAAAGTTTTCCTGGAATTCTTAAAAACATGCTAGTATTTCATGTTTGTGCCTGGAAAGTAGCAAGAGCTTGCCAGTGGTTTTTTTCTCATATGCAGTGACCGTTGTGGATGGGAGCCAATAATTAACGTTCACACACTTGTTCATATCTTCAAAGTGTTTTATAAACATTTAATTAGTTCATGCTTAACTTATGTACTAGAAGTTGGAAAACCAGTTTTTAAGGTTCATTTTAGCAGTGAGCCTTAAAAGTTTTAGAAGTTTTTAAGGTTCATTTTAGAAGTGTTGGGGGGTAAAGGAGAATAATACAGGTGGAGATAGCTTCCCTTGCTCCCCTAGCCTTTGGCCCAAAGGCTTTGGGGGTATAGAATGCTTGGCAAAAGACATAGATAATTCACTTTTTTTTTTTTTTTTTTTGGTTTTTCAAGACCGGGTTTCTCTGTGTAGCCCCAGCTGTCCTGGAACTCACTCTGTAGACCAGGCTGGCCTCGAACTCAGAATTCCGCCTGCCTTTGCCTCTGTCTCCCAAGTGCTGGGATTAAAGGCATGTGCCACCACTGCCCGGCGATAATTCACTTTCAGCTTAACTTTTCCCTTTATGTAGGCTCATATGTGAGGATTGTCCTAATTCATTCCTGCGAGCATTCTGAAGAGTAGAGTGTGACTGGAGCTGACTCTGGAAAATTAGAATGCATGCTAATACAGGCCAATTTGGGAGAGGGATCGTCTTTGCCTGTTTCCTCACTACTGGTTTCCTACTACTACTTTGCTTTTGATTCTCTTCTCCCACCCCAGTAATGGGCCAGGTTGTACAGTGGAAGGAGACACTGTTTATGGTTGTGCTGGGTTCCTTTCACATTAGCTGTGTGACTTGGCCTGGCCGGAGCAAAAGTTTCTGCTCTTTGCTACTTTGTTCTGTGGAATTGCTTATTTGGT
This sequence comes from Mastomys coucha, assembly GCF_008632895.1. NCBI lineage: Eukaryota > Metazoa > Chordata > Mammalia > Rodentia > Muridae > Mastomys > Mastomys coucha. The sequence goes on from NW_022196904.1 coordinate 65,579,046, forward strand.
TTAGTTTAATGGTTTTGAGACAAGCTTTCACTTTGTAGCTTGCCTGGAGCTCATTTATATAGCCTATTCTGCCCTGGAAATCAATGTAGTCCTCTTCAGCTTTAAGAGTACTGATTTGGTTTTTAGGTGTAAGCCACCACACCCGGTTGTGAAATTGTATTTGTCAATGACTCAGGTTTTAATAGTGAAAAAAAAAAAAAGAAACTTATTGTTTTTCTGTATAAGACTGACTATATCAGATTGCATTTCCTTAATTGGCAAGTGAGACACAGGATAACACTTCCCTTTGATTCTCTGGAGAATCTACGTCATTCATCTGTCTTTTGAAGGACTCAATTTCTTAGGAGTTCTGTGTTCCTGCGGATACCAAGGCATGCTTAGGAGTAAAGAACATTTTGCTAAGTTCTGTAGTAGGTCCTTGTTCAAGGTGTTCACTTGTTTTCTTGTAATTTTGTTGGTAGCACTTGACTTTGTGTTTGCTCATGGCTAAGAGGTTCTGTTTGAGGGCTTGGTGCTGTGTGTTCCCATGGAGTACTGTTAGAGGTCAGGGCTCTGCTCTATAGTCGTGATCATCTGGAATAGACTTAATAGTGACAAACACAGGTAAAGCTTTATTTTGGGTTAGAAATAAATATACAAAGGTAGTTCCATCCATCCATTTTACTACTGCAGCAAGGATCTTATCTTGTAATAGGAAAAAAAAATGTTTCAAAGAGAAATTGCCTCTGAAATCTACTTCTAAGCACATGAGTCTCTTTTTGCAAGTGTGCCACCACACTTTCATGACTTGTTTTAGTCCTAAAGAGGTAGCCAGAGGAGAATATAGAACTTAGGTTCTTGGATGAGAAATGTACAAAGAATAATTCATACTGTTGAGGATTAGTTTAAGTCCTGGTGACTTCCTACCTTTTTTGGAATAGATAACTTTAATTGTTATTATTATTGTACTTTAAGATATTTCCTTTTTCTCAGATAGTTCAGTAAGTACTGTATCTAATTTTCTAAGGCAGAACATCCTGTTCATCATTGATTGCAGCCTCAGCTTTCAGAGGAACCTGAATCTTTGTATAGATAATCTTGTCAGGGAAACTTTAGTACCTAACTGCAGAAAGAAGAAAAATTCTGAGAGCTTGGCATATATACTTAATTAAAATTTTATCATGAATATGGATCTGTTCTTCATGGTACTAGATAACTGTGGCCCCAGGGCCAGGAAGATACCTCAACTGGTAAAAGTGCATGCTGTGCAGATTTCTTTTGAGGTCAGATTCCTGGAACACATTTTATAGCTTAGTATATAGTTCTAGGTATCTGTAATCTTAGTGATTGGCTCTACAGGCAGATGGGAGTGCCTCCTGCCCACCACCTATATGCCAGTTGATCAGGGTAGGTGATACAGTTGTCTGTCAGTTACTGCTTTTGAAGTTTATGTTCTGTTTTCTTTGTGTGATGTGTGAGCATATATATGTTCTACAGTGTATGTGTGTGGAGGTCAGAGGATAATTTGTTGGAGTTTGTTTTCTCTACCGTATGGGCCCCAGGGATTAAGGTTTAATGGTAAACACCTGAACATGCTGAATGACACAGCTAGCACTAATTTTTAATAATTATTTTTATTTTTTATTTAATCTTATGTCTGTCTGACAAGTCTATTATCTAACAAGGTCAAGACAACTTGAGGGAACCAGTTTTCTCTCCTAGGTACACTATAGCAAGCTCAGGTTGTCAGGTTTGGTGGCAGTTACTTTTACCTGGTGAACCTCCTTGCCAGCCCAGATTTTATTATTATATTTTTAAATTTTATTTGAGCATTTTAAAAGATTTTACTTTGTGTACATGAGTGTTCTGCCTGCATGCATATGTGCACTCCATGTATGTATAAATGCCTAGTGGCCATTCAGTAGAAGGCATCAGATTCACTGAAACTGAAGTTACGGATGATTGATTGTAAGCCACCATGTAGGTGCAGGGGACTGAACCCTGGGTCTCTGCAAGAGCAATGAATGCTCTTAACCCTTGAGCCAATTTCTCCACCCCCAAAATAACAAAGTGGAGCTTTGTAACCAGGCATGTTTGGTCTTTTGTTATGAGTCAGTGACTCACAGAATAGTCTTAACTGACCTGGAACTGACTGTGTAGCCCATGTTGGCCTTAAACTCAGAGATTTGATCACCCCTGTCTCCTAGGTGCTGTGATTAAAGCATGCACTCCTGTACTTGACAGTTTTTAAAATTTACTTGTTTGCTAACTTATTTCGAGGTCTTACTAAATAGCCCTTCCTGGCTTGGAACTCACTATATAGACCAGGCTGGCTTCTGACTTACAGAGATCCACCTGCCTCTGCCTACTCATTTCTGAGATTAAAGGCATGTGCCACTACCAGCCAGCAATTTTATTAATTTTCAATAGTGAGTTTTAAATAGTATCTCATATTAACACATAATACTGTACACCCTGAAATATCTTTAAAAACATGGCATAATCTGTTTCCAGGACCCTAATCAGACAGCTACTTTGTTAAAGCAGATGAGAGCAGAGTAGCCTGTTTTCCTTTCAGCAGAACAGTTACAGACCATGAGCCTACTGAGCACCTTTGTATGAAATCAGAGGTGTCTGTCAAGGCACATGTGAACAATTAAAGCTGTATACCTTACTGATCTGAGAAGTTTTTAGGTTCTCCCTTATGTTAGATTTTTTTCTCCTCCAGTTGGCTGTTTCTCTTAAATACTAGCACAAGAATGTTTTGGTTTATATTAAATTATCTTTGGTTTTATGTCAGCCTTTTTTTGTTTTTAGTTACCTCTCCACATAAGATTTAGTTATCTTTTTCTTTTGTGGGCTTATTTTTCTTCATACAATGCATTCCCACTTTGATTTTTGTGAGGAAAATATCTTTATTTTTATTTTTATTTTTTTAAAGGTAAACAAATACTTTAAGTTTGTTGCTCATAATTCATTTGGATAGTGAGTGTAAAAATGTTGATTTTTTTTTCCATGCTTTTAAATTCACATCATCATCTTAAGAGCTTTCACCCAAAGCCCCCAAAACAACTGCTAATTCATGGCCCATGTTGTGTGCATAGTATCCTCCCCTGTGAATTCTTTGAAGTACCACGGTTCCATGCCCTGACCATGATAAAGTATGATTTGGTGGCTTTGCCCAAAGTATTGTGGGAGTGTAAAGCTTAACACTGTTAGCTCCCTAGGACACACACTCTTAAATGGAGACATTTCCTTCATGAATCCAAATAAAAGTAATTAATCTGTGAAATGTCTCTGGACCGGAAGAAAAATGGTGTATTTTTCCCCTCAGCTTGATGCCTTTTGAAATGGCTGGGGCAAGTTCACTAAAGTAGCAGTGGCATGATTTTGATTTTTCATTGCTATGTGGACAATTAACATAGTGATGTCCTAAGCTTAACACAGGTGCCCCGCACTGTGAGAGGCAGTCTCTGCTTGCCATAGTTTATGGATAAGGATTCTGAGGCTCAGAGAGGCTAGATAGCTTGCTCAGCATTGGGATGTAATCTAATGAGGATCTGACTCTAGAGCCCAAACTCTTGTATATGCCTTAGTCTAAGAGGAATTGAAATAGTTATGTGAAAAGGCTATCTGTTGTGACCTCTGGTTTTAGCAGAGCCTTATATAGCTTGATTTTGCCAATAGACTTACTTTTATAGGTAGTTTTCTACTTTATGAACTCTTAAGATAGGGCCTCATGAAAGATGCTAGCTTTCTATCACTCCAGTAATGTGCAGTCCATCTAGAAAGTCAAGATTTGGATATAACACAGAAAGTAACACTTAGAAATAAATGACATTATCTATAAATGACATTATTTAGTGTTATTTGTTGTTTCTATTTCCAAACTTGAAAATTGGTAAGAGGATGCTTGCATATGTATACCTACATACCTGTATGCACACCATATGTGACATACGTACTTGGAACCGACAGATTATAAAACATTTTGGGAACATGGGTTTATATACTATTAACTGTGTGGCATAACTAACTTAATGGCTACATGATATTTCATTATGTGGACTTAGAGTTTTCCTTAGGTCACTTATTATCTTATTTGAATATTTACTTTGTATCTCTCTGTCCTCCATTGCTCCCTTTTACTCCCTTCTTCCTTTCTGCTAGTTAAAGACACTGCCATGGTAAAGCCTTACAGACACATGTCTGCACATTCTTGTTTACATCTTCTCACAGAAACAGAATTGTTAGGACAAAGGGGTTTGCATGTCAGCAGCTGTCAATAGATAGTGCCAAGTTGTCTGTAGAAAGTGGCACACAACTTTAATCCCGGCACACATGTTCATTGGTAGTCATAAATACCTATTTCTTGTATTTTCATAACTTTCAGAAAGTGAGTTTGCATTTTTACTTTTTGCTTTTTTTGAGAGTCTTGCTATTTATGCCAGACTGATCTTAAACTTAATGATCCTTTTGTCTTAGACTCCCAGTGCTAGGTTTACAGGTGTGTGCCACCATGCCCATCTCTAAATAGAAAAATTTTAATATTTTAAATGTCATAGAATTGCCATATTATTGATAATCACTAGTAAATGAAGAGCTCTTATATTTTTGTCTTTTTTTAAAAAATATTTTATTTCTTTATTTAATGTCTATGAGTACACTGTCACTGTCTTCAGACACACCAGAAGAGGGCATTAGATCTCATTACAGATGGTTGTGAGCCACCATGTGGTTGCTGGGAATTGAACTCAGAACCTCTGGAAGAGCAGATGGTGCTCTTAACCACTGAACCATCTCTCCAGCCCATATTTTTGTCTTTTTAAAATTCACATAGTTTTAGTTTCTCTATAGAGATTTAGATTTTTCTCTATATATTTCTATGTGTATTTTTAAAATTGGAAAAGCAAAACATGTAAAATACACATAGCCCAAGAATGGGGCTGGGAAGGTCCTGGGACTACATATGTTTATGACTCTTGCAGAGAACCTGGTTTTGATTCCCCAGCACTCGTGTGATGTCTTACAACCATCTTTAACTCCAGTTCAGGAGATCAGTGGCCTCCACAGGTACTAGGCATGCACATGGAACACACACAGTTGTCCAGGCAAAACATTCATACTCACAAATCTTACACTTTTTAAAATGACATTTTTATTCATTTTGAATGTGTTTCTGAACGTATTCTGCCTGCCTCTGCCTGAATTCTTCGATTAAAGTTGTGTGCTGGGATTAAAGTTGTGTGCCACTGTGCTTGGCTTCCTTTGCCTCTATAAGTGTAGGTATTATGTATTTTTATGATTGTGAGTATGTCTTGTTCTTTTTTACCTCTTCAGTGGCCTTGGGCTGGATCCTTGATTATGAGCTCCAGCTTCTTTGGTGTAAAGTGGGAAAAGCGACACCCACTCTATAGACAGTGCTGGTTGCTGGGCACAAAATATGTGCTTAGTAAGTATTTCATCTGCAGTTTTAGGGAAGATTTAGTGTAGATAATGGTGTAGTAGATTGGAAGGTATAAAAGATGGCTCTGTGTGGCAGGTGTGGACCTCTGCAGTTCCCAGTTTTATTAAGCAATTCTGTACCCATGTTTGTATTTTTATTTTGGGAGACAGGAAGTATCTAATAACTGGTTTCCAACTTTGCACCTTAATTTTGTAAATGCCATTAGATTGCATATTATTTTCTGTAAGCAGATAGATGCTTTGTAGGAAAAATAGGTTAGAATGGAGCTAATTAAGTTTTATGTAAATTTAAGTACAAGTTACATAACCGTATTGTAGAACATGTCTGAACAGAATGAGTATGTGCCAGGCCACTAGAAATGTTTTGGATATACCAATAGCGATAGAAAGTTATGGTGTAACGGTGATCTGGGCCTGGCTTTGTGCGTCTGAATTCTGAGGCGCACTGGTAATGGATGAGGGATTGTACTGGATCTGCAGCATGACTAAAATTTTGTTAGGCATGAGTTGGCAAGAGAAGGAAAGGTCATGAAGCTATGCAGTGTGAACAAAGAACAAACATAGGAAAACTTCAAGTGCTCCAAGTGAGCAGTGAGGTGTATTTGAGTTATTTAGTTTGATTAGGACACAAAATTAGGCCAACAAGTCAGGCTGGGGTGAGTGTAATCCTGCATGTTGTGTTAGAGAATTTAGTTTGTCCTTCTAAACAAAAGGTAAGGCAGCTCACTTGGGGAGGATCATGGGTAGTGACAGCTGTGGAAAATGAAGCACTTGGCTCTGAGGGACTTTCAAGCATCAATTGTATTAGTTTAGGGCAGGGATTACAGAGCCAGAATGCAGGGATGGTGAAAGAGAATCAGATCTCCTGAGTATTCAGAGAGAAAGGAGGAAACCTGGTGAGGAGACTGAGGGAAGTGAAAAAGCATCATTGTCCACCGTGATTGGGAGCTTCTAGCATCAGTTTCTGGTGAACTGGAGTTTACTGGTTGATATTTTACAAAAATACATTTAGTATTTTACAGAGTTGGAAGAAATTTAGTTGTGGCAAAACACATACAGCATAAAACCTACTATTTAAACTGTTTTTTCCTTTTTTAAAAAAGACCTTTAAAGTTATTTTTGTGTATGTGTCTGTGTGCGTGTAAATGATGGTTAGGTACTTGTGGAGGCTAGGAGAGGACATAAGTGCCACAGAAGTCAGAGTTAAGGTGACTAAACTGCCTGATGTGGGTGCTGGGGACTGAGCTTTAGTACCAAGTCAGACCATCTCTCCAGTCCCATCTTTACCATTTTTAAGCGTGGAGTTTAGTAACATTATTTTTATGTTGTTGTATAACTGTCACCACTGACTATAAGTTTTCATCCTGTAGAACCAAAACTGCCTTTTAAACTATAAATGCCTGTTTTTATCCCCCAGCCACTGGCAAATAGCAATTCCTTTTTTGTCTCTATGAATTTTGCTACTCTAGCTTATAGGATTTGTCTTCTTGTAATTAGCTTAATTCCCTGTGTGATATCTTTAAGATTCATTTATGTTGTTTGCATATGTCAGAATTTTCTAAGGCAGAATTACATTCATTGTGTATATCACTAAGGGTTGCTTCTGTCTGTTGGCTATTGTGAGTAAGATGTATGAGCACGGGTGTGCAAAATCTAAGCCTTTGCTTTTAACTCTTTGGTGACTATGCCTACAATACTTCCATTGTCATGGTGTTCATATCAGTTATGTACTTGGGGAAAAATAATGCCAGTTAACACTAGTGCCTCTTTAGAAAGTGTTTATTTTAAATTACGTGTGTGTGTGTGTGTGTGTGTGTGTGTCTGAGTGCATCTGTGAATATAGGTACCCATGGCATTCAGAAGAGGGCATCTGATCTTGTGGGCCTGAAATTATTTATGGGCAGTTTTGAGCCACTAGATGTGCGGATGCTGAGAACTTCAATAAGAACAGTTTGTAGTTATAACAGCTGAGCCATCTCTTTGGCCCCACTAACATCCCTGGTAAAAGAGTAGACAGTAATTTGTTAAATCTCAACTTTAAAGCACATAGTTTAGAAATGTGGCCAAAATGGAGCTATGCTTAAAAGACTGTGGAAAATATTTTGTTGTGTTATGGAAAAACTGTTGTATGATTTTCTTTCTAGATGATCTTGTTACTTTTCTGTTACCTACTCTTTAGTGGAACTCCATTTTGATTTGAAAGGCAAACTGATAGGCTGTTACTTGTTATTTAGAAGGTACATATTTGGCATATACTCTCCCAGGCTCTTCTCCCTCTGATTTTTACTTCGTTTTTGGAGGAATTGGGGATTGATCTCCAGGTGTCATGCATACTTGACAGTGGAAGTGGAAGAGAAGCTATCTTAGCCTTTGAAAGGCAGGAACAGGTAAAATTCTTTTTTAAACTTTATTCTTTTATTCTGGCTTAATTAAACCTTTGTTCCTAGATTTTTTTTTTTTTTTTTTTTTTTTTTTTTTATAATTCATACTGTGACCTGAGAGCCACAGTCAGCACTGCTGTGGCCATTGCATAATTGGTACTTGGATTTATATTATGTAAATAAGCTTTGACTGGAGCAAATTTAAACTGTTGTAAACATGGCCTATTCATTCCTACAGCTGTATTTTGTGGTAGAATTGAATTACTAATTCTGTGAAGGCGTTTTTTTAAAATGAGGAACAAAAATGGGAGCATTTAGGAGTAGTTGCCCAGTAAAATTATTGAAAGGAATATGATTGCTGTGTTTTAATTTTTCTTCTCTAAAGCTGGCAATAGCTTTTTCTTACAGCAGAGCCTTCAGAATTGTCTCTATGCACATAGAAATGAGTTTAGTAAGTAGAGATGATGATATATTGAATAACAGTGGAGAAAAGTCCTGTTACTATAAATGGATAGTACAGGTCTGTCTGTCCATCCATCTATCCTTCCTTCCTTCCTTCCTTCCTTTCTTTCCCCCTTCCTTCCTTCCTCTTCCTCCTCCCCTCCTCTCCCTTCTGTTCTTCTGTCCCTCTCTCCCTCCTTTCCTTCTTTTTATATAACCTAGGGTTAGGGAGCGAGTTGGCAGACTGCGTATTTTATTAACTGTTATGTAGAAATTGTCTTGATGTGAATACATTTCTAAGATGAATAGTTAGATTGTTCTTGTTGCTTTTACAAAGTTTCTTTGAACAAGTGATTCAGATGATTCCCTAATTCTGAGAAAAAAACTGATGGCATATGCCCAAGGTGTTTTGTTCGCTTAGCCCTGTTACTATATGTGGCTAAAATAGTCTACTGGAGGAGAATTGGCTTTCTGTCTTCAGCTGTTGATTCTGGGCATTTTACGGGGGCTGGCAGGATGGGGTGATGGTGTTAGAGCCCTAAACCACTTAGGCATGCACTTCTACCACTGAACCCCCACTGTACCCTCCTTTTAATTAAAGTAGGGTCTTTTGTATCCCATGCTGGCTTTCAACTCACCATGTAATAGAGGGTAACCCTTGAACTTTTGATCCTCCAATAACTACCTCCTGAGTGCTGGGATTAAAGTCATGCTCCTCCACACCTGGTTTATTTGGTTGGTCTTAGGTATTTGGAATTAAACTCAGGTCTTGTACATGCTAGCCAAGCTTAGTTACCCAGCCCTGGTCTTGAACTCTTTATCTTCCTTCCTCTGTGTCTTAATTGCTGTTGACAGTAGACACATGCTGCCATGGGTTTCTTACCTGTATTTGCTTTCATTTTAATATGGAAGGAAGACTTAAGTGTACTCCAGAGTTACACTTATTTTGTGGCTAGTTTGGTTGTGTTTTCTAGAGTTAAATGATTTTTTTTTTTTACCATTGAACTCTCAAATTGGTTGGTAGACCAATTCTAGAAGTGGATGATCTTTTCTCTAGTCTGAGGAATTATTGAGAGAAATGGTCTTTTCTTCTGTGAGTATGTTGCTCATTAGCTTTGGACAGGACATTCATGACAGATCTAATGAACTCAGAACCCCATAGTTAAGCATGGGTAGTTATTTTTTGGAACTTCATGGATCAAGCAGATTTAGAATTAAATTTACTTTGGGTGGTAAATGTCACTGGGAAGATTTGAATAGTGACGTGGATATAGGATAGCAGCTGTAATAACTTCTTTGAGGATTTGGAGAGAACTAAGAGAGGACCATTCTGTTTTGTTTTGTTTTTGTTTGTTTTTAAAGACTCATAGTATGACAAGCCTGGAACTTACTACCTCCCAAGTGTGCATCTCCATGTCTAGCCTGAAAAGGGTCATTCTAAAACCTTGAGCATTAACAATAATTTAGGGTTGTCTTACAAGTTCAGATTTCACCCTGTGTATTTACATAAGTGGACACTTAAGAATTAGTCTGGGACTAGAAAGATGGCTCAGTAGTTAGAGTGTAAGCTGTTCTAGAAGAGGGCCAGACCCTACATGGTGGGTTACAACCATCTGTAATTGCAGTTCTGGCATCAGGTAGCTTCTGTAGATACCAGGCATGCAGAAGGTTCACACACACACAGGCAAAATGTCCATACATGTGAAATAAGTAAGTAAAAAAAATCCTAAATGTACATACACAAAAGCATTAGTCTAAACAATTTTCTCATTGTATGATTTATAGTTAACACTGTGTGCTAGGATTTTAAGGAAGGAGTTAAAAAATAAATATATATCTAGATATAGTGATTAATGTTTTCATTCATTCTATTTATTTACTGTGTGTTCCCTGGAGCTAAGCCACTTTGGAAGGCTCTTCCCCAGCCCCCATTCATTAGTGTAAAATCACACCTTATACCTTTCGCCAGTAATAGCCTTGGACTTGATTGGTAACTATAGTAGTTTTGAAGTTTCCTGTGGTTAATGAGTATGTAATAGGTACTTAAGTTTTTCCATGACTGACTAGGTTTTAGTGGGAAAAGGAAGTTAATTTGCTGTTAACTTTCTGAATGTGTAAGGTATTGAGTCACATCTATGATGATTATAGGAAGTTTGGTGTATGTGTGAGAGCCAGGGTTTCAGGGTCATTCTCTGGAAAGTGACTCACTGGATAACAGTATGCTAGACCCTAAGCAAGGTCATGCTGTGGCCTCATGCTTGTTATGCTTCCTCCCTTTCCATGGAACAGTCCTCTTTTTTTTTTTTTTTTTTTTTTTTTTTTGCATAGTTTCAAAAGTAAAATTTCAGACTTCTTATATGTGCATTCTCCTTTAAAATTATACTGGATCTTAAATGGTGCCTGCAGAAGCTGTCTGATACCCTGGAATTGGAGTTCTAGATAGTTATAAGCTGTGATGTGGATGCTGGGAACAAAACCAGGTCCTCTGTAAGCACTCTGAACTGCTGAGGCATCTTTCTAGCTCCTACTCTAATCGCTAAGTGTCCACTTGCACAATATAGAGTCAAAGTGTTCTCTACATAAAAGGGTAATATACAAAGAATGTTGTCTTCAAACGTAGTTCTTTGCCGTGTACAGTACAGCACAATTCAAACCAGCTACATTTGCAGTGCTCAGCAGCCTCATGAGTTCAGTGGCCATTTCATGGGATCTTCTGGTCCTAGTGCTGATGCAGTGGCCACACCTCCAATTTGCTTCTTTTAAAAGTGTAAGTTAGGAGCCAGTACTTCAGCATCTGCCTAAGTGTTCATCTTATCTTATCTTTTCTCTTTTCTCTTCTCTTCTTTTCTTCCTTCCTTCCTTCCTTCCTTCCTTCCTTCCTTCCTTTCTCTCTCTCTCTCTCTCTCTCTCTTCCTTCCTTCCTTCCTTCCTTCCTTCCTTCCTTCCTTCCTTCCCTTCTTTCTGAATCTTTATGCTTATAGCATGCTGTTATCACTGCCATTAACTAGTAAAATCATTCATTTGGAACTGTCAGTTCTTTGTGGAAATGTATATACTTGGTTATTTTCCAGTACTTACAAATTCAACTCCTCAGCAGGTTTAAATGAAATAAACCAACAGTATTTTAAAAGTAAAATAATTGTGCTTGGCTACATATTTTTTAATTAATTAACTTTTATACATATTGATGTTTTGCCTGTATGAGGGTATTGATTTGGAGATATAGATATGAGCTGCCATATAGATGCTGGGAATTGTATGAGGGTCAACTTGGAAATAAAAACAGTTATGAGCTGCCGTGTGGATACTGCGAATTGAACCCAGGTCCTCTGGAAGAACAGTCAATGCTCTTGACCACTGAGCCATCTCTTCAGTCCCTAGGCTACATATTTTAAGAAACTCATAATTACCCACAGTAATGGAAACGACATAGGCAAGACTGATTTTAGACAGAGAGGTAATAATGAGACTCTGATCAGGAGTGTAAGATAGCCGATTACGTCAACACCTCACCTTTAGTTGTCATTGTGTGCCAGGCATATGTTTAACCTAAGCTGTGGACATGGTGGTTGTCAAGGTTCTCACCTGTAAGAGTTAATTATAATAAACCACATAGTAATTTTTAAAAGTCTGAATAGAATTGAGAAGACAATTTTGGAAGTAGTGAGAAGAGTCAAAAGTATACATTTTTTGTTATTATGAACACTATTTGCTTTAGGTCTTAGTCCTGTAGTGTCATAGGATATGTGAAATTTTCAAATGTATTTGTGCATTTTAAAATGTATTTCATAGCTGGGCTGGGAGATCTTCCATCAGTTAAGAGTACTTAACTGTTCTTCCAGAGGACCAGAATTTGGTTCCTAGTACCTAAATCCTGTAGTTCACAATTGCCCGGAACTCCAACCCCAAGGGATTCAGTGTGCCCTCTTTTGGACTTCATGAACACCACACTCATGTGCAGGTCCTGCCATTGAATAGAGAATTAAAATAAAAAGTAAACTCTTTTAAAAATAGTGAATTGTATGGTACTGACACAATGGCTAGAACTATGACAACCCCAGTGCCGTCTCATAGTGTTGTCCTTCTGACATTCTATGACTTGTTCTCATACTGCCAAATGATATTCATGACAGAGACTCATTGGTCACACTACACTTCCATTTCTGGCCAAGCCTTTTCTTTTTCTCCCCCTCCCCCTTTTCAGTTTTTGAGACAGGGTCTCACTATGTAGCCCTGGCTGCTACAATTCTGTAGATGAGGCTGTCCTGAAACTCAAGATCTTCCCACCTCTGCCTCCAAAGTGCTGAGATTAAAGGCATGGTCAGTGTGCTGAGCTAGACCAAGCATGTCAGTCTGGGGTCCATCCTATGTGTGCCAGCATTCTAAACCTTGTGCACTCCCACCTCTCTTCCTCCCAGAACAAGCTATTGTCCCTTCACTTTCACGGTGAGTCCAGCCTGTGAATATGATATGATATATGATATGATGTGATGTGATGAATGGCTCCCTCAGCTCCATCTCTTCTTTGTATATCTTCCTGTTTGATGTTATACGTCTGCTCATCTCTTAATCCAGTATAAAGACCATTGCTAAGATACTTGGAACAATGAGTTGACCCTATCTTGAGATAGAAAAGACAATATAAGCTGGTATTTAAAACTCTTCCCTAGTTGATGGGCCTGATGGGACCCACTCATAACCCCAGCTCTAGGATGAGGAAGGCCGATGATTCTGAGGTCCTGATCAGCCTGGCCTACACATTCCCTGTCTCAAAAATCAAAACCAAATGAAAAAAACACCCACACTGCTTACCTTTACTGAAATCCTCCTTTACACTAGAAAACAATGCCAGAAGTTTTTGTAAAGTTACAAATGTAGGTATTTGTAAGTACTAGAAATACATTTTGAAGGGAGTCAAAAGCTAGCTATTTTATGGGAGTGAAATTATCTAAATAATAAACCATAGAGAAGGATGCTGAAATAGGAAAACGTGGGTTTTTTTTTTATTTGCTTTCTTCCAATGTGGGATATTAACTTTCTTATTAAGAAATTTAAAAGACAATATTAAAAATTAGAATATTGCTTTAAAGGAATTACATCTCATTCCTAATTTCATAATTTGTGAGAACTGATTTGTGTGGAACCATGGGAGCTATTTCCAGAGTATAGGATTGTATTAAGGGTATAGGTGGAATAATAACTTAATTTAGGCAGTTTTTTTATGTTTGATATTTCAAGTTTGAAGAAATGGTGTCTGGGCACACTTTTAATCCTGGAAGGCATGGTCTATGTAGTGAGTTCTAGGACAGCCAAGGCTATAACTAAGCCCCTTTAAAAGATGTCTGCTTTTAGTGTCTATTTTGTGAACTATGCAAGTGATAAGCAGTCCAAGGGTACATTGAATTTGAATAAATTAAGGAGAATATAATTTTACATTGCATTTTAGGTCTTGTAGTATACTAGTGATTTTTGTTTGTTTGTTTATTTGAGACAAGGACTCTTATTATGTAGTTCTGGCTGTCCTGGAACTCACAATATAGATGAGCCTGGCCTTGAACTCACAGAGATCTACCTGCCTCTGCCTCCCAAGTGCTGTGGCCAAAGGCATATGTATGCCACCACACCCAGCAACTAGTGATTCTTAGAGCTAATCTAAAATTAGATGTGCTTGTCTGTACATGTGATGGTGTGGGACAGCTGGCATAAGTCTCAGCTTTCTCAGCCCTCCTAGCTGAACAGGTTTTCCTTTCCATTATCCATATGCCTGGGATGTGTTCACTTTTGAGGAGCCTATGAAAGTAGCTTAGATTATCATAGAAACTGGACTGAATGACAGAATAGTTGATGATTTCTGATGTCAAAATAGAAATAATTGAGTTGGGAAACTGAAAGATGTGGCCAATGCTTTGATGGAGGTCTGCTAGTGTGTTCATGCATGTCTTATGTTATTTTTTGTCCTTTGCTCTCTTCTCCCCATTGTGGGTTTTAACACTCATCTAGATGTCTGTAAAGTAATGAAGAGGGAAAGGCTCTTTTACAATTTTGAGTTTCAGGTCCCAAAAGGATGGCAAGGAGGGCTTTTACTTCATAGGCCTATTCATTCCTATTTTCAGTTTTTTTTTAAAAAAAGTCATTTTGTCTGCTTACCCATCCATTCACTCATCCATCCGTCCATCCATCCACCTACCCACCCATTCATCCATCAGATTTATCTAAAATTATCTATGTGTGTTTGTGTGTGGGGTGTGTTTTGTGTGTGCCCTAGGGCACATATGGAGCCTAGAGGACAACCTGTGAGAATTGGCCTTCTTCCACCATGTGGGACCTGGAGATTGAGCTCAAGTAGTAGGCTTGGTGGTAAGCACCACAACAGACCCTCTGAGTAAAAGGGTTCCAGTTTGTATGTATTGTTAAACATTTGGTGTAGCAATGTCACCTTCCCTCTGCTCCATGAGGGAGGTCTCTGCCTATCTCCCATATTTCTGCATTCATAAAGCACTGAACTAATTGGTCCTCTAACATAGGACTTCTTAAGTTTTTCCTACTTGTAACCCCTTTTTACCTGAGAAGTTTACATGATCCTGAGTATTAGATATATAAACTAGGCATACAAATTAAACATTTTCAGGAAATACATCATAAAGAAATTAATTTTAAAGCAAAATAATTTATCATTTCTTAGAAATGGAAACAAACATTATACAATAAAATCTTGGCTGAATATTTGATAATGCAGGACTTAGTGAGCATCTTCAGTACTTTTAAAACTGATCATTGATTTGATTTTGTAATTAGTGCTGAGAATACTACTTTGCATATATATAATGCAAAATGACAGTTATATATAGTCTTTGTTCTCCATTGTTCTTCATTATTAAGCAGTTATGCTTCATTTAAAACATTTGTTGTTCTGTACGCATAGTGTGTGTGTAAAAGAGTGTGTGTGTGTGTGTGTGTTTGTGCGTGCACACGCACGTGTGTGATACATGCCTTGGAGAGCATGTGGAGGGCAGAGTACAACTTCATGCTCTGTCACTCGTTCCATCTTGGTGTGTGTTCTAATGACTGAATTCACGTCAGTGTGCTTTCCTGGTAGCAGCCTTTACCTGCTGAGGCATCTCTACCTGTTTATGTTTATGTTTATATTCATTGTATGAAAACACAAAGGATCATAACAGATAGTAATCTCTAATCTGAGCTGAGGTCTCAGGCAGCCGTTGTTTGACGTTAGGTAGTGTGACAGCATGTGCAGTGCAGTGTGCACATGCTGTGTTCACAATGAAAGCTGCGGTGAGGTATGATGCAACATGGATAAGTGTTGGAGGAAACACCTCCGCTTCATTATGCATTTGAATTTTTGAATTAAAGTTTTGTTGTTGCATGTTCAGAGGCTTTAGACTCCTGCCAGATTATTTTTTTTTCAAAATCCTTCCTCCTCAATTTAGTTTCATGACCCCATGTGGAATCTCAACCCACAGTTGTAAGAAGCTGGGCCTGGGGGCCTGGAGAGTTGGCTGATTGGTTAAGAGCAGCGGGAGCTCTTGCAAAGCACTCAAGTTTATTTCCCAGCATCTGCTTGCCAGCTCACAGCCACCTGTTAACTCCAGTTCCAGGGAATCTGCTGCCACTTTCTGACTGCTGCATGCCTATACGTAAACATGTATACACATAAACAGTTTTAAAAAGAAAGGTCTGAAAGTAGGTAGGACTTAATGATACTCATTCCTTCTCTGTATAAATCAAGGTAATGCTTTTGAGAGAACTGGTATCAGATGGTAGAGGAGATAAGTTTTCTGGTAGGCGATAGATAAAATTCTGTATATATCATAAAAGATATTTAAAATAAGATTGGTTAAAAACTGATCATCAGGTTAAAAGCTAGTGACACAAATAAAAAATGAAAATGAGACATATCTGCAAAGTAATGACTTGCTCATGTTATTTGAAGGTCTTTGAAAAAGAAGTTCTAAAGATATTTGGAAGGATGACAGCCTTCAGGGAGTAAGCCTTCGTTCACTCAAAAGGACCTTGAATAAGCAAAATGTTTCATTACAGGATTTCTAATCTTGACTCTTAGTTTGCTTTTCCATTGCTGTGATAAAATACTGACCAAAAAGCACTCTAGGAGGAAAGACTTTATTTCATCTTATACTCTTCAGTCTGTTGTCAAGGGAAGCCAGGGCAGAACTGAAGTGTGACTGTGGAGGCTTGCCTTCCTTGACTTGCTCAGCTTACTTGCTTATACAACCCTGCAGTACCCACCCAATGGTGGCTGTGCCCAAAATGGACTAGACCTTCCCAGTCAATCATTAATAAAATGGCCACAAAGGGCTCATAGGCCAATCTGATGGGGGCAGTTTCTTAGTTGTACTCTCTTTCCAGGTGAATCTAGCTTGTGTCAAGTTGACAAAAACTAACCATCATAACTCTTAGTGCTTTACAACTCTGTATGTTATCAACATGTCTAAAAAGATTTTCTGTCATTTTAATCACCACTAACAGGCTTTCCTTTTAATTGGTGTAAATGTGAACTGCCACTGCAGCATGCATTAGTCCTTGAATTATTAGCCCATGTGCCAGTGGACAGTGGAAGGGCAGAAATAGTGCTTGTTCTGGGGGGAGAGGTCTAATGACAGTGACTTAGTCATTTCCTATAAATGTATGATTGAGCCTTTCTATCAAAGATCATTTAAAAGAAAATAGGTAAAAATCTAAGTGTGTGTGAATGCAGAATCTCTTAAATATTGAAGTTAGCATAGCTTATGGATAGTTTTTTTGTGGATTTCTTGGGTGTAGAGGAGTATGTTAACTTTCTTCATAGTGAACACCTGGGATAATTTATGAAGAGGCTCACCATTTTGGCCCATGATGGATTGGCACTGGAGTGATGGCATATTACAAACCACATGCTTACATTGCAGGAAGGAAAAGAGCAGAGGAAGAGATTGAGTCTCAATCTCTTTCAGGGGCAAGCCCCTGTGGTGTAAGGACCTTAGTGTAGGCTCCACTTCCTTCCAGTAGTGCCACCAGCCCCTTTGGCATATAGGCCTTTGGGAGACAGTGCACACACACAGACTTACTGGCCCCGTTGTACCTGTTTTAGATGCATTTTCACATTTAATCTTAGACAAAAGGAAGTGGAGATACCAGAAATGCAGAAGAAGCTCTTAGTAGTTCTCAGTGCCACTCAGAGAAACTTGGTGGAATATGGTGTGTGATGGTTGTTTAGAGACAATTTCTCTTCACTTACTATGTCTCATTCTTTATAATCCTAAGTATAGAGAGGCTGTAGCCACCAAGTGGCCTTTAAATCATGCTGCACTGTGACTGATGTTTCAGATTGGATCATCTCCCTCATAAACACCTCTGAATTTTATCCCTTTTTGAAAGTGTGAGAATATTTCTAGAGGGGTTTAAGGCAGGGTTTGATTCTCAAGTCTTAGACCCAGTCTAAATGTACTGTTATCCCATCCACTTGGGTCTTAGTCTGAAGGAAAGGAGGGAACACTACTGTTTTCTCCCAATTTCTGATAGTTGACACACATGACCAGTTGCCTCCTGCTCCTGTCCCAGGCCTTCCTTGAATGATGACCTGCACCCTGCATAGCTTGAACTAATTACCCATCCCCCAACTTTTTGTTTGCTTTGAAGACGGTCTCATTGTATAGCCTAGCTGTCTTGCAACTGAGAGATCTGCCTTTCTTTGCCTCCAGAATGTTAGTATTAAAGATGTGGACTACCATTGGCCCGTTCCCCCTCTTAACCTGCTTGTTGACAGTAGACTTGATTGCAGCAGAGAGCAAACTAACAAATACATCTGAACACTGATTTTGGTGTGTAGGAATTAGACTATTTTCCTTTGTTTCCTGTACTTTGCTTTCATTAGCATATGAACAATAGTTACTGGAACTGTGGAGTTTTGAGAAGCTTACAGTATTCTCAACTGGAAGTTTGGTAGAGAACCAGAGGTTGGGATGCATATCTTTGATCCCGGTGTTCCCATAGGCAGAGGCAGGCAGATCTGAGTTGGAGGCTGTCTTAGAGTTTTACTGCTGTGAACCAACACCATGACCAAGGCAACTCTTATAAGGACAACATTTAATTGGGCTGGCTTACAGGTTCAATGGTTCAGTCCATTATCATCAAGTTAGGAACATGGCAGCATCCAGACAGGCATGATGCGGGAGAAGCTGAGAGTCTGAAAAGCTGCTAGCAGAATACTGGCTCCCAAGCAGCTAGGATGAGGGTTTTAAAGCCCATACCTACAGGGACACACATACTCCAAAAGGCCAAACCTACTCCAACAAGGCCACACCTTTTAGTAGTGCTATCCCTTGGGCCAAGCATATACAAACCATCACAGAGGCCACTCTGGTCTACCAAGAGTTCCAGGTCAGCCAGGGTTGCAAAGTGAGACCCTGTCTCAGAAGAACTCCACCCACCCCTATCACCCACCTCCCACAAAACCTTGACAGAGTGGTTTTATGACAGGGGTGTGAGTCACATGCAAACATACTCAATCCTTTATATAAGATCTGTACCAGAGGGAGGATCTTGAGTGAGGCAGCTTGAGCAATGTGTTGAGAACCTAGCAAAAATGAAGCAACAACAAAAAATAAAACAAACCTGGGTGGAACCATTGAAGTTACCTGGTCACATCTGTTAATTTACTGATGAAGAAACCTGTGGGTCAAAGATATAAGACTGGCAAGAGTAAGTGTAGTATAGTCCTGCTGCAACTTGATGTACCAGGATGGGGTAGTACCCAGAGGAGCTTCCCCTTCTGAGGATTTGCAAAGAGAGGAGGGAGGGAGGCTGTGATCAGGATGTAAACTGAATAAATACATAAGTTAATTAAAAAAAACTCAATAGAAACAATTGTGAAGAGCTGTATTTGGGCCCAGATAGCCAGTTATGCAAGTATAAAGAAAAGTATAGGTTCTAAGTAAGGTACTAGTTGACCATAATCTTGTTTTAAACGTGAGTGTTATGGCTGACACAATTGCTGAATTAAGCTTTAATTATAGTAATAAAGTATCATGTCTAAAGAACCAGACACTATGGCTAATAAGAAGCCCACACTAGAAGCTTTGGTGTATTTATATTCTTAGCCCAGGATCTATTTGCAGAGGAATATTGACGGGATATAGCTTACTTTCCACTTCTAAGGGCTTTTGGGAACTAGACACCTGGTCTACTCATTGCAACTGTTGATCATGACTATCAACAGTTTTAAATCTGGCGATTTGTTTGTTTTCCTTAATGTGTGTTTTTTCCTTCTTATCAAATTAAGGTAGTGATTACACCCTTTACTTTCCTACAGGCCCAATTAAGTCATGGGAACTCTTATCTAAAGCTGAGAATGCTGAAAGGTACTTGTCGCAGTGTCTGCAAGTCAGGCTTCTAAACTTTTATAAAAATGTTAGGGTTTGTGCTGCATTCTGTCCAAAGAGTTTAGAGAGTTTAAGTGATGCTAGGCTTCTACCAGCACTAAAACCAATGGCTGTTAATCACTTTCAGGTTTGCTGTGATCTTGGATGTCAGTAGTAGTAGTTGTGGAAATGCCTAAGGGGTGCTACACCTGCTAGAAAAACAAAAGCAAGCAACCCTCTCCACTACCACCACCACCATTCCACGGTCTCCTGAAGCAGTCAAACATGGGTTAGAAGAAAGACCTTCCTTGTCCTCCCGCCAGCAGCTGTGTCTTCAGCTCCATTGGAGGAAAGGGACTGTTCTTTACTGAACATGTATTGACCTGACCTTACGCCAAGTCCTTACCCCAACTCAGCTCAGAATCACTGGCCTGTGAGTTTAAATTTAAGTGCTTAAACCAGATGATTTTGTAGAACATTTAACTTATGACTGTAGAAGCTTTTGCTTATAATGCACCAAACCCAAAATAACAAAAGAAGAAAAGAAAAAAGAGCCCAACTATCATTTCTGCCTAATTGTTTACCTCTCTTAAGCCTGTTTCCCCTCTATCCAGCAGGATCTATTAATAGACCCACCTTCCTTTTTCTCCTGAGTGCTAGGATTAAAACATTTGCTACCACACCCTGCTTAGGTTTCTTTTTTGTTTTGTTTTGTTTTGTTTTTCCTCAAAACATAAAACACCTCAAAAATTTCCTCAAAAAATATTTTGAGACTTATTTTTATTTTACATGTATGGTTATTTTGCCTTGGTGTATGCCTGTGTACCATGTGCGTACAGTGTGCTCTTGCAGGCCAGAAGATGTCAAGTCTCCTTGGAACTGGAGTTAGAGATGATTGCTAGCCACTGTGTAGGTGTTGGGAATTGAACCCTGCATCCTCTGGAAGAGCAGCTTAACTGCTGAGCCAACTCGCTCCAGCCCTAGAATTTCTTTTTCTTAATTTCCGTGACTTCTTTTTTTCTAGTAGTTTCTCCAGATTGACAGCCTATCAAGGAACTATTTTCTGGGATAGAGAAGCCTGACTCCTTCCATGCAGTATAGTAGATAACTTTCCAAGTGATTTCTTTTTCCCAATATACAACCTTGCTTTTGTCTGAAATGATAAAATTACATGTATGATAAAAAGTTATTGGAAAATAAAAAATGTGACTATTACTAGTAAATATTTGATTTGCATATCAAGTTTGTATACTTATATGCCTGGGACCATGTACTAAATGTCTTCTCAGGTGATCTTTGAGTAAGAGCGAAGAAGGTTTAGGAAACCATATTCTCAACCTGTTAGTTATAACCACCACACAGGTAACATATCAGATATCCTGCATATCTCTACATTATGATTCATATCAGTGGCAAAATTATGAAGTAACAATGAAATAATTTTATGGTTAGGGGGCACAACAACATGAACTATCAAGTGGCGACCTCCAACCATAAAATTATTTTGTTAAAAGTTGAAGTATTAGGAAGGTTGAGAACCACTGTTCTAGACCAACACTAAATGGTTAACATTTTTATTAGACAAATTCACTTTATATGTTCAACATTTGTCATAATAAAGATATTCTTTGCTAACATGATTTGGTGCTAGCTTCCTACACAAATACTAATTTTCCTTTGGCTCTCAGGAACTTGGTCTCTAGTTGGGGAGCTGAAGTATACACAAAATTGAGAGAGCGAGAAGTGCCTCAAGGCCAGAGAGCTGTACAATGAACCAACCATCCAGTACTAAAACAAGCCACTGTCTGTTCTGAGGGGAAGGGAAGGGAATGCAAATCTGCATAGATATTATCTGGAGGCTCTGGTTCCCATCCTAGCTTTGGGTCTTAATATCCTGGGGCGGTTTTAACTCAGTTGGCTTGGGGTGGTACAGGAAGCTAATTTCTAATCTGCACTGTGGTTTATAATATCAAAGAGAATCTTGTATTTTCTTTCTCCCAAGGAACAAGTTTGCTCTTTAGTTCTGCATATTCTGTTTCATTTAGATAGCTGTTATTTAAGCAAAAGTTGTACATATTCATAGGGATATATGTGTGTTGTAATACATGTATACAATGTACAACATTCAAATCAGTAAACATTTTCTCACATAGTACCTTCTCACATAGTACCTTTAAATGGTAAAGCCATTTAAAGTTTTTCATCTAACTTTTTTGAAACGTAACAGTACGCAGTCGTGATCTAAATCTACTCGCTATGCAAGAGAACCCAGAACTTCTCTTAGCAAACTGTAATTTACTGCCCATTGATCATCTGTCTAAGTAGCTTTTGTGCTATCTGCCTCCCTGCTCCTCTTTCCCCATACTTTGCCCTGAAATGGAATTTATTGAATCAGTGTGTGCGTGGGGGGCGGGGGAGTGGTGTCTCTTCTCATTCTCCTTCATAGATCTGTTAATGTAACCTGTGACTAAATTGGCAGACTTTCCAGTATAGGAGTAAGGTCAGTCTTCACTGCAGTTAATTGTGGAAGCTAGTGAAATAGGCTTCACTTATAATTGCATGATTCGGACTAAATTTTTTGCATTTAATAGCAAGGCCTCATCATATTCCATAAAGTCTCATTAACTTGAAACCTGTAATGTAAATTTGTCGTTTATATTTGGAAGCATGCTGACATAAAGTTTAATGTATAATAAAGTTGCCATTGTTTGTTCCAATGTGCTAATTACATGTTTTAACAGTTATAGCAGGACAGACTTTACTTTGGGCATTGTTTTACTGGCTCCTAGTTTTAAGTTAATACCTTCATTAAACTAGTAAATGTTTACATTGAAAAGCTTGTTACTAAATGGTTTTTCTCAAGCAATCAGAGATTAGTTGAAGTTGTAAAATGTAATTGCTGTGGTGAAATGTGCTGATATTTTCTCTTGAATTATAGCAAGATCTTTTTCATGGGAGGATTGTGAGCTAATAGAACAACTATAGTACTGTTAATTTCAGAACTTACATGGAAACTTTGAAGCAGGACAGTTACAGTCTTTAGGTAAGTACTTCAGAATGCAAGTAAAACATCTAAATTCTGAGCTACTATACACAATTTTAAGTGGGCTATGTTTTAAATACTCTGCTTGTAGTGAGAAAGCCAAGTAAATTGATAAAATTGTATTAGCTGGCCAAGCTGTATCTGGAAAGATAGAATAGTGTGTGCTTTGTTTGCTTGCCAGGACTCCAAGGAAGAGATGCCATTTCCTTATGAGACAGGAAGATTGGTATTATAGACCTGGCATGTGTTGTATGAAAAAAATGGCCAAATTTCTTTGGAAGTTTAGGTTTAGGAGAGAGGTTATTTTCCACACTGGGATTTTATTTTATGTTTAATTTGTGGTTCTCACAATTGTACCCAAGCCTTGTGTGTGTTAGATAGTAAGCACTCTACTGCTAGACTGAATTCTTGAGATGGATTTTGGGTTTTGTTGGTTTTGTTTTGGGGGGTTTTCGGGGGGGCTATTGAGTATTACATACCAGATTAGTTCTCATTTCTTACTTTCATGAGAGTGTTCACTTTAGCTCAAGTACAATAGAAAACAGCCTTCTCTTTCAGTTACCAAAACTCATGCTAAACCTCATTCCTAACAACCTAAGTTTATGGATAATTTTGGCTGCAAAAACCCTGCCCACTTTTTATCTTTTATAAAAATGTATTTTTTTATTCAATGAGGAGAAAAGTGTAAGGTATTACCTGTTTATTCTGGATTATCTTTCCTATTATTTGCAGAACCCTTTGAGGTCTGTTCATACCTTTACCAGTCTTAAAGAAATGCTGAGTTTGAGGATAGCTGAAATCTGTATGTGTGTGTATGCTGGCACGTGTGTGTGTGCTCATGAATTATTTGTGTGTGTGTGTGTGTGTGTGTGTGTGTGTGTGTGCTCATGCATTTGTAAACTGGTTTGTAAGTACAAGAGAATGTACTGATTTCCCTCTTAGGATATTATCCAGCAACTTACTGGGGCTGAGAGACTGCCATTGATGCCTTTACCAACTGTAATACCAGACTGAAATTCAGAGGCCAGTGAAAACTACTCTTCCCTGTTAAAGGATTATAACTAATGTGGCAGGGTGAAGGGAGAGCAGAGCAGGCTAGTTGTGTACATGTCATGCCATGATCTGCACGCTAGCCAAAGAACAGCTTTTGGGAGTTGTTTGGTTCTTAGGATTGAACTCAGCCTGTGTGGTATTCTGTTGAGCTGGTCTCAAAATTTACTTTCTTATCTGGAAAAAACGAAAACAAAAACAAAACAAAATAAAAAAGCACATAGATTTAAGACTCATTGTAGCTCTAGGTTTTCACTCACTGTGCAGAATTGGACTTTTATTAGGCTGATACAAGATGAGAAACAGTTCATAACCTTATAGTGTTGCCAGGACAACCAGGGCAACATAGAGGAGCCCTTGTCTTAAAAAATTCAAACACCCAACCAAAAAAGCACAAGGCCAAGAAATCAACACGCATGCGCATGCAAGTGCATGTACACACAGTCCGCCCAGTCTATAAAAGTATAGCTTGTAGTTAAATCTTGCAGAGATAACATAATTACTTTCTCCTACATAGTTGAGAAAATCAGGTGGTTTGTGCATAATTGCTTTTATTTAATACTGCCTCCATGTTACATAGTTTCTTTGAATGTTTTAAGAGTTGTGTGTTCTATTGGAGTGATCAGTTTAGATAGTTGTTTTTATTAGACAGTAAAGCCACTCCCTTTCCACAAGGAAACTACCAATTAAAATAATATTTTTCTACAGTAAAGTAAAATTATTGGTTTATGTGTTTGAAGACTTGCCTTTCTTTAATGGGGGTGGGCAGTGACACAGGGCCTTATGTAGCCCACGCTGGCCTCAAATTGGCTATGTAGCTGAGCATAACCTTGAACTTCTGATCCTCCTGCCTGGTCCTCCTAAGGGTTAAGATCCCAGGTGTACGCCACCACACCCAGTGTTGGACATGACATGGTGGAGTCAAGGTTTTCTACATACTGACAGGTGTTCTATCAACTGAGCTACTTCCCCAGTTCATAAGTTTAAGTGCTTCCAAGTGTCTTAATATAGCATTTCATTAAAATTTTACCCATAGTTTGTGATCACTTTATGTTTCTTTTTTTTTCTTAGTAGGTAAGTTCTTGCTTTGCTATATCTGTATCAACAATGGAAACTTTGCTTTCCTACCTTCTCTTAATTTATAGGTGGAAAAAGATACCATCTCAGATGCAATGAGATTTTGTATGCATCACTTAGAAATGTTACTAATATTTTGTCAGTCTGTGGCCTCCTTAGTCTTTGTGTTTGGCTTGAATCCAGTTTTAAAACCTCCTGATTATCCCTTCGTATTGTTTGGTTAACTTCCTAAACTTGGGTGTATTACACTAAGGTGGTTTCATTAAGAAGAGGTTGTCAGCTGGGTACTGGTGGTGCACACCTTTAATCCCAGCACTTGGGAGGCAGAGGCAGAAGGATCTCCGTGAGTTTGAGACCAACCTAGTCTACATAGTGAGTTCTAGAATAGCCATGGCTATACAGAGAAATCCTGTCTCTGGGGTAGGGATGGGGGTACTAAGAAGTGTGTGTATGTGTGTTTTCTGTTCTTGTCCTTAGTGTAGTTAATAATTAAGTAGCTGAACCAGTTTGCATCCAGAGGAACCAGTCAGGATGTCTGTGCTTTTCCTCCCATCAGCAAGCAAACAACTTGCTCTTCTCCTTCCTTTGACACTAGTAGGTTCTCAGCTGTGATGATTAGTGTTTAATGGCCAGTCTGGCAGAATCTAGAATAGTCTGGGAGAAGGGCCTTTGGTCATGCCTAATGGGGGTTATCTTGATTATACTAATTGATGAGGGAAAAATCTGTTTTAAGCTTAACAGTAGGCCCTATCATTCCCTAGACTGGTCCCTGGGTTCTATAAAGAACAAAGTGAGCTAAATATTAGCTTGCTTGCATTCATTCCCCCCTGTTTTGTGACTGATAATATTATGTGACCAGTTACTTTTGAGTTTCTGGTGACTTGACTTCCCCACCCATAATGGAATCTTGCCACAGGGACCTACCTGATCTTGATACTGAAGAGCTGATGTAAAAGTCATGTCAGTCTTGACCTGTCCTGTCTTTCCCCACACCCCCTAAGTTCCTCCCACTTTTGAATCTTGATCTTACCATACTGTCCAGGTTAGTCTCTTGAATTCAGAGGTGTAAGCTATTTTGTACTGTGTCTGTCCAGGAAGATCTGTCTGTATGTTTGTATTACCACACCTGGCTCTGATGAAGAACCTCATAGTTAAAGAGCTTTCTTTTCATAGCAGAATGTGGTCTATTTAGCTTTCACAGGCAAATTATCTTGTGACTTTGCCCCCCTCCCCATTCCCCCGCTTTGAGACCAGGGTCTTGCTTATGTAGCTCTAGCTGGCCTGGAATTTGTAATTCTGTTTTAGCACTAGAATGTTAGGACTATATTTAGGACAGTTTTTACTTGACATCAGTCAGGTGCCGCAAAGGGAGAGGAGAGTTTACACAGTTCAAAAAGCTGTCAGCAGGCTAGTGCAATTATCAAGTGGGTGGAAGCTCAGGTCAGCATTTAAAAGCACTTCCAGAGGACCTGGGTTTGATTCCCAGCATCAGTGTGGCAGTTCACAGTTGTGCATAACTTCAGTTCTAAGGGACCTGATGCTCTCTTCTGGCCTTCACAGGCACAAGTCACACATGTGGTACACAGACATATATGCAGGCTAAACACCCACACACAGAAAAACAAACAAACAAATACATAAAAATTATGAGGTGATTCAAGTCATGCAAATGGATTTCACTAAAGGAGCTACTATATCAAGTAAGTACCAACAGTTTGATAAGAAAACCAACAAAATACATGCTTAATCCCAAGTGCAGCATTCTGGTGCCATTTGGACATTTCAGATTTTTGTATTAATTTTTTAAAAAAGTGTAGCAGTGAAATTGCTGAAGTAGCTGGGCAGTGGTGGCACACACCTTTAATCCGAGCACTTGGGAGGCAGTGGCAGGCAGAGTTTTTTAGTTCGAGGTCAGTCTGGTCTAAGGAGTGAGTTCCAGGACAGCCAGGGCTACACAGAGAAACCCTGTCTCGAAAAAACCAAACCAAACCAACCAAACAAACCAACAAAAAATTGCTGAATAAAATTTGGCCAACATGGTTATACATTTTATATTTTCACTATGAGTTACATGAGCATTCTGATTTCCCACGTTTTTTTACCTGTTTCATTATAGCCATGCTTGTTGGTATGAATTGGTAATGACTAATGATATTAAGCATTTTTTCTGTGCTCATTTGTCATTTTTTTCCTCCAGTAAAGTATCTTCAAATTTTGCTTATTAAATTTTTTTTTGAGTTATAAAAATTTTTTATATATTCTGAGTGAGCCTGGGAGATAGCTCCTTGGATAAAGATGGTTTGCTGCCAAGCCTGACAACTTGAGTTGAAGACCCACATGATGGAAAATGAGAACCAGTTATCCCAAATTATCCTGTGACTTCCATACAAGGGTCATGCCATAATTATGCCTACATATACACAAAATGATTTTTAAAAATATAATAAGTAATTCTAACTTGTGGATGTGTATTTTGTATGATTTGAAGTATTTTCTCTTAGTTTATGGTATTTTTATTTTCTTAAAAAAAAGCCAATTTCAGGATTAATATAGTAAAAATGGCCATCTTACCGAAGGCAATCTACAGATTCAATGCAATCCCCATC